>NC_057812.1:129932843-130290171 GCF_018294505.1 Triticum aestivum | reverse complement strand
AAAAAGAAACTGGAAACGTAAAAAGACAACAGAAAAAAGGAGGATGTCGCTACCCGCGCTCTTGGGCCGGCCATCTCCGTCTCCCCTTCAGCGAGGGCTCCTCCCCCACTTGCGGAAGGTGCGCCCCTAGTTTTAGGCATTCCCGTATTTGGCGTTCACACCACAATTTGAGCATCTTTTAACATGTCGGCCCATTTAGAACCTACCACGCTTCCTGCTTTGTTTTTTGAAGTAGTGTTAGGGTCAGTTCTCTTGGGCGGCTTAAAAATAAGCTGGCTCTCCCCAGCATATAAAAAAGCCGTCCTATAAATTTGTTGAAACTTCTAAATTTTTTATATCATAATTAGTTTAGAAGCCTCAATACATTAGGAAGACCGCTTATGGAAAAAGTTGGGGGAGGAGACGGTTTATTTTTTAAGCTGCCTAAAGAACTGGGCCTTAGGGAAACTTCGTTCTGGTTCTGGGAAGCTTTTGGAAGCTTCTGGCCTGTTATTTTTTACATTCGGTTTTTATATGTCCCTACTTTTATTTTTATTATTAAATTCATACTGAATTCATGAACCATTTTCAATTTGTGAATATGCATGATTTTTTTCAACTGCATGATTTATATTTCTTAATCATTAACATTTGTTGAATTTATGAACATTCTTAAAATCATGAATTTTTTTAATTCTGTAAAAAAACAAGTTTTTTTAAATCGATGAACTTTTCAAATTCACAACCTTTTCCAATTTGGTGACCCGTTTTCCAAATTCACAATATTTTTTTAAGATTCTTATTTTTCAATATTCATAATAGTTTTAAAATTCATGAACTTTTTAGAGTAATTTTTTTCCAAAGTATTGAACTTTTTGAGTTCTTAAACTTTTTTCAAATTCATATTTTTTTTCAAATCCAGGAGCATTTTTCAAAAGTATTAGGTTTTTAAACCATAAAAACGGAGAAGTAGATTTCCCCCGTAAACCTGAAGCTACTGTTTTCCCGAACGAGCGAGCGAGCGGTCGAGGGAGCTAATTGGCTGGTGCAAGCGACCGCTAGTGTGTGTCTTTGATCATAGACAACTGCAATATAGTATATTTTCTGCTGAGAAATGAACAGGTGTTGATAAAAGAAAAGAGTTGTCCTGATTTTACAATATTGAAATTTTCACGTAACCAAAGTAAATCTTGATATGCGTTGACGGTATTAAGAGCATCTATAGCCGGGCGCCTCAAACTCGCCTCATATGCCTGGGCGGGCCGCCTGGTCACTGACCGGTCACGTTTTTTTCGACCCAAATAGACGCCTCAAATGCCCGGGCTGACCGGCACCCCTCATATCCAGGCCAAATATGGGGGCATCCGGGCACGCCCGCCACGTCGGACTAACGAAGGGGTCCCAACCGGAAACGCTCTCAAACTCGGCGGTCCGAAACTCGTCTCCTTCATCGGACCGGTCTCGCCGTGTGGCGCAACTCCGCGGGCCCCGTAGTGCCTTGCCTGGCTATTTAAGTCGACCGGCGGCACCGAAACCCTACCATCCATCCAAATTTTCCTCCTCCCGTCCGCTGCCCTGCCACATTTCACTCCACTCGTTCGCCTAGTAGCCATGCCTCCATGCCGCCGGGTGAGGAGCGAGCCATTTCTGACGCTGGATCATCGGCTCAAGCTCCTTGAGCAGATCCGGGCTAGGCGCGAAGCCGCCGCAGGGCTACCTCCGGATGTAGTGGATCCGGAGGGGGGACGAGGAGGACGACTTTGAGGAGGATGTGGGGGACGCTAGCGACGGGGATCTACAGTGGGAGCAACAATCATCCTCGATTCCCTCCGGTCGGAGTCGGCTGTGGAGGCAAGTCGCCGTCGCCGGCAGGAGATGGAGGCGCAGCAGGCCACGGAGGAGGCGGAGATGCCCGCCTACATGGATGAGGTCGAGCAGGTGGAGGATGAGCTGGAGCCCTCCTCCCCACCCGTCCAGCTGGCGCTCGACACCGTCGTCGTGGACATCTTTGATGATGAAGACTAGCTAGGGCAGTACGTAGTATGTAGTATGTACGATTCCTTTGCATGCTTTTTATGGATCTAGGGATGAAATATGAGAGAGAAGGATGCAGAGTGGCTAATTTGAGGCGTGACCTATCATTGTCCGCGGACGCGTGATGTCTACTACGCAACTTTATTCTTGTAGACACGTGTTAGGCCTCCAAGGGCAGAGTTTTGTAGGACAATAGCAATTTCCCCTCAAGTGGATGACCTAAGGTTTATCAATCCGTGGGAGGCATAGGATGAGGATGGTCTCTCTCAAACAACCCTGCAACCAAATAATAAAAAGTCTCTCGTGTCCCCAACACACCAAATACAATGGTAATTTGTATAGGTGCACTAGTTTGACAAAGATATGGTGATACAAGTGTAATATGGATAGTAGATATTGATTTTTGTAATAAGAACAATAAAAACGGCAAGGTAGCAATTGATAAAACGGAGCACAACGGTATTGCAATGCTTGAAAATGAGGCCCAGGGTCCATAATTTCGCTAGTGAAATCTCTAAACAATGCTAACATAATTGGATCATATAACCATCCCTCAACGTGCAACGAAGAATCACTTCAAAGTTCCTATCTAGCGGAGAACATACGAAGAAATAGTATGTAGGGTACGAAACCACCTTGAAGCTATTCTTTCCGATCGATCTATCCAAGAGTTCGTACTAAAATAACACCAAATAATTTCAGATTTACAATACTCAATCCAACACAAAGAACCTCAAAGAGTGCCCCAAGATTTCTACTGGGAAACAAAAGACGAGAACGTGCATCAACCCCTATGCATAGATTACCCCAATGTCACCGCGGGAATCCGCGAGTTGAGTGCCAAAACACATATCAAGTGAATCAATATGATACCCCATGTCACCACGAGTATTCATATGCAAGACATATATCAAGTGCTCTCAAATCCATAAAAGTATTCAATCCGATAACAACGAAATCTCAAAGGGAAAAACTCAATTCATCACAACAAGATAGAGAGGGGAAAACACCATATGATCCGACTATATTAACAAAGCCCGTGATACATCAAGATCGTGACATCTCAAGAACACGAGAGAGAGAGAGAGAGAGATTAAACACATAGCTACTGGTACAAACCCTCAGCCCCGAGGGTGGACTACTCCCTCCTCATCGTGGTGGCCGCCGGGATGATGAAGATTGATACCTCCCCAACATATCTATAATTTTTTATTGCTCCATGCTATTATATTATCTATTTTGGATGTTAATGGGCTTTATTTTACACTTTAATATCATTTTTGGGACTAACCTACTAACCGGAGGCCCAACCCAAATTGCTGTTTTTTGGCCTATTTTAGGGTTTCAAAGAAAAGGAATATCAAATGGAGTCCAAACGGAATGAAACCTTCGGGAACGTGATTTTCTGAACAAATGTGATTCAGGAGACTTGGAGTGGCCGTTAAGAAACAAGGGAGGAAGGCACGAGGTAGGGGGAGCGCCTACCCCCCTGGGCGCGCCCTCCACCCTCGTGGGCCCTCCGTTGCTCCACCGACGTACTTATTCCTCCTATATATATATATATCCATGTACCCCCCAAACATCCAGGAGCACCACGAAAACCTAATTCCACCGCCGCAACCTTTTGTACTCGAGAGATCCCATCTCGGGGCCTTTTCCGGAGCTCCGCCGGAGGGGGCATTGTTCACGGAGGGCCTCTACATCAACTCCATGGCATCTCCGGTGATGTGTGAGTAGTTTACTTCAGACCTACAAGTCCATAGTTATTAGCTAGATGGCTTCTTCTCTCTCTTTGGATCTCAATACAAAGTTCTCCTCGATTTTCTTGGAGATCTATTCGATGTAATCTTCTTTTACGGTGTGTTTGTCGAGATCCGATGAATTGTGGGTTTATGATCTAGTTTATCTATGAAAAATATTTGATTCTCCTATGAATTCTTTTATGTATGATTGGTTTATCTTTGCAAGTCTCTTCGAATTATCAGTTTGGTTTGGCCTACTAGATTGATCTTTCTTGCAATGGGAGAAGTGCTTAGCTTTGGGTTCAATCTTGTGGTGTTTGATCCCAGTGACAGAAAGGGAACCGACACGTATTGTATTGTTGCCATCGAGGATAAAAAATTGGGGTTTATATCATATTGCATGAGTTTATCCCTCTACATCATGTCATCTTCCTTAAAGCATTACTCTGTTCTTATGAACTTAATACTCTAGATGCATGCTGGATAGCGGTCGATGTATGGAGTAATAGTAGTAGATGCAGAATCGTTTCGGTCTACTTGTCTCGGATGTGATGGCTATATACATGATCATACCTAGATATTCTCATAAGTATTCGCTTTTCTATCAATTGCTCGACAGTAATTCGTTTATCCACCGTAATACCTATGCTCTTGAGAGAAGCCACTAGTGAAACCTATGGCCCCAGGGTCTATTTCTATCATATTAATCTTCCAATACTTAGTTATTTCCTTTGCCGTTTATTTTACTTTGCATCTTTATTTATCTTTATCATAAAAATACCAAAAATATTATCTTATCATATCTGTCAGATCTCACTCTCGTAAGTGAGCGTGAAGGGCTTGACAACCCCTTTATCGCGTTGGTTGCGAGGTTCTTATTTGTTTGTGTAGGTGCATGGGACTTGAGTGTGATCTCCTACTGGATTGATACCTTGGTTCTCAAAAACTGAGGGAAATACTTACGCTACTTTGCTGCATCACCCTTTCCTCTTCAAGGGAAAACCAACGCAGTGCTCAAGAGGTAGCAATAAGGATTTCTGGCGTCGTCGCCGGGCAGATTCGCTCCAAGTCAAGTCAAGATTTGACTCCCACAACGAGTCATTTCTGGTGCCATTACCAAGTCAAAACATACCAAGTACCCATCACAAACTCTTATCCCTCGCATTACATTATTTGCCATTTGCCTCTCGTTTTCCTCTCCCCCACTTCACCCTTGCCGTTTTATTCGCCTCTCTCTCCTTTCCCCTTCTCTTTCCCTATTTGTCTCCTTTTGCCCGTTTCTTGTTTGCTTGTGTGTTGGATTGCTTGCTTGTCATGATGGCTCAAGATAATACTAAATTGTGTGACTTTGCCAATACCAACAACAATGATTTTCTTAGCACTCCAATTCCTCCTCTTACCGATGCTGAATCTTGTGAAATTAATGCTGCTTTGTTGAATCTTGTCATGAAAGATCAATTCGCCGGCCTTCCTAGTGAAGATGCCGCTACCCATCTAAACAACTTTGTTGATTTGTGTGATATGCAAAAGAAGAAAGATGTGGATAATGATATTGTTAAATTGAGGCTATTTCCGTTTTCGCCTAGAGATCGTGCTAAAGTTTGGTTTTCGTCTTTGCCTAAAAATAGTATTGATTCATGGAATAAGTGCAAAGATGCTTTTATCTCTAAGTATTTTCCTCCCGCTAAGATCATCTCTCTTAGAAACGATATTATGAATTTTAAGCAACTTGATCACGAACATGTTGCACAATCTTGGGAGAGTATGAAATTAATGATACGTAATTGCCCTACACATGGTTTGAATCTTTGGATGATTATACAAAACTTTTATGACGGATTGAATTTTGCTTCTAGAAATCTTTTAGATTCGGCCGCGGGAGGCACTTTTATGGAAATCACTTTAGGAGAAGCTACTAAACTCCTAGATAATATTATGGTTAATTATTCTCAATGGCACACCGAAAGATCTACTAATAAAAAAGTGCATGCAATTGAAGAGAATAATGTTTTGAGTGGAAAGATGGATGAACTTATGAAATTGTTTGCTAATAAGAGTGCTCCTACTGATCCTAATGATATGCCTTTGTCTACCTTGATTGAGAATAATAATGAATCTATGGATGTGAATTTTGTTGGTAGGAACAATTTTGGTAATAATGTGTATAGAGGTAATTTTAATTCTAGGTCGTTTCCTAGTAATTCCTCTAATAATTATGGTAATTCCAACAACAATTCCTATGGAAATTATAATAAGATGCCCTCTGATTTTGAATCTAATATTAAAGAATTTATTACTTCACAAAAGAGTTTCAATGCTTTGATTGAAGAAAAAATGCTTAAGATTGATGAGTTGGCTAGGAACGTTGATAGAATTTCTCTTGATGTTGATTCTTTGAAACTTAGATCTATTCCAACTAAGCATGGTATCAATGAGTCTCTCAAAGCCATGAGAATTTATATTGATGAGTGCAAAGAAAGAACCGCTAGGATGCGTGCTAAGAAAGATTGCTTTATAAAAGCGTGTTCTTCTAGTTTTCATGATAATAAAGATGAAGATCTAAAAGTTATTGATGTGTCCCCTATTAAATCTTTGTTTTGCAATATGAATCTTGATAATGATGGGACTGAAGATGAGCCACCTTTACCTAGAAGGCGTTCCAAAAATTTGGAGTCTTTAGATCTTGATGCTAAAATTGTTAAAAGTGGGATTGAAGAGGTCAAAACTTTAAATATCAATGAACCCACTATTTTGGATTTCAAGGAATTTAATTATGATAATTGCTCTTTGATAGATTGTATTTCCTTGTTGCAATCCGTGCTAAATTCTCCTCATGCTTATAGTCAAAATAAAGCGTTTACTAAACATATCGTTGATGCTTTGATGCAATCTTATGAAGAAAAACTTGAGTTGGAAGTTTCTATCCCTAGAAAACTTTATGATGAGTGGGAACCTACAATAAAAATTAAAATTAAAGATCATGAGTGATATGCTTTGTGTGATTTGGGTGCTAGTGTCTCCATGATTCCAAAAACTTTGTGTGATTTGCTAGGTTTCCGTGATTTTGATGATTGTTCTTTAAACTTGCACCTTGCGGATTCCACTATTAAGAAATCTATGGGAAGAATCAATGATGTTCTTATTGTTGCAAATAGTAACTATGTTCCCGTAGATTTCATTGTTCTTGATATAGATTGCAATCCTTCATGTCCTATTATTCTTGGTAGACCTTTCCTTAGAACGATTGGTGCAATTATTGATATGAAGGAAGGGAATATTAGATTCAAATCTCCGTTAAGGAAAGGCATGTAAAACTTCCCTAGAAAGAAAATTAAATTACCATATGAATCTATTATGAGAGCCACTTATGGATTGCCTACCAAA
The DNA here is from genome assembly GCF_018294505.1 of Triticum aestivum. NCBI lineage: Eukaryota > Viridiplantae > Streptophyta > Magnoliopsida > Poales > Poaceae > Triticum > Triticum aestivum. The sequence goes on along the minus strand of NC_057812.1, from coordinate 130,283,032 downwards.
GATGGCAATACATAGATCTATCTTCGCTTTTATGCCTAGCTAGGGGCGTTAAACGATAGCGCTTGTTGGGAGGCAACCCAATTTTATTTTTATTCCTTGCTTTTTGCTCCTGTTTAGTAATAAATAATTTATCTAGACTCTGTTTTGGTTGTGTTTTTTGTGATTAATTAGTGTTTGTGCCAAGTAGAACCATTGGGAAGACTTGGGGAAAGTCCTTTTGCTCTTGCTGTAAAAAACAGAAACTTTAGCGCTCACGAGAATTGCTGCGATTTTTATTTGGTAGGTTCTATTTAGTTAATTAATTTTGCAGATAATTAATAGATAAATTCCTCACGTCCATAAATTTATTTTAGAATTTTTGGGGTTCCAGAACTTGCGTTAGCTACATATTACTACAGACTGTTTTGTTTTGACAGATTCTGTTTTTCTTGTGTTGTTTGCTTATTTTGATGAATCTATGGCTAGTAAAAGAGTTTATAAACCATAGAGAAGTTGTAATACAGTAGGTTTAACACCAATATAAATAAAGAATTATTTCATTACAGTACCTTGAAGTGGTGTTTTGTTTTCTTTCGCTAACGGAGCTCACGAGATTTTCTATTTTGAGTTTTGTGTTGTGAAGTTTTCAAGTTTTGGGTAAAGATTTGATGGATTATGGAACAAAGAGTGGAAAGAGCCTAAGATTGGGGATGCCCATGGCACCCCAAGGTAAAATTCAAGGACACCAAAAAGCCTAAGCTTGGGGATGCCCCGGAAGGCATCCCCTCTTTCGTCTTCGTTTATCGGTAACTTTACTTGGAGCTATATTTTTATTCACCACATGATATGTGTTTTGCTTGGAGCGTCTTGTATGATTTGAGTCTTTGATTTTTAGTTTACCACAATCATTCTTGCTGTACACACCTTTTTAGAGAGACTCACATGATTTGAAATTTATTAGAATACTCTATGTGCTTCACTTATATCTTTTGAGCTATATAGTTTTTGCTCTAGTGCTTCACTTACATCTTTTAGAGCATGGTGGTGGATTTGTTTTATAGAAACTATTGTTCTCTCATGATTCACTTATATTATTTTGAGAGTCCTTTAGAACAACATGGAAATAATAAAAATTTCATTCAAGTGCATTGAATACTATGAGAAGTTTGATACTTGATAATTGTTTTGAGATATGGAGATAGTGATATTAGAGTCATGCTAGTTGAGTAGTTGTGAATTTGATAAATACTTGTGTTGAAGTTTGTGATTCCCGTAGCATGCACGTATGGTGAACCGTTATGTGAAGAAGTCGGAGCACGATTTATTTATTGATTGTCTTCCTTATGAGTGGCGGTCGAGGACGAGCGATGGTCTTTTCCTACCAATCTATCCCCCTAGGAGCATGCGCATAATACTTTGTTTCGATAACTAATAGATTTTTGCAATAAGTATGTGAGTTCTTTATGACTAATGTTGAGTCCATTGATTATACACACTCTCACCCTTCCGCCATTCCTAGCCTCTCTAGTATCGCGCAACTTTTGCCGGTACCATAAACCCACCATATACCTTCCTCAAAACAGCCACCATACCTACCTATTATGGCATTCCCATAGCCATTCCGAGATATATTGCCATGCAACTTTCCACCATTCTGTTATTATGACACGCTTCATCATTGTCATATTGCTTGCATGATCATGTAGTTGACATCGTATTTGTGGCAAAGACACCGTTCATAATTCTTCATACATGTCACTCATGCATCATTGCACATCCCGGTACACCGCCGGGGGCATTCACATAGAGTCATATTTTGTTCTAAGTATTGAGTTGTAATTCTTGAGTTGTAAGTAAATAAAGTGTGATGATCATCATTGTTAGAGCATTGTCCCAAGTGAGGAAAGGATGATGGAGACTATGATTCTCCCACAAGTCGGGATGAGACTCCGGATGAAAAAAGGAAAAAAGAGAAAGGCCATAAAAAAGAAAGGCCCAAAAAAATAAGAGAAAAAGATAGAAGGGACAATGCTACTATCCTTTTTTCCACACTTGTGCTTCAAAGTAGCACCATGTTCTTCATGTAGAGAGTCTCCTATGATATCACTTTCATATGCTAGTGGGAATTTTTCATTATAGAACTTGGCTTGTATATTCCAATGATGGGCTTCCTCAAAATGCCCTAGGTCTTCGTGAGCAAGCAAGTTGGATGCACACCCACTTAGTTTCTTTTGTTGAGCTTTCATATACTTATAGCTCTAGTGCATCCGTTGCATGGCAATCCCTACTCACTCACATTGATATCTATTAATGGGCATCTCCATAGCCCGTTGATACACCTAGTTGATGTGAGACTATCTTCCCCTTTTGTCTTCTCCACAACCACCATTCTATTCCACCATAGTGCTATATCCATGGCTCACGCTCATATATTGCGTGAAGATTGAAAAAGTTTGAGAACATCAAAAGTATGAAACAATTGCTTGGCTTGTCATCGGGGTTGTGCATGATTTAAATATTTTGTGTGGTGAAGATAGAGTATAGCCAGACTATATGATTTTGTAGGGATAACTTTCCTTGGCCATGTTATTTTGAGAAGACATGATTGCTTAGTTAGTATGCTTGAAGTATCATTATTTTTATGTCAATATTAAACTTTTATCTTGAATCTTTCGGATTTGAACATTCATGCCACAATAAAGAAAAATTACATTGGGAAATATGTTAGAAAGCATTCCACATCAAAAATTCTTCTTTTATCATTTACCTACTCGAGGACGAGCAGGAATTAAGCTTGGGGATGCTTGATACGTCTCCAACGTATCTATAATTTTTGATTGCTCCATGCTATTATATTATCTATTTTGGATGTTAATGGGCTTTATTTTACACTTTTATATCATTTTTGGGACTAACCTACTAACCGGAGGCCCAGCCCAAATTGCTGATTTTTTGCCTATTTTAGGGTTTCGAAGAAAAGGAATATCAAATGGAGTCCAAATGGAATGAAAAATTTGGGAACGCGATTTTCTCAACAAACGTGATCCACGAGACTTGGAGTGGCCGTCAAGAAACAAGGGAGGAAGGCACGAGGCAGGGGGTAGCGCCTACCCCCCTGGGCGCGCCCTCCACCCTCGTGGGCCCTCCATTGCTCCACCGACGTACTTCTTCCTCCTATATATATCCACGTACCCCCCAAACATCCAGGAGCACCATGAAAACCTAATTCCACCGTCGCAACCTTCTGTACTCGAGAGATCCCATCTCGGGGCCTTTTCCGGAGCTCCGCCGGAGGGGGCATTGATCACGGAGGGCCTCTACATCAACTCCATGGCCTCTCCGGTGATGTATGAGTAGTTTAATTTAGACCTACGGGTCCATATAGTTATTAGCTGGATGGCTTCTTCTCTCTCTTTGGATCTCAATACAAAGTTCTCCTCGATTTTCTTGGAGATCTATTTGATGTAATCTTCTTTTGCGGTGTGTTTGTCGAGATCCGATGAATTGTGGGTTTATGATCCATTTTATCTATGAACAATATTTGATTCTCCTCTAAATTCTTTTATGTATGATTGGTTTATCTTTGCAAGTCTCTTCGAATTATCAGTTTGGTTTGGCCTACTTGATTGATCTTTCTTGCAGTGGGAGAAGTGCTTAGCTTTGGGTTCAATCTTGCGGTGTTCGATCCCAGTGACAGAAAGGGAACCGAGATGTATTGTATTGTTGCCATCGAGGATAAAAAGATGGGGTTTATATCATATTGCATGAGTTTATCCCTCTACATCATGTCATCTTCCTTAGAGCATTACTCTGTTCTTATGAACTTAATACTCTAGATGCATGCTGGATAGCGATCGATGTGTGGAGTAATAGTAGTAGATGCAGAATCGTTTCGGTCTACTTGTCTCGGACGTGAGGCCTATATACATGATCATACCTAGATATTCTCATAAGTATTCACTTTTCTATCAATTGCTCGACAGTAATTCGTTTACCCACCGTGATACCTATGCTCTTGAGAGAAGCCACTAGTGAAACCTATGGCCCCCGGGTCTATCTTCTATCATATTAATCTTCCAATACTTAGTTATTTCCTTTGCCGTTTATTTTACTTTGCATCTTTATTTATCTTTATCATAAAAAATACCAAAAATATTATCTTATCATATCTATCAGATCTCACTCTCGCAAGTGATCATGAAGGGCTTGACAACTCCTTTATCGCGTTGGTAGCGAGGTTCTTATTTGTTTGTGTAGGTGCGTGGGACTTGAGCGTGAACTCCTACTGGATTAATACCTTGGTTCTCAACAACTGAGTGAAATACTTACGCTACTTTGCTGCATCACCCTTTTCTCTTCAAGGGAAAACCAACGCAGTGCTCAAGAGGTAGCAAAGATGACCACCGGTGATGATTTCCCCCTCTGGCGGAGTGCCAGAATGGGCTCTAGATTGGTTTCTCGTGGGTACAGAGCCTTGCGGCAGCGAAACTTCTGATCTAGGGTTACCCCGAGGGTTTTCGGAATATTTGTGAATTTATAGGGTAAAGAGGAGGCGCGGGAGGCCACTGAGGTGGGCACAACCCACCTGGGCGCGCTTGGGCCCCCAGGCGTGCCCTGGTGGGTTGTGCCCCCCTCGGGGCACACCTAGGTGCTGTTCTGGGCCATTGGAAGTGTTCTGGTCCATAAAAAATTCTCAAAAAGTTTCGCGGTGTTTGGACTCCGTTTGATATTGATTTCCCGCGATGTAAAAAACAAGCGAAAACCAGCAACTGGCACTAGGCACTGGGTCAATAGGTTAGTCCCAAAAAATGATATAAAGTTGATATAAAATGATTGCAAAACATCCAAGAATGATAATATAACAACATGAATACTTCATAAATAATAGATACGTTGGAGACGTATCAACGCGCCCAGTCGCGTCCGCGGGCATTTGAGGGGCCGGATTTGTAAAGTCCGGTTGTAGATGCTCTATGGTCCTTTGTCATGAGTACCCACAGGCAAATGTGGCCGACTGAATTTTCTGCTTGCCATGTTATGGATGTAAATCATAGGTCCCCTTTCTGCGATGATATTCAGAAAACATTAAGCTGATATAGCTGCCTCACAATAATATGAACAATATGAATTTTATTATGTCATTACAATGTCACAATTATCATATATTTCCTAATGTTACTCTTATTAAGGGCCAATTTGCATAAATATCCAACCACCGTTGGACCTCTAGTCTATGTGGCTAGGGTGAAAGCACCATGCATGTGGGTCAGTGGTGGTTAGACAGATTTAGGACCTCAGATAAACAACTTAAAAATATTTAGGATCCAAACGTGCATTTTAAAAGAATTGTGACCCAATCGACATTTTCATAAAAGAATTAGGACCACATGTACATTTTACTCTATTAAGATGGACAGGTGTGACAACACGCATTTCTATGTTCTAGTATACCCCTAATAAGGAATTACCAAATCATTTAATCAAAATCCGATCAACCTGCACTTGCATTGACAAAGGTTATTTCTCTCGCTCTCGTCTTTTTTACCATTTGGGGTTGGTGAAACCGGTAACCGCGAATCTTGGAAATTTTAGTTTTTCTTTTCATCTGAAACTAATTAAACAAACTTTCAATTAAAAAAATCAAGGCCAAAAATACAATATTTAACTTTAACATACACAAAGTTGCCATTGAGCAAGTTGTTAGTGCAAACTGCAAAGACTTCCCATCTCAAGGTCCCTAGTTTAAAACCTCCTTATCGCACCCCGACACTTTTTTCAGCTGCAAGCACAACTATGCTACATTGCAATGTACCATTTTCACATTTAAATTCAAAGTTTTGGAACGGTAACAAAAATTCTAGGGCGCAACCGAATTTTTGACAACCGAACGGTTAACGGGAAACTTGACCGAAAAAACCCTTGGGACTGACCATTGAATCAACTTAATGCTACTGATTAAATTCTGTAGAACAATGTACCATAAAAAATCTCTAATTTTTCTTTGTCCATGCAAACACTACCCGAACAGGGTGCTACCCCGATGGCCGAAACAATGCCGACGGCCCCCGTCGGCCTATTCGGAGCTATGGGGACAGCCAGGTCCAAGCCGTTAACGTATCCAGGCCGTCGGCCTACCCCAAGATAAGCCGACGGCCACCGTCGACATAGAAGCGCCATCGGCCTAGCTATGAGCACGCCGACAGCTGCCATCAGCATACATGGGCCGTCGGCATACTTGTGGGCCCGGCGACCCCGCTCGTGACGGGCAACTAATGACGTCCGAACTATGCCAATGGTGGAGACGGGCGGCCATCGACATAGGTATGCATGCCACGTCACCGATCCGGGGCGCACCGACCGGCCCATATGCCGACGGCTGCCATCGGCATATCTGCCACGTCACCGATCCGCAGCACGCCGCCCGCCTAAACCCTGGCCGTCGCTATGCCGACGGCAGTGCCGTCAGCATAGTTAGATTTTTTATGTTTTCATATATAATTTTTGATGTTTTTATGTATTATTATTTGATTAACTTGCATGTAGCATGTGTAAATATAAACATACATACATTATTTATCGATTTGGAGAATTTTTTCCATAGATTATGAATATATATATATATATATATATATATATATATATATGTAGTTTGTATTGTTTTCGAGTACGTTAATAATGTGCCGTCATGTTCTTTTGAATATAGGTCCTTATACTTTATTAAAATCAAAAACAGCTATACTGACAGAAGTGTTGTGGTGGTCGCAAACGCCCATCACGCGTCTTCGGAGTGTGACCCCCTCACAGACGGCGCCACCACCGGCACCTGGATGGGGGGAAACAGCCGCATCAGTTCTATACGGAGGGGACGTTGCTCCCAAGTGTTTCTATGGGATGACCTACCACAACCGGGTGGTGTGGTGGCATGACTTAAGAGGCATCACGCGTCTCCGGGGTGTGTCCCCCTTCACGCACGGCGCCGCCGTCGGCACCTTGAGGGGGGAAACGGCCGCGTCGGGTCTACACGGAGGGGATCTTGCTGTGGGTTTGGCCCGGATGTTACTCCCAAGTATTCCTATGGGCTGACCTAACACAACTGGGTGGAGAGGTCCACTGGTCAAAGCCCGTCCATGGAAAGTCAAAGGGCTAGATCTCGTGGTCTAACACTACAGGGTTAGGCAGGGCAGGGGGCCTGGGAAGGTAGGAATGCCACCGTAGCATCGCACGGGCCCCTCATACATGTCGTATGAGGTGGTGGCTGATATGTCTCCATCGTATCTTCTTTTCCAAACACTTTTTCCCTTGCTTTGGACTCTAACTTGCATGATTTGAATGGAACTAACCCAGACTGACACTATTTTCAGCAGAATTGCCATGGTGTTATTTTTGTGCAGAAATAAAAGTTCTCGGAATGAACTGAAAATCAACAGAGAATACTTTTGGAATATACAAAAAATATTGGCGAAATAATCAAGGCCAGGGGGCCCACACCCTGTCCACGAGGGCAGGGGGCGCGCCCCCAGCCTCGTGGGCCCCATGGTGCTCCACCGGCCTCAATTCCAACTCTATATATTCACATTCGGGGAGAAAAAATAGAGAGAAGGATTCATCGCGTTTTACGATACAAAGCCGCCGGCAAGCCCTAATCTCTCTCGGGAGGGCTGATCTGGAGTCCGTTCGGGGCTCCGGAGAGGGGAATCCATCGCCATCGTCATCGTCAACCTTCCTCCATCACCAATTTCATGATGCTCACCGCCATGTGTAAGTAATTACATCGTAGGCTTGCTGGACGGTGATGGGTTGGATGAGATTTATCATGTAATCGAGTTAGTTTTGTTAGGGTTTGATCCCTAGTATCCATTATGTTTTGAGATTGATGTTGCTATGAATTTGCTATGCTTAATGCTTGTCACTAGGGCCCGAGTGCCATGATTTCAGATCTGAACCTATTATGTTTTCATGAATATATGTGAGTTCTTGGTCCTATCTTGCAAGTCTATAGTCACCTATTATGTGTTATGATTCGTTAACCCCGAAGTGACAATAATCGGGTTGCTTACCGGTGATGACCGTAGTTTGAGGAGTTCATGTATTCACTAAGTGTTAATGTTTTGGTCCGGTACTCTATTAAAAGGAGGCCTTAATATCCCTTAGTTTCCAATAGGACCCCGCTGCCACGGGAGGGTAGGACAAAAGATGTCATGCAAGTTATTTTCCATAAGAACATATGACTATATTCGAAATACATGCCTACATTACATTGATGAACTGGAGCTAGTTCTGTGTCACCCTATGTTATAACCATTGCATGAGGAATCGCATCCGACATAATTATCCATCACTGATCCAATGCCTACGAGCTTTTAACATATTGATCTCTGCTTAGTTACTTTTCCGTTGCCACTCTTACAATTACTACAAAACTACTACTGTTACCTTTGCCACCGTTACCACTACTATCATATTACTTTGCTACTAAATACTTTGCTGCAGATATTAAGTTTTCCAGGTGTGGTTGAATTGACAACTCTGTTGGAAATATGCCCTAGAGGCAATAATAAAATCATTATTATTATATTTCCTTGTTCATGATAATTGTCTTTATTCATGCTATAATTGTGTTATCCGGAAATCGTAATACATGTGTGAATAATAGACACCAACATGTTCCTAGTAAGCCTCTAGTTGACTAGCTCGTTGATCAACGGATAGTCATGGTTTCCTGACTATGGACATTGGATGTCATTGATAACGGGATCACATCATTAGGAGAATGATGTGATGGACAAGACCCAATCCTAAACATAGCATAAGATCGTATAGTTCGTTTGCTAGAGTTTTCCAATGTCAAGTATCTTTTCCTTAGACCATCAGATCGTGTAACTCCCGGATACCGTAGGAGTGCTTTGGGTGTACCAAACGTCACAACGTAACTGGGTGACTATAAAGGTATACTACGGGTATCTCCGAGAGTGTCTGTTGGGTTGACACGGATCAAGACTGGGATTTGTCACTCCGTATGACGAAGAGGTATCACTGGGCCCACTCGGTAATGCATCATCATAATGAGCTCAAAGTGACCAAGTGTCTGGTCACGGTATCATGCATTACGGTACGAGTAAAGTGACTTGCCAGTAACGAGATTGAACGAGGTATTGGGATACCGACGATCGGATCTCGGGCAAGTAACATACCGATTGACAAAGGGAATTGTATACGGGGTTGCTTGAATCCTCGACATCATGGTTCATCCGATGAGATCATCGAGGAGCATGTGGGAGCCAACATGGGTATCCAGATCCCGCTGTTGGTTATTGACCGGAGAGCGATCTCGGTCATGTCTACATGTCTCCCGAACCCGTAGGGTCTACACACTTAAGGTTCGGTGACGCTAGGGTTGTAGGGATATGTATATGCAGTAACCGGAATGTTGTTCGGAGTCCCCGATGAGATCCCGGACATCACGAGGAGTTCCGGAATGGTCCGGAGGTAAAGAATTATATATAGGAAGTGCTATTTCGGCCGTCGGGACAAGTTTCGGGATCACCGGTATTGTACCGGGACCACCGGAAGGGTCTCGGGGGTCCACCGGGTGGGGCCACCTGCCCCGGGGGGGCACATGGGCTGTAGGGGGTGCACCTTGGCCTATATGGGCCAAGGGCACCAGCCCCAAGAGGCCCATGCGCCAAGAGATAAGGAAGGGAAGAGTCCCAAAGGGGGAAGGCACCTCCTAGGTGCCTTGGGGAGGAGGGATTCCTCCCTTGGCCGCCGCCCCCCCTAGGAGATTGGATCTCCTAGGGCCGGCACCCCCCCTAGGCTCCCTATATATAGTGAGGGAAGGAGGGCCTCTCAATCCACGCCTTTGGTGCCTCCCTCTCCCTCTCCAACACATCCTCCTCCTCCATAGTGCTTGGCGAAGCCCTGCCGGAGTACTGCAGCTCCATCACCACCACGCCGTCGTGCTGCTGCTGGAGCCATCTTCCTCAACCTCTCCTTCCCCTTGCTGGATCAAGAAGAAGGAGGCGTTACGCTGACCGTACGTGTGTTGAACGCGGAGGTGCCGTCCGTTCGGCGCTAGGATCTCCGGTGATTTGGATCACGTCGAGTACGCCTTCCTCATCCCCGTTCTTTGAACGCTTCCCCGCGTGATCTACAAAGGTATGTAGATGCAATCCGATCACTCGTTGCTAGATGAACTCCTAGATGGATCTTGGTGAAACCGTAGGAATTTTTTTGTTTTCTGCAATGTTCCCCAACGGTGGCATCATGAGCTAGGTCTATGCGTAGTTCTCTTGCACGAGTAGAACACAATTTGTTGTGGGTGTTGATGTTGTCAACTTTCTTGCCGCTACTAGTCTTATCTTGCTTCAACGGTATTGTGGGATGAAGCGGCCCGGACCAACCTTACACGTACGCTTACGTGAGACCGGTTCCACCGACTAACATGCACAAGTTGCATAAGGTGGCTGGCGGGTGTCTGTCTCTCCCACTTTAGTTGGAGCAGATTCGATGAAAAGGGTCCTTATGAAGGGTAAATAGAAGTTGACAAATCACGTTGTGGCTTTCACGTAGGTAAGAAAACGTTCTTACTAGAACCCTATTTCAGCCACGTAAAACTTGCAACAACAATTAGAGGACGTCTAACTTGTTTTTGCAGCAAGTGCTTTGTGATATGATATGGCCAAAGTTGTGATGAATGATGAATGATATATATGTGATGTATGAGATGTTCATGCTATTGTAATAGGAATCACGACTTGCATGTCGATGAGTATGACAACCGGCAGGAGCCATAGGAGTTGTCTTTATTTTTTGTATGACCTGCGTGTCATTGAGAAACGCCATGTAAATTACTTTACTTTATTGCTAAATGCGTTAGCCATAGTAGTAGAAGTAATAGTTGGTGAGCAACTTCATGGAGACACGATGATGGAGATCATGATGATGGAGATCATGGTGTCATGCCGGTGACAAGATGATCATGGAGCCCCAAGATGGAGATCAAAGGAGCTATGTGATATTGGCCATATCATGTCACTGTTACTATTTGATTGCATGTGATGTTTATTCATGTTTTGTACATCTTGTTTGCTTAGAACGACGGTAGTAAATAAGATGATCCCTCATAATAATTTCAAGAAAGTGTTCCCCCTAACTGTGCACCGTTGCGACAGTTCGCTGTTTTGAAGCACCACGTGATGATCGGGTGTGATAGATTCTAACGTTCACATACAACGGGTGTAAGACAGATTTACACATGCAAACACTTAGGTTGACTTGATGAGCCTAGCATGTACAGACATGGCCTCGGAACACAGAAGACCGAAAGGTCGAGCATGAGTCGTATAGAAGATACGATCAACATGAAGATGTTCACCGATGTTGACTAGTCCGTCTCACGTGATGATCGGACACGGCCTAGTTAGCTCGGATCATGTTATACTTAGATGACTGGAGGGATGTCTATCTGAGTGGGAGTTCATTGTATAATTTGATTAGATGAACTTAATTATCATGAACTTAGTCTAAAATCTTTACAATATGTCTTGTAGATCAAATGGCCAACGTTGTCCTCAACTTCAACGCGTTCCTAGAGAAAACCAAGCTGAAAGACGATGGCAGCAACTATACGGACTGGGTCCGGAACCTGAGGATCATCCTCATAGCTGCCAAGAAAGATTATGTCCTACAAGCACCGCTAGGTGACGCACCCGTCCCACAGAACCAAGACGTTATGAATGCTTGGCAGACACGTGCTGATGATTACTCCCTCGTTCAGTGCGGCATGCTTTACAGCTTAGAACCGGGGCTCCAAAAACGTTTTGAGAGACACAGAACATATGAGATGTTCGAAGAGCTGAAAATGGTTTTTCAAGCTCATGCCCGGGTCGAGAGATATGAAGTCTCCGACAAATTCTTCAGCTGTAAGATGGAGGAAAATAGTTCTGTCAGTGAGCACATTCTCACAATGTCTGGGTTACATAACCTCTTGACTCAGCTGGGAGTTAATATCCCGGATGACGCAGTCATTGACAGAATCCTTCAGTCGCTTCCACCAAGCTACAAGAGCTTTGTGATGAACTTCAATCTGCAAGGGATGGAAAAGACCATTCCCGAATTATTTGCAATGCTGAAATCAGCAGAGGTAGAAGTCAAAAAGGAACATCAAGTGTTGATGGTGAATAAAACCACTAAGTTCAAGAAGGGCAAGGGTAAAAAGAACTTCAAGAAGGACGGCAAGGGAGTTGCCGCGCCCGGCAAGCAAGCTACCGGGAAGAAGCCAAAGAATGGACCCAAGCCCGAGACTGAGTGCTTTTATTGCAAGGGAAGTGGTCACTGGAAATGGAACTGCCCCAAATACATAGCAGACAGAAGGCCGGCAAAACAAAAGGTATATGTGATATACATGTAATTGATGTGTACCTTACCAGTACTCGTAGTAGCTCCTGGGTATTTGATACCGGTGCAGTTGCTCACATCTGTAACTCAAAGCAGGAGCTGCGGAATAAGTGGAGACTGGCGAAGGACGAGGTGATGATGCGCGTCGGGAATGGTTCCAAGGTCGATGTGATCGCCGTCGGCACGCTACCTCTACATTTACCTACGGGATTAGTTTTGAGCCTCAATAATTGTTGTTTAGTGCCAAGTTTGAGCATGAACATTGTATCAGGATCTCGTTTAATTCGAGATGGCTACTCATTTAAATCCGAGAATAATGGTTGTTCTACTTATATGAGAGATATGTTTTATGGTCATGCTCTGATGGTGAATGGTTTATTCTTAATGAATCTCGAGCATAATGCTACACATGTTCATAGTGCGAGTACCAAAAGATGTAAGATTGATAATGATAGTCCCACATACTTGTGGCACTGCCGCCTTGGTCACATAGGTGTCAAACGCATGAAGAAGCTCCATGCTGATGGACTTTTAGAGTCTCTTGATTACGAATCATTTGACACGTGCGAACCATGCCTCATGGGTAAAATGACCAAGACTCCATTCTCAGGAACAATGGAGCGAGCAACCAACTTATTGGAAATCATACATAATGTCTGCGGTCCAATGAGTGTTGAGGCTCGCGGTGGCTATCGTTATGTTCTCACCCTCACTGATGACTTGAGTAGATATGGGTATATCTATTTAATGAAACACAAGTCTGAGACCTTTGAAAAGTTCAAGGAATTTCAGAGTGAGGTTGAGAATCAACGTGACAGGAAAATCAAGTTCCTGCGATCAGATCGTGGAGGAGAATACTTGAGTCATGAGTTTGGCACACACTTAAGAAAATGTGGAATAGTTTCACAACTCACGCCGCCTGGAACACCTCAGCGTAATGGTGTGTCCGAACATCGTAATCACACTCTATTAGATATGGTGCGATCTATGATGTCTCTTACCGATTTACCGCTATCTTTTTGGGGCTATGCTTTAGAGACTGCCGCATTCACTTTAAATAGGGCTCCGTCGAAATCCGTTGAGACGACACCGTATGAATTATGGTTTGGGAAGAAACCTAAGCTGTCGTTTCTTAAAGTTTGGGGATGCGATGCTTATGTCAAGAAACTTCAACCTGAAAAGCTCGAACCCAAGTCGGAAAAATGCGTCTTCATAGGATACCCTAAAGAAACTATTGGGTATACCTTCTACCTCAGATCCAAAGGCAAGATCTTTGTTGCCAAGAATGGATCCTTTCTAGAGAAGGAGTTTCTCTCGAAAGAAGTAAGTGGGAGGAAAGTAGAACTTAATGAAGTATTACCTCTTGAACCGGAAAATGGCACAACTCAAGAAAATGTTCCTGAGGTGCCTGCACCGACTAGAGAGGAAGTTAATGATGATGATCAAGATACTTCTGATCAAGCTCCTACTGAAATTCGAAGGTCCACAAGGACACGTTCCGCACTAGAGTGGTACGGCAACCCTGTCTTGGAAATCATGTTGTTAGACAACGGTGAACCTTCGAACTATGAAGAAGCGATGGCGGGCCCGGATTCCGACAAATGGCTGGAAGCCATGAAATCCGAGATAGGATCCATGTATGAAAACGAAGTATGGACTTTGACTGACTTGCCCGTAGAGCGGCGAGCCATAGAAAATAAATGGATCTTTAAGAAGAAGACAGACGCGGATGGTAATGTGACCATCTATAAAGCTCGGCTTGTCGCTAAGGGTTATCGACAAGTTCAAGGGGTTTACTACGATGAGACTTTCTCACCGGTAGCGAAGCTAAAGTCCGTCCGAATCATGTTAGCAATTGCCGCATTCTATGATTATGAAATATGGCAAATGGACATCAAAACGGCATTCCTTAACGGTTTCCTTAAGGAAGAATTGTATATGATGCAGCCGGAAGGTTTTGTCGATCCTAAGAATGCTGACAAGGTGTGCAAGCTCCAACGCTCGATTTATGGGCTGGTGCAAGCATCTCGGAGTTGGAACATTCGCTTTGATGAGATGATCAAAGCGTTTGGGTTTACGCAGACTTATGGAGAAGCCTGTGTTTACAAGAAAGTGAGTGGGAGCTCTGTAGCATTTCTCATATTATATGTAGATGACATACTTTTGATGGGAAATGATATAGAACTCTTGGACAGCATTAAGGCCTACTTGAATAAGAGTTTTTCAATGAAAGACCTTGGAGAAGCTGCATATATATTAGGCATCAAGATCTATAGAGATAGATCAAGATGCCTCATAGGTCTTTCACAAAGCACATACCTTGATAAGATATTGAAGAAATTCAATATGGACCAGTCAAAGAAGGGGTTCTTGCCTGTGTTACAAGGTGTGAAATTGAGCTCAGCTCAATGTCCGACCACGGCAGAAGATATAGAAGAGATGAGTGTCATCCCCTATGCCTCAGCCATAGGTTGTATTATGTATGCCATGCTGTGTACCAGACCTGATGTAAACCTTGCCGTAAGTTTGGTAGGAAGGTACCAAAGTAATCCCGGCAAGGAACACTGGACAGCGGTCAAGAATATCCTGAAGTACCTGAAAAGGACTAAGGAAATGTTTCTCGTCTATGAAGGTGATGAAGAGCTCGTCGTAAAGGGTTACGTCGACGCTAGCTTCGACACAGATCTGGATGACTCAAAGTCACCAACCGGATACATGTATATTTTGAATGGTGGGGCAGTAAGCTGGTGCAGTTGCAAGCAGAGTGTCGTGGCGGGATCTACATGTGAAGCGGAGTACATGGCAGCCTCGGAGGCAGCGCATGAAGCAATTTGGGTGAAGGAGTTCATCACCGACCTAGGAGTCATACCCAATGCGTCGGGGCCGATCAAGCTCTTCTGTGACAACACTGGAGCTATTTCTCTTGCCAAGGAGCCCAGGTTTCACAAGAAGACAAGGCACATCAAGCGTCGCTTCAACTCCATTCGTGAAAATGTTCAAGATGGAGACATAGATATTTGTAAAGTACATACGGACCTGAATGTAGCAGATCCGTTGACTAAACCTCTCCCTAGAGAAAAACATGATCAACACCAGAATTCCATGGGTGTTCGATTCATCACAATGTAACTAGATTATTGACTCTAGTGCAAGTGGGAGACTGTTGGAAATATGCCCTAGAGGCAATAATAAAAGCATTATTATTATATTTCCTTGTTCATGATAATTGTCTTTATTCATGCTATAATTGTGTTATCCGGAAATCGTAATACATGTGTGAATAATAGACACCAACATGTTCCTAGTAAGCCTCTAGTTGACTAGCTCGTTGATCAACAGATAGTCATGGTTTCCTGACTATGGACATTGGATGTCATTGATAACGAGATCACATCATTAGGAGAATGATGTGATGGACAAGACCCAATCCTAAACATAGCATAAGATCGTATAGTTCGTTTGCTAGAGTTTTCCAATGTCAAGTATCTTTTCCTTAGACCATCAGATCGTGTAACTCCCGGATACCGTAGGAGTGCTTTGGGTGTACCAAACGTCACAACGTAACTGGGTGACTATAAAGGTATACTGCGAGTATCTCCGAAAGTGTCTGTTGGGTTGACACGGATCAAGACTGGGATTTTTCACTCTGTATGACGAAGAGGTATCACTGGGCCCACTCGGTAATGCATCATCATCATGAGCTCAAAGTGACCAAGTGTCTGGTCACGGTATCATGCATTACGGTACGAGTAAAGTGACTTGCCGGTAACGAGATTGAACGAGGTATTGGGATACCGACGATCGGATCTCGGGCAAGTAACATACCGATTGACAAAGGGAATTGTATACGGGGTTGCTTGAATCCTCGACATCATGGTTCATCCGATGAGATCATCGAGGAGCATGTGGGAGCCAACATGGGTATCCAGATCCCGCTGTTGGTTATTGACCGAAGAGCGATCTCGGTCATGTCTACATGTCTCCCGAACCCGTAGGGTCTACACACTTAAGGTTTGGTGACGCTAGGGTTGTAGGGATATGTATATGCAGTAACCCGAATGTTGTTCGGAGTCCCGGATGAGATCCCGGACGTCACGAGGAGTTCCGGAATGGTCCGGAGGTAAAAAATTATATATAGGAAGTGCTATTTCGGTCGTCGGGACAAGTTTCGGGATCACCGGTATTGTACCGGGACCACCGGAAGGGTCCCGGGGGTCCATCGGGTGGGGCCACCTGCCCCGGAGGGCCACATGGGCTGTAGGGGGTGCGCCTTGGCCTATATGGGCCAAGGGCACCAGCCCCAAGAGGCCCATGCGCCAAGAGATAAGGAAGGGAAGAGTCCCAAAGGGGGAAGGCACCTCCTAGGTACCTTTGGGAGGAGGGATTCCTCCCTTGGCCGCCGCCCCCCGTAGGAGACTGGATCTCCTAGGGCCGGCGCCCCCCTAGGCTCCCTATATATAGTGAGGGAAGGAGGGCCTCTCAATCCACGCCTTTGGTGCCTCCCTCTCCCTCTCCAACACATCCTCCTCCTCCATAGTGCTTGGCGAAGCCCTGCCGGAGTACTGCAGCTCCATCACCACCACGCCGTCGTGCTGCTACTGGAGCCATTTTCCTCAACCTCTCCTTCCCCTTGCTGGATCAAGAAGGAGGCGTTACGCTGACCGTACGTGTGTTGAACGCGGAGGTGCCGTCCGTTCGGCGCTAGGATCTCCGGTGATTTGGATCACGTCGAGTACGCCTTCCTCATCCCCGTTCTTTGAACGCTTCCGCGCATGATCTACAAAGGTATGTAGATGCAATCCGATCAGTCATTGCTAGATGAACTCCTAGATGGATCTTGATGAAACCGTAGGAAAATTTTTGTTTTCTGCAACGTTCCCCAACAAACTCAACTGTTAATACTTGAGAATATTCTTTGGCTCCCCTTGTGTTGAATCTATAAATTTGGGTTGAATACTCTACCCTCGAAAACTGTTGCAATCCCCTATACTTGTGGGTTATCAAGACTATTTTCTAGCGCCGTTGCCAGGGAGCATAGCTCTATTCTTTGAGTCACTTGGGATTTATATCTACTAATCACTATGAAGAACTTGAAAGATAAAAGAACCAAGATTTTTCTCTCAACTACGAGGGGAGGTAAGGAACTGCCATCTTGCTCTGCACTTGATTCACCTTCTGTTTTGAGTAAACTTGTGACACCTACTCCTGCTATTTATTCTGATATGTCGCATGTTATTGATGATGCCACTTATTCTTTGCATGATACTTATGATGAAACTACTTCTGTGCTTGATAATACTGTGCCACTAGGTGAATTTCTTGATGAACAACTTGCTAGGGTTAGAGAGAATGAAATTATTGAAACTGATAATATTGATGAAAGTGATGATGAAGATTCCCCCCCCTAGATATGAATTTCCTATTGTGCCTGAGGGTTATGTTATGGATGAAGAAACTGCTAGAGACTTTTTAGCTTGCAATGATAGATATGATCTCAAGAAATTATTAGATAAAGCTGAAAGAAAAGTCTTTGAATGCTAGAAAGAAATACGACCCTGCTTTTGCTACTTCACCTATCTATATTTCTGATAAGGATTATGATTTCTCTGTCGATCCTGAGTTAATTACTTTGGCTGAATCTGATCCTTTTTATGGCTATGAATCTGAAACTATTGTGGCACATCTTACTAAATTAAATGATATAGCCACCCTGTTCACTAATGATGAGAAAACTCGCTATTACTTTATCCTTAAGTTATTTCCATTCTCATTAAAGGGTGATGCTAAAATATGGTTTAATTCTCTTGATCATGGTTGTGTGCGTAGTCCCCAGGATATGATTTATTACTTATCTTCTAAATATTTCCCCGCTCATAAGAAACAAGCTGCTCTAAGGGAAATATATAATTTTGTGCAAATTGAAGAAGAGAGTCTCCCACAAGCTTGGGGGAGGCTTCTCCAATTACTTAATGCTTTGCCTGATCATCCTCTCAAGAAAAATGAAATACTTGATATCTTTTATAATGGACTAACTGATGCTTCCAGAGACCACCTGGATAGTTGTGCTGGTTGTGTTTTGAGGGAAAGAACTGTTGATCAAGCTGAATTTCTATTGAATAATATGTTGAGTAATGAAAATGATTGTACACTTCCTGAACCAACTCCTAAGCCAACTCCGAAGAAAAGGGGTATTCTATTTCTCAGTCCTGAAGATATGGAAGAGGCAAAGAAATCTATGAAAGAAAAAGGTATTAAACTGAAGATGTTAAGAATTTACCACCTATTGAAGAAATACATGGTCTTGTAAACCCGACACAGGTAGTGAAGGTAAATTCTCTCTATAGATTTGATGAAGGTGATATTCCTCGTTATAAGTCTGCTAGCCAATGCTTAGATGAGTTTGATAAATTTATTGTTAAACAAGAAAACTTCAATGCTTATGTTGGTAGACAATTGAAACGCAATGCTGATATGCTTGAACACTTGAGTGATTATATGTCTAGAGTTAAAGGTGAACTTAAACTTATTAGTAAACATGCTTCTATGGTTACTACTCAAGTAGAACAAGTACTTAAGACTCAGAATGATTTGCTCAATGAATTAAACAATAAGAAAAATGATAATGATGCTAGAGTTATGACTAGAGGGGGTAAAATGATTTAGGAACCTTTGTATCCTGAGGGCCACCCTAAGAGAATTGAGCAAGATTCTCAGAGAACTAATGTTGATGCACCTAGTTCTTCTAAGAAGATGAAAAAGAAAAATGATAGGATGTTGCATGCTTCTAGTGGACCTGTTGTTGACACACCTGAGAATACCAATGATATTTCTATTTCTGATGCTGAAACACAATCTGGTAATGAACATGAACCTAGTGACAATGTTAATGATGATGTTCATGCTGATGCTCAACCTAGCAATGACAATGATGTAGAGATTGAACCTGCTGTTCATCTTGATAACCCACAATCAAAGAATCAATGTTATGATAAGAGAGACTTTGTTGCTAGGAGGCACAGTAAAGAAAGAGAACCATGGGTTCAGAAACCCATGCCTTTCCCCCCTAATCCATCTAGGAAAAAGGATGATGAGGATTTTGAGCGCTTTGCTGAAATGATTAGACCTATCTTTTTGCGTATGTGTTTGACTGATATGCTTAAAATGAATCCTTACGCTAAGTATATGAAAGATATTGTTACAAATAAAAGAAAGATACCAGAAGCTAAAATTTCCATCATGATTGCTAATTATACTTTTAAGGGTGGAATATCAAAGAAACTAGGAGATCTAGGAGTACCAACTATACCATGCTCCATTAAAAGAAACTATGTTAAAACTGCTTTATGTGATCTTGGAGCCGGTGTTAGTGTTATGCCTCTCTCTTTATATCGTAGACTTGAATTTAATAAGTTGAAACCTACTGAAATATCTTTGCAAATGGCCGATAAATCAACTGCTATACCTGTCGGTATTTGTGAGGATGTGCCTGTTGTGGTTGCAAACATTACTGTTTTAACGGACTTTGTTATTCTTGATATTCCCGAGGACGATAGTATGTCGATTATCCTTGGTAGACCCTTTTTGAATATTGTAGGGGATGTTATTGATTGCAACAAAGGCAATGTCACTTTTCATGTTAATGGTAATGAGCACACGATACACTTTCCGAGGAAACAACCTCAAGTCCACAGTATCAATCCTATTGGAAAAATTGCAACAATTACTATTGGAGGTTTTGAATTTTCTCTTCCTACTGTCAAGAAGAAATATGATATTCTTATTGTTGGGGACGTGCATATCCCCGTTGAGGTAACCTAGTGTTATTCGAAATTTCTCCAGCTTCATGCGATTCAGAATGGGTTTGTTAACAAGACTTGATCAACCTTATTAGTGGATTCCTTTTGACGAGCACGAGATGGATGAAGTTAGAAAGCACAACTCTCTGTACCCTCCTTTTACTTTCTGTTATTCAGATTAAATAAAGCAAAAGTAGTATTTTCTGTTTGTTTTCTGAATTATCCTTGCAATAAAAAATGCACAGAAAATAAAAGTTCTCCAAATGCCTGTGACACCCCCGATTTGACCGTACACTAATCATGCACGCAAATGTGTACGAACAAGATCAGGAACTCACGGGAAGATATCACAACACAACTCTAGACACAAATTAAAATAATACAAGCTTTATATTACAAGCCAGGGGCCTCGAAGGCTCGAATACAAGAACTCGATCATAGACGAGTCAGCGGAAGCAACAATATCTGAGTACAGACATAAATTAAACAAGTTTGCTTTAAGAAGGCTAGCACAAACTGGAATACAGATCGAAAGAGGCGCAGGCCTCCTGCCTGGGATCCTCCTAAACTACTCATGGTCGTCGTCAGCGGCCTGCACGTAGTAGTAGGCATCTCCGGTGTAGTAGGAGTCGTCGTCAATGGTGGCGTCTGGCTCCTGGGCTCCAACGTCTGGTCGCAGCAATCGGGTATAGGAAAGGGGAAAAGGGGAAGAAAAGCAACCGTGAGTACTCATCCAAAGTACTCGCAAGCAAGGAGCTACACTACAAATGTATGCATTGGTATCAAATGGAAAAGGGGGTATCATATGTGGACTGAACTATAGAATGCCAGAATAAGAGGGGGATAGCTAGTCTTGTCGAAGACTACGCTTCTGGCCACCTCCATCTTGCATCATGTAGAAGAGAGTAGATGGTAAGTTCACCAAGTAGCATCGCATAGCATAATCCTAACCGATGATCCTCCCCTCGTCGCCCTGTGAGAGAGCGACCACCGGTTGTATCTAGCACTTGGAAGGGTGTGTTTTATTAAGTATC
The DNA here is from genome assembly GCF_018294505.1 of Triticum aestivum. NCBI lineage: Eukaryota > Viridiplantae > Streptophyta > Magnoliopsida > Poales > Poaceae > Triticum > Triticum aestivum. Next base: position 130,261,827 of record NC_057812.1, on the reverse strand, counting down.
CGGTTCTAGTTGTCATAAGGTCAAGGTACAACTCCAAGTCATCCTGTTACCGAAGATCACGGCTATTCGAATAGATTAACTTCCCTGCAGGGGCGCACCACATTTCCCAACACGCTTGATCCCCTTTGTCCGGACACACTTTTCTGGGTCATGCCCGGCCTCGGAAGATCAAAACGTCGCAACCCTACCTAGGCACAACAGAGAGGTTAGCACGCCGGTCTAAATCCTATGGCGCTGGGGTCTGGGCCCATCGCCCTTTGCACACCTACATGTTGCGAACGCGGCCAGAAGCAGACCTAGCCTAGCAGGCGTTCTAGTCCAATCCGGCGCGCGCCGCTCAGTCGCTTACGTCATGAAGGCTTCGGCTGATACCACGACGTCGAGTGCCCATAACTGTCCCCGCGTAGATGGTTAGTGCGTATAGGCCAATAGCCAGACTCAGATCAAATACCAAGATCTCGTTAAACATGTTAAGTATCCGCGAACGCCGACCAGGGCCAGGCCCACCTCTCTCCTAGGTGGTCTCAACCCGCCCTGTCGCTCCGCCTCGAAGTAACAGTCGGGGGCCGTCGGGAACTCAGGCCCACCACTACCTGGATGGAGCCACCTGCCCCTTCAGCCCCCAACTCCGAACAGTACCACAGGTAATGTAACAGTGTAAAGTATATAGTATATGCCCGTGATCACCTCCCGAAGTGATCACGGCCCAGTAGTATAGCATGGCAGACGGACAAGAGTGTAGGGCCACTGATGGAACACTAGAATCCTATACTAAGCATTAGGATTGCAGGTAAAGGTAACAACACTAGTAGCAAGGACAGGCTATGCATCAGAATAGGATTACGAAAAGCAGTAACATGCTACATTACTCTAATGCAAGCAGTAGAAAGAGAGTAGGGGATATTTGGTGATCAAGGGGGGGGCTTGCTTGGTTGCTCTGGCAAGAAGGAGGGGTCATCTTCGATGTAGTCGAACACACGAACATCGGCAGCAGTCTCGGAGTCTACCGGAAAGGAGTAACGGAGGGGGAACACAATAAATAACAGAGCAATCAAATGTAACACAAAGCAAGACGCGGCAATACGTTGTCCTAGGGGTGACCTAACATAGGGATAGGCGATACCGGCGAAGGGGGGAAACATCTGGGAAAGTATTCCCGGTGTTTTGCGTTTTCAGGCAAATGAACCGGAGGGGGAAAGTTGCGAGTTCGCTATGCTAGGGATGTGTGATGGACGAACGGACTGCGTAACCAGATTCGTCTCGTCGTTCTGAGCAACTCTCATGTACAAAACTTTTTCATCCGAGTTATGGATTATTTTCTATGATTTTTCAAAGATTTAAACAATATTATGAAATTATTACTAATTCGAAAATAAATATTAAAATGCTAGACATACCCAGCACAGGGTGCACAGAATTGCACCCAGTGGCTGACACGTGGGGCCAGAGGCCCAGTTTGACCAAGTCAACAGAGACTAGTCAAGCAGTGAATAGTAGAAGTGGGTCCGCATGTCATCCTCACAGCAGCTAATATATCAGTTAAATTAGTCTAATTGTAATTAGGTTAATTAAACAAAGTTAATTAACTTAATAATTAATTAACATTATTTTTATTTGTATACTTTATTTTTGTTTCTAAGGGCTGGGCCCCACCTGGAAGTGGCCTAGGAGGCCAACTTGGGCGGGCGTAGCGGGCGTAGCAAGCTATCGGGCGTTGCGGGGCGAAGGCGAAACCAGCGCGAGCGCAGGCAGCAACGGCCTCGGCGAGGGGCGGCGAGCGGCATCGGCAGCGGAGGTAGCCGGCGAGCGGGGCGGCCACTGGACCGAGTGGTCAGGAGGTCGTAGCACCGTGGGGAGACAGCGGCGGCGGCAGAGCAGGAGCAGCAGCAAGCAAGCAGCGCACAGGCGCTGCGGCAGCGGCAATCGAGCTGCGGGGCGCAACGAGTGCGGAGTGGGCGCGCGCTGGGGGCATGGGGACGCGGCGTGGCGCAGGCGACGGGCAGTCTGGGCGGGAGTGGGCCGCTGCGGAACGCGGCTAGGAGCACCGGAGGCGCGAGGACGCGAGGCAGAGGCGGCGACGCATAGCTTCGGCCGACACAAAACTAGAGCTACGGCGATGAAATCAAGAGGGGCGCAGGGGGTTTTGGAAGAGGAGCTCACAGCAAAATCGGGGGCGTGGTTGGGGTGGTCGGGGACGGACCGGAGCGGTGGGAAATGCCGGCGGACGCCGACGATGCACCCGACGAAGACGACGGCGATGGCGAGCGCACGCGAGTTGCGCTGCTCGATCCGGTAGCGTAGTCGAAGGAGATGATGGCGGGAAGGTTCCTGGGCGTCTTCCTAGTGCTTGGGGAGGTCAGCGGCCGCGGCAACGGTGCGAGGTAGTGGCGTAACGGCGCGGTCACAACGCGACCTTTCGAGCTCGCGCCGAACGAAGGTGGAGGCGGCTCAATGGGGAATGAGAGGGGAATGGAGGAGAGCGGGCTAGGGTTCGCTATGGCGCGGTTATAAGCCAAGGAGACCGACGTGGAGGCCATCCATGGCCATGGCGGTCGTGGATGTGCAACACGCACGTCTCCTGCCTCCCTGTACAGGAGGGGATGAGGTGGAGGTGGAGGTGGGCTGGGCCGAAGGCACTGTGGCCACTTATGGCCCAGTGGCCTAGTAGTTTTAGGAACTTTTCTATTTTCATTTTCTGGTTTTATTTTTCTTTACTGTTTTCTTTTAACATTAGCTAGCAGATGAAATTGGCTAAAGGTGAAAGTGGGTACACAACTATTAGGAAATATATTGAAGAGGCCCAAAAAAAGTTTGAGGGCAAGAGGAAACGTATAAATATTTGTTTATTTTGAAAGGCTATTTTTATTTGTTGTTGAACCATTTTATAAATTCCTAGGGGCCAATTGGTGGGTCAAATAATGTTTGGTTCAACATGACAAAGATCAGGGGAATTTATAGAATATTGTGGACATTTTAGTTTTTACCGTTTGAAGAAATAATTATTTCACTTGCAATTCAAATTTGAATTTGACTTTGATTCTAGACAAGTGGCCATTTGCATAGTAACCAAGATGACATGGCCACCATTAGGGGGAGATTACTGTAGCATGATTCTCGGGGTGTTACAATGCCCTGAAAATTTAATATGATTTTTTCTGAAATATTTAAGAATTATTGGCACCGAGAACACACCAGGGGGCCTCACCATGTTCCCACGAGGGTGGAGGGCGCGCCCCCTGCCTCGTGGACCCCACGTGGGCCCCCTCGACTTATTCTTGCACCCACACTCTTCGTCTTCCTCCAGAAAAACTCATCCACCAGCTCAAACCCGAGTTTTAGCTCATCTTACTGCCATTTTCGATCTCCTTGCTCAAAGCTCCATTCATAAAACTGCTTTGGGGGATTGTTCTTCGGTATGTGACTCCTCCAATGGTCCAATTAGTTTTTGTTCTAGTGCTTTATTTATTGCAATTTTTTGCTAGTTAGGTGACCCTATTCTTGAGCTTGCACGTCAAATTTATGTGGTCAAAAGTAGTTTTAATGCATGATATGGCCTCTAGGCACTTGTAGGAGTAGTTGCTATCAATTTTGTTGAGTTTGGATCACTTTTATTTTAAGTTACTAAAATTTTCAGAAAAAGATGAAGAGATTTTTGAGGGGCTCTATGAGCCGAAGCTCGAAGGATAAGCAAAGTGAAGAGAATAAGAAGCCCAAATATAATCCCCCTCACACTACGGAGGTTCGGCCGTGTGAATGGCCTTGTGATGAGTTCTTGAGAGAAGCCGGAATTTATGAAGATTTTTATTATTTGGCTGAGAATGCAAGCCTAACCGACTTCCTCCACGACCAGCTCGAACGGTATCTCCTACTCACTAATATTTTTGTGCAAAATTTTCATTTCCATGCTAGGAGGTCGCCACCTTCTGTGGATTTTTATTTGTATGATGAGTATAAGGAGATGTCACTTTATGACTTTTGTGGGGTTTGCAAGTTGCCCTTTGAGGGCAGCATAGAGGAACCACATCGTAATGATGTGGAAGGGTTTATTGATATGATTGCTGTAGGGGAGACGAGAAAAGTTTCTGATGCAAGAACTACTAGCATACATTTTCCTATTCTACGTTACTTTGCAATATTTGCTAGTAGATGCTTAATTGGTCGCGGGAACTGTGGAAACCTTAGTGCCCCTGATATTGTTATTTTGCACCATGCTTTGTTTCGTGATACCACTTTTAGTTTAGGCACTATTGTTGCTAAGCGGTTAAATCTGAACCGTACGAAGGGTCCCATCTTTGGAGGCATCTTTGCTTTGCACCTTGCTGCACACTTTAACATACCTATTAGGCATTATGAGAAAGAGGAAAAGTTGCCACCTCCTATTTTTCTAGATTATAAGAGTATGGTAGCACATGATTTTATTGTTAAGAATAAGAAGAAGATGCTTAACTATAGACTGATATTTGATAAAAATTAATTTTGAGACTATTACCTTGCCTGCTCCCTCTTTGTTCAACATATTTTCAGGCACGTACCTTGTTTTGCCGGAGGCCGTTCATGCATACCGGAGCCTGACATCAGCTCTAGAGCCTGAACCAGAGACACCACTTGATCCTCACCGTCAGTCTGTTTATCAGTGGGATCCGGAGGAGATCGCTAACCAGTGGCACCCCGAGGATCCTCCTCGGTACACTGGAGGGGACCACTTTTATCCATGGGCATAGACCAACTTAGGCCAAAAGCCTAAGCTTGGGGGAGTACGTATTCCTCACTGACATTACATTCATGTTCACACACTCATACCAGTTGTCGGTGCTCATACTTTTTCATTGTATCACCCATGCTAGTATATTTTCTTTTTAAGCTTTCTTCTTGTGTGTTTGAAAAACCTTAAGAAAAACCAAAACAATTAGTTGTAGCTTTTAGCTATTTTACTTTCCATGCTTGTAGTAGTAGTAACTAAAAGAAAACCCAAAAAGATTTCTCGTTCTTCTTTTGCTTGTTGGGAGCTTTCCCATGTAAATAGTTTTGTTTCTTTTCTTTTCTTTGGGGGTCGAGAGGAGACCCTTCTCCTGTATATTGAATTCTTGCAGATTCCATCTTAGTCCAATGCACGTGAACTATTATTATTATCCACACTATTCGGTTGTGCAAGTGAAAGACAATAATGACGATATATGATGAACTGATTGAGATGAGAGAAGCTAGTATGAACTCAACCTCTCTTGTTTTTGTAAATATGATTAGTTCATCATTCCTAATTCAGCCTATTATGAATGAAACATGTTTGCAATGACAATTAGAGATTATAGTTGCTCATGCCATGCTTAAGTAGCTAGGAGTTTATAATGGTTTACCTTGCGTGTCAACATGCTATTAAAATGGTTGTGATGTGGTATGATAGGGTGGTATCCTCCTTCGAACGATTCGAGTGGCTTGACTTGGCACATGTTCACGCATGTAGTTGAAACAAAATCAACATAGCCTCCACGATATTTATGTTCATGGTGAATTATATCCTACTCATGCTTGCATTCAGGGTTGATTAATTTTAATGCATGTTCATGACTGTTGTCGCTCTCTAGCTGGTCGCTTCCCAGTCTCTTTCTAACCTTCACTTGTACTAAGCGGGAATACTGCTTGTGCATCCAACTCCATCAACCCCAAAAGTTATTCCATCTGAGTCCACCATACCTTCCTATATGTGGTATCTACCTGCCGTTCCAAGTAAATCTGTATGTGCCAAACTCTAACCCTTCAAATGAAATTCTATTTCGTATGCTCGAGTAGCTCATGTATCAACTAGGGATGTCTATATCTTCCATGCTAGGCGGGTTATTCTCAAGAGGAGTGGACTCCGCTCCTCACTCACGAGAAAAAGGCTGGTCACCGGGATGCCCAGTCCCATGCTCAAATCAAATCAAAATAATTGCAAACAAAACTCCCCCAGGATTGTTGTTAGTTGGAGGCACTCGTTGTTTCGAACAAGCCATGGATTGTTGTTTGTTGCTGGTAGGGGGAGTATAAACTTTACCATTTTGCTTGGGAACCGGCTATAATGTGTGTAGCATGGAAGATATCGAGATCTCTTGGTTGTTATGTTGACAATGAAAGTATACCACTCAATATATTATTCATCTCTATTTCAAAATCGAGCTCTGGCACCTCTACAAATCCCTGCTTCCCTCTGAGAAGGGCCTATCTATTTACTTTTATGTTGAGTCATCATCCTCTTATTAAAAAGCACCAGTTGGAGAGCACCGCTGTCATTTGCATGTATTATTATTAGTTTACATTGAGTATGACTGTGACTGGATCTCTTTTACCATGAATTACAATTTCCAGTCAGCCCTTGATCTTCAGAGGTGCTCTACATTTATGTTTTGTGGTCTTAGAAAGGGCTAGCGAGATACCGTCTTGTTATATCATATTATGATTGTTTTGAGAAAGTGTTGTCATCCGAGATTTATTATTATTGCTTGCTAGTTGATTATGCCATTGATATGAGTAAACATGAGACCTAAATGTTATTGTTAATATGGTTAGTTCATAATCTTTGCTGAAAACATGAATTCTGGCTTTACATATTTACAAAAAAAGAGCAAACGGAGTTTGTAAAAGTTTTTCTTTATCACTTTCAGTTTATCAACTGAATTGCTTGAGGACAAGCAAAGGTTTAAGCTTGGGGGAGTTGATACGTCTCCATCGTATCTACTTTTCCAAACACTTTTTCCCTTGCTTTGGACTCTAACTTGCATGATTTGAATGGAACTAACCCGGACTGACGCTGTTTTCAGCAGAATTGCCATGGTGTTATTTTTGTGCAAAAATAAAAGTTCTCGGAATGACCTGAAAATCAACAGAGAATATTTTTGGAATATATAAACAATACTGGCAAAAGAATCGAGGCCAGGGGCCCACACCCTGTCCACGAGGGTGGGGGCGCGCCCCCTGCCTCATGGGCCCCCTGTTGCTCCACCGTCCTCAACTCCAACTCTATATATTCATGTTCGGGGAGAAAAAAACCGAGAGAAGGATTCATCGTGTTTTACAATATGGAGCCGCCGCCAAGCCCTAATCTCTCTCGGGAGGGTTGATCTGGAGTCCGTTCGGGGCTCCGAAGAGGGGAATCCGTCGCCATCGTCATCATCAACCTTCCTCCATCACCAATTTCATGATGCTCACTGCCGTGCGTGAGTAATTCCATCGTAGGCTTGCTGGACGGTGATGGGTTGGATGAGATTTATCATGTAACCGAATTAGTTTTGTTAGAGTTTGATCCCTAGTATCCATTATGTTCTGACATTGATGTTGCTATGACTTTGCTATGCTTAATACTTGTCACTAGGGCCCGAGTGCCATGATTTCAGATCTGAACCTATTATGTTTTCATGAATATATGTGAGTTCTTGATCCTATCTTGCAAGTCTATAGTCACCTATTATGTGTTATGATCCGTTAACCCCGAAGTGACAATAATCAGGATACTTACCGGTGATGACCGTAGTTTGAGGAGTTCATGTATTCACTAAGTGTTAACGCTTAGGACCCCGCTGGCACGGGAGGGTAGGACAAAAGATGTCATGCAAGTTCTTTTCCATAAGCACGTATGACTATATTCTGAATACATGCCTACATTACATTGATGAACTGGAGCTAGTTCTGTGTCACCCTATGTTATAACCATTGCATGAGGAATCGCATCCGACATAATTATCCATCACTGATCCAATGCATACGAGCTTTTCACATATTGATCTCTGCTTAGTTACCTTTCTGTTGCCACTGTTACAATTACTACAAAACTGCTACTGTTACCTTTGCCACCGTTACCACTACTATTATATTACTTTGCTACTAAATACTTTGCTGCAGATATTAAGTTTTCCAGGTGTGGTTGAATTGACAACTCAACTGTTAATACTTGAGAATATTCTTTGGCTCCCCTTGTGTCGAATAAATAAATTTGGTTGAATACTCTACCTTCGAAAACTGTTGCGATCCCCTATACTTGTGGGTTATCAGTGGCATGTCTGAAGAGGCGGCACGCATCTCCCGGGTGTGGCCCCCCTCACGAACGGTGCCGGGCCGGCACCTAGAGGGGGGAAACGGCCGCGTAGTGTCTACACGGAGGGGATCTTGGTGTGGGTTTGGCCCCGATGTTGCTCCCAAGTGTTCCTATGGGCTGACCTAACACAATAGGGTGGAGAGGTCCACTGGTCAAAGCCCGTCCGGCGAAAGTCAAAGGGCTAGATCTCATGGTCAACCGCTCCAGGGTTAGGCGGGACAGGGGCCCTGGGGGGTAGCAATGCCACCGAAGCATCGCACTGGGCCCTCATACATGTCATATGGTGTGGTGGCATGCCTAAAGAGGCAGCACGTGTCTTCGAGGTGTGCCCCCCCCCCTAATGAACGGCGATGACACCGTAGTAGACGTTCTGCGGTAATGGTGCGACGTGAATATTATTGAACACTCGGAGCGTGATAAAATCATGAGTTTTCTACACGATGTGGGCACATGTTCTATAGGACTGATGGTAATTTTTCCTAATTTTTGGTGATGGAGAAGTATCTGAACACTTCCCTCTATGCGGATTGCTCTTCGCGTGTCTATGACTGTGGCCGGCGGCCTTCGGGGGCTAGCATGCCATCAAATCTTGCGTAGGCGGCCTCTCACAAGTATGGAAGTGTTCGTATGGGCTGACCTAACACTACCGGGTGGAGAGGTCCACTAGTCAAAGGTTATCCGTGGAAATTTAAAGGGCTAGATCTCGTGGTCAAACGCTACAGGGTTAGGCGGGACGGCGGCCCTGGGGGGGGGGTAGCAGTGCCACCGGAGCGTCGCACCGGGCCCTCATACATGTTGTACGGTGTGGTGGTATGTCTGAAGAGGCAACACCCATCTTCGGGGTGTGGCCCCCCTCACGGACGGCGCCACCGCCGGCACCTGGAAGGGGGAACCAGTCGCGTCGGTTCTACACGGAGGGGATCTTGTTGTGGGTTTGGCTCGGACGTTGCTCCCAAGTGTTCCTATGGGCTTACCTAACACAACCGGGTGGAGAGGTCCACTGGCCAAAGCCCGTCCATGGAAAGTCAAAGGGCTAGATCTCGTGGTCAAACACTACAGGGTTAGGCGGGACGGGGTCCTAGGGGTAGCAATGCCACCGGAGTGTATGTACCGCGCGTCAATAACTACGCACTAAAAATACCATGGGCAAGGATGGTGGCCTACTAAAAATAAGGTCCACATTGCAGTTCGACCCTATCCGGACCCTCGTATTCTTCCTTTTTTCTCTTGTTTTTCTTTTTCAGGTTTTTTACAACCCACACCACCCTTCGACGGTACTTTGGGTCCTCTCCCAGGCCCATCATATACACCTGACCATTGATCCTCTCAAAGGACCATACACTAGTAGAAAAATGACTTTTAGTACCGGTTCGTAAGGACCTTTAGTACTGGTTCTGGAACTGGCACTAAAGGGTGGGGACTAAAGGCCCCCCCTTAGTCCCGGTTCAACACGAACCGGGACCAAAGGCCCACCACGTGGCACGAGGCGCACCGTGGTCTGGGGGACCTTTAGTCCCGGTTGGTGTATAATTTTTTTGAAATAAAGCAAAAACAGCCCACCTACTGGGCCGGCACGGCCTGCATACGACTAGAAACCTAACCTCTAGTTGGGCTAGGATGCAGGCCCGTACGGCCCAGTAGGCCCCATAGGGCAGAAGACTTGCAATAGGCCCACAAAGGCCTGCTTAGAGAGGAGCTCGACACGGTAACCGCGGCGGGGCTTATAAACTGGTGCGAGCTCCTCTCAACTAGTGAGGTGGGACTAAACATTGTGCACTGTGGGTGGCAGCGCACCACCTTTAGTACCGGTTGGTGGCTCCAACCGGTACTAAAGGGGGGTCTTTAATACTGGTTGGAGCGACCAACCCATACTGTCGTGGGTTTGTCACAGCAGATGTCCTCGTGAAAGGACTTAGTCGTGGAGCCATCGCTACGAGTTAGCTTAAAGGGGTTAAACCGGACAAGGGGGCATGAGGGATTTTATACTAGTTCGTCCCCTTCGTTCAAGGTAAAAGCCTACGTCTAGTTGTGATTGGTATTTCTAGGGTTTCGATGACCAGGGAGTCAATCCGCTTTGCCTGGCTCTCGAGTAGTTGTCTGTTGTCCCTAAACCGCGGCCGGGTCATCCCTTTATATACATAGGTTGACACCCGCCGGTTTACAGAGTCCCGAGGCCGGATCATAAAACGTGTCTGGCTCGGTCTCTATTCCTTTAACTTACAATACAAGTTACATGAAAGAGTCGGTTTACATCTACAGGCCTTAACCCACCTATGGGCCTTGGGCCTTCATAAAGCGCCACCATCCTCATGTCTTCATGGGCTTCTATCTTCATGGAGCTAACCCGACCACTCCTAGCCGGTTTACCACCAGTAATCATATCCCCAACATTAGGCCCCAAATTGATTTGAACTTGTTCATGTCAATCTTCAATACTTAGAAAAATTCTTGCCCTGGCAACTTCGTATAAGTCTGATAAATCATCGTGACGTCGTCCTTTAGATCCGTAGCAAATCGTTATGACGTCATCTACCCATTGAAGCCGAAGATACCCTTCATTAATGAATATCCAACCCTTGAGGCGACATCCTTATTAACTATCCATTTTAAGCTCCTTGATTTACGCATCGGTCGCTTATCGGTTCACCTTATAAATAGGCCCAAAGGTCATTATCTTTTTCCCCCTTCGCCTCCTTCGCTTCTTCTTCCTCCTTGCGACGCCTCTGCACCTAAGTGCCGCCGCCGTCACCGAGCGTCGCCTTCGTCTCTCCGTCGGCCGCTGCATCAACCTGGTTGCACCAGAGAGCCGCGGCATACCTCCGCTGCTTCAACAACCACTGTAAGTCCCTTCCTTTCTCCGTTGTAGATCTACCTAGGGTTCCCTCGTTCGTCGAAGTTCATCAAGGCTCCGACGTTGTTCTTCCCTATTTCTTCTTAGTCCATGGATAAAAACTTCGAACTTGATATGTTCCACATAATGGCTTATCTTCTATTACAAAACAAAACTTTTATGCGCATAAAACACTGATCTGGTCCTTTGTGAACTGCTTCGGGATCAACCTTTTAGGTCTAAATCCTTTTATTTTCCTGTATTACGGTAGATCCAAAATTTCCCTGCAACCTTATGAAATCTGTTTTTACCTTACTTAGTCATTTTTTCCTTAGATCTGTATCCTCTTTACCACATAGGCAGTTTACCTTTGAAAAAGCAATCTATCATATACCATTAGCCCCCTGGTGAACCGGACAAGCCTTTTACCTCCTTTGTTATACTCCGGTTTAACAGCATGTGCATACCTTTATTTTGATATTGCCTTGTCACTCATTATTGTATCAGCCTCTGGTTTGCGCAATTTACATACCTGTATGTCTTTGTTCCGTCGCATCTTATATATCACCATGAATGATTTGTAAACCGATATTTCCTTTCAGCTTTTCGCTTGCAATGGCCAAACAGTTTTATGCTTGTAACTGGGCTCCTTCCCGAGTCACCGAAGAACAGCTTAACGGAATGGTCAGGATTGGTACCTTGCCAAAAAAGAATGAGATCCGGTGGCGAGTTCCTGGATCGGAGAATCCTCCTACCCCTAAGCAGGGTGAGCTAGTGGTATTTGTTGACCACATAGGCCGTGGTTTCAAACCGCCCGGGTCAAAGTTTTTCCGGGATGTGCTTGCCAGTTTCCAGCTCCACCCTCAAGATATTGGACCTAACTCAGTATCCAATATATGCAACTTCCAAGTCTTCTGTGAAGTGTACCTACAGGAAGAACCAGCTGCTGAGCTGTTCCAGGATTTTTTTCATCTGAACCGGCGCACTGAATTTGTAGACGGACCCAACACTGAACTTGGGGGGTGTCTCAATTCAAAAAAGAAAAGAGGCCGAATTTCCTCATGCCAAACTGCACAGCCACCCCAAAGATTGGAACCAAGCTTGGTTCTACTGTAAAGATACCTCCCCTGAAGACGAGAACCCTCTGCTGGGCTACCGGGCCCACCGACTCTCCAACACTCATCCACTGCCGCAACATTTAAGCGCTATGGAACGGGCCTCATATGCCCCTCAACTCGCCAAGCTCCGAGCCTTTATGCCCATTGGTTTGTCAGGCATCGACTTTGTGCGTTGCTGGATATCATGGAGCATCTTGCCATTAAGCCGCCGCTCCGGTTTAATGTGTGAGTACACTGGTGAAGTATAAGACTCCCAACGCCACATCAACATTCAATGAACTGATGAAGAAGTTACTGAGGGTGTCAAGAAGATTTTGAACGAATTGGAATCTGTCTACCGCCAAACCGGCTTAAACCCCTTTTATACAAAAACAAACTGCCTGTTGTAAGTACTGTCCTTCCTTTTTACCTTTGACATCTTTTTAAATTGTTCAACCTGTGAATATCCTTGTGCTTGTTTATAAATAGGGTGATGATCCATTCTGGTAGAAGAAACCTGCAGAGAAAGCGGCAAAGCCCTCCCGCCCCAAAACAAAAACCGTCAAGAAAACCTCAAAGCGGAAGGCAACTGAACGTATCAGCATGGAGCTAGATGATGACACGGATGAACCGGAAGTTGAGGTAGAACTTGATTCACTTGGTTCCCTATTTATGCATCTCATTAACAATGATATTTATCAGGAGGGCGCGGAAGGCAGCCAAGCCGACGATGTAGAGGTAATTGTCCTTTCCTCCGGTTCAGACTCTCTGCCAGCACAAAAAAATCCATCAAGCGATCCGAAAAGTAAGCTTTTCACATCCTCTTGCTCACTTGGATCCAACATTTATTCTGAAGAATCAGCAACACGAGGCTCACTGTACAACCCGGCACAGCGGCCAAAAGGTCACTTCGACCGGTTTACCTGACACCCCGGTTTGAAAGCGCCGATCTGAGGTCTCACCTCCTTCTGACAATTCTTACCCCAATGCAGGTTATTTCCGACAACCTCTTAACCCGTCTGATTCAAATTATCAGGTGACACCTCCCTCATCATCTGGCGAGTCAACATCAGCCCAACTCCCTCCTCTCAAAACTGTAGCTGGGTAAGTACTTAAACCCCTTCTTTGAATGTTTTCATACCTTGTATACTATGCTTAATTTTCACATCTTTTTTTTGTAGAGCCAAAGCCAGACCTAGCAAAAAAGCTTGGGTGAACAATCCGTCTGAAGACCAGGTGGTTCTTGAACAGGAGCAAACAGGTGAACCGGAGGGTCCCAATCCTGAAGTCACCTTTTATGAGCCACCCCCTCAAGATCACAATATCGATGAACAACCAATAGCTGATACTGCTGTACCTGATACTGAACCGGCAGATCCAATCCGGGCTAGTCCGGTGAGAGCTACTGAAACTCCATCAACTCCAGACAAAGCTGCTGGAGATAAAGAAGGCGAGGTTACCATTACTGGTATTGGCCACACCTATCCTGGCCATCCTGTAATCTTGGCCCAACATAGTTCCAAGGAAGAGCGTGCTGCCATGGAAAAAGGCAAATGGAGCACTGACTTGTCAAGCTACGGTCATCCCAGCGCTCAAGAACTCCACTCCGGTTTTCTAAACCGTCTTCACTCAAACCGTGATTATGAAGCCGGTTTGGCGAACCTGATGAAAGAACGCTATGAGGTATTTTCATTATCTTTCCTTTCTTGATTTCAAAGTATAAACATCGGCCCAAGTAGCCCCCAAGGGCCGGTTTAGCCTTTGCGAGGTAAATCGGGTCTTTGTAATATCTTAATCCTTGCATGCTGATCCTCCATATGTGAAATCATCGTTTAGAAACAAGCCGGTACTTTATCATTGTACTCATGTAGTGTTCATCGGTGTAGCCCCAAAAGGCCGGTTTAGCTTTGCAAGGTAAACCAGGTCTTTAATCAATGCGTCAGTTTTGAACAGATGTACATTAGCCCCCAAGTGTTAAGGATAATGCTTGCATTGTACTTGAGACTTGTGAAAAATATGTTGATGTGAAAGCAAATAGGCATTAGCCCCCAAGTACCAAGTGCATAACTTGTTATACACTTGGTACTTAGAAAATACACATCTCATTGTTGATATATCTTCACCTTTGCAGGCCGAGCTGAGTAAAAGGGATGCTCAAACCGCTGATCTTCAAGAGAACATAAAGTCTCAACAAGCAGAGGCTTCCAAAGCCAAAGAGGAGCTGACCAACGCCTTGACAGCTATGGAGAAATTGGAAGAGACCTTCAACAAGGAGCGTGCTGACTGGGAAACAGAAAAGACCGGTTTGATAAAAAAAGGCCGAGGATGCAGAGGCAGCCCTGAAACCGGTAGTGGAAGAACTGTCCAGCTTAAAGCGGTAGATTGACGCCATGACATCTGTTGTATTTGGTAAGTGCTCTCTCGTGTAGTTTGTCTAATCATAAGATTTTATCAATGGCCGGTTTACTGATGCTGAACCATGAAAGGGACCCGCATTGCTCATCTGGGCTCTGACATGCGGATGAAGCTTAAAGTGGCATATACCTTGATAGAACAACTATTCTCTGGATCCCAGCGTGCTATTTGCACTTCAGCATATAACAAGCCGGCGCCATCGTTGATAAAGGAAACACTTGAGAAGCTGGCCATGCTACCTTCCTGGATCACCGAACTGAAGAGATCAGCCGCCAGATCAGGAGCGCTGACCGCGCTAATCCGGGCCAAAGCATGGATTCCGGATCTTGAACCGGCAGATATCATCAAAGGATATCCTGGCGTGAAAGAGGACGACTTAGACTTCAATAATGACGATCTGCGAAGGCTGACAAAGGAAATGCGGCCAATAGCAAGCAAACTGGTGGAGGACACCGATTTATCTCACTTCCAACCGGTTTATGATGTTGAGGGAAAAGGATAGCCCGCTGTGATCCATGATGTTGAAGAGCTTGTGCCTCCAATCCGTAAGCATACTTACGCTCCTAACATTGACCCCTCCAGCCTTATCCATGAAGAGGTCGTGTTTCAAGCTTTAACCGGAATCAATTGGTCAATGGTTGATTTCCAGCGTCTGGGGAGGGATGACGAGGATGTGACTGCACAAGATGACCCGCAATCGTCAAGCCGTCCTGATGAAGCATCCTAAACTGATGACCGGTTTATCAGTTACAGTCTGCCACAGCTCGAAAACATTTATTCAATATAGGCCGTTTTGAAGCTCCTTGTAATAGGATAGCAGAAACACCTTTATCTACCATGCCATCGAGCATGCTTGTGTTGCTTGATATTTGGAAAACTTGTTCCACTTTTGGGATCTATTTATGCATAGTCCATTATGCCTTGTGTTCCGGCATATAAGAACTTGAAAGCGTCCTAGTGGTTTACCACTGGACGGGTCATGATGCCCAAAATATATACATAACTTGGATGGATAACCAAGTTTTATATTAACCAGATAAAATAAATAATATCTGTGACATACCTCGTTGGCTGACCGACTGCTTGTATGGTAAAGGTGAAAAAACACCAATCCGGAGTGTTGTCAACTCCTTGCCTTCTTGTCGGTTCATAAAGAAACCATATTGGGCTATAATAGCCGCATAATGCTGGTGACATCTAGTCAAAACCAGACCGGAAGAATATACTACCGGTTTAAAACTTGATCATGTACTGACAACTAAGCGTTGAAAGTCATGCCGGGTTGTAATGAACACCGGTTTATCAGGAAATATTCATAAATCCCTTATCATAAAAAACAGCAAAGACAAGAAATATGCAAGGCTTTTCATGGGCTGCCAGGCCCTAAATCGAGGCTTTTCATGGGCTGCCAGGCCGCTAAGTTAAACCATTTTGCAAAGCCTGTTAAGATGGACCTCAATCTTTAACCAATCACCATTTTAACTTTGACAAGTTCAGGGTCCATGGGATTGACTTGTCAAACGTTCGATGGGTCATACCAGGTTTACCAGGACGGAGTGGCTTACTTAAAGAGGCAGGATAACCTGGGGTTTTACGTGAATACACCTGGCTTCCAAGCCTGGCTTGATAGCCTATTACAAGGGTGCAAACTCGTTGTTCTTTGAGAAGCAAGGAGCCCCCAGGTAATATTTGAGTTGTGCTTAGTGGTTAGCTATGTTTGAGTTGTGCTTTAATGCAACAGACTCTCTTTGGTTCCACATAATTTCCTTTTGGCTTGAATCCTATCAAGAGGTATAGCTATGGTGTGAAGACAACCAAGCCCCCTAGTGATATTCCTTTTTGGTTTTAAACCGGTCAAGAGGTGTAGCTATGGTTCGGATACGACCAAGCCCCTAGTGATGTTCCTTATATTTGTGTAGCCGTATAGGCCGGGTTAATAAAATGCTGCTTTATCAGTAGAAGCTCCTGTAGGCTCACACATGATGTAAAAAGAATAGAGACCCCGCTTTATTCGAGGCTCCGGTTTATTATATAATATATACATTGTCATAAGTATGTACATAAGAAGAGCCTGTGGCTCAAGTATAGTAAGGCCGGAGAAGAGCTATATTCCACGGCCGCTTGGTCGCCAACTCCGATTTACATGAGTCTTTGTGCTCTCGAACATCAATGAGGTAGTATGACCCATTGTGCAGATTTTTGCTGACCACAAAAGGCCCTTCCCAAGGTGGGGATAACTTGTGCATATCAGTCTGATCCTGGATGAGCCGGAGCACTAGATCGCCCTCTTCAAAAGTTCTGGTCTTAACCCGGCGGCTGTGATAACGTTGGAGATCTTGTTGATAAATCACCGAACGTGCTGCTGCAAGATCACACTCCTCATCTAACAGGTCCAGTGAGTCCTGACGTGCCTTCTCATTGTCAGCTTCAACATAAGCCGCCACACGGGGTGAGTCGTGACGGATGTCACTAGGAAGAACCGCCTCTGCTCCATAAACCATGAAGAAAGGCATGTAACTCGTAGATCTGTTAGGTGTGGTGTTGATGCTCCATAACATAAAAGGTAACTCCTCCACCCAACAACCCGGTGTCCGCTTTAAAGGAACCATAAGCCGGGGTTTGATACCTCTCAAAATTTCTTGATTTTCCCTCTCTGCTTGACCATTAGACTGGGGGTGAGCCACTGATGCTACATCAAGCCGGATGTACTCACGTTGGCAAAATTCCTCCATCTCACCTTTTGATAGATTAGTACCATTATCAGTTATAATACTGTGCGGGAAACCAAACCAGAATATCACCGTTTTGATGAATTGAACCGTCGTGGCTGCATCACACTTACTGACTGGCTCTGCTTCCACCCACTTGGTGAACTTGTCAACTGCCACTAACAGGTGGGTCTTTTTGTCCTTGGATCTCTTAAAGGGTCCAACCATATCGAGCCCCCAAGTTGCAAACGGCCAGGTGATTGGGATCATTCTCAACTCCTGAGCCGGAACATGAGCCCGGCGTGCAAATTTTTGACAACCGTCACACCTTTTGACCAAATCCTCAGGATCAGCATGAGCTGTCAACCAATAGAAACCGTAACGAAAAGCCTTAGCTACCAAGGATTTTGAACCGGTGTGGTGACCACAGTCTCCTTCATGGATTTCTCGCAAAATCTCACAACCCTCTTGAGGAGATACACAACGCTGAATTGCTCATGTGACACTGTACTGATGTAACTCCCCATTGATTATGGCCATTGACTTGGAACGCCGGATTATCTGCCGGGCCAAGGTTTCATCCTCCGGTAACTCGCCCCGGTTCATGTAAACCAAGTACGGGACTGTCCAATCCGGTATAACATGCAAAGCTGCCACCAATTGGACCTCCGGGTCAGGAATAGCCAACTCCTCCTCTGTTGGTATGTTAACCGACAGATTGTGTAGGACGTCGAGGAAAACATTAGGTGGGACCGGTTTACACTGAGAGCCAAGGCGACTTAAAGCGTCCGCCGCTTCATTCTTTCGCCGGTCTATATGGTCAACTTGATAACCCTTGAAATGACCATCCACTATGTCCACCTCTCGTCGATACGTAGCCATGAGTGGGTCCTTAGAATCCCAAGTGCCAGATACCTGTTGAGCCACCAGGTCCGAGTCACCAAAGCACTTAACCCAGCTTAAGTTCATCTCCTTAGCCATCCGAAGACCGTGGAGTAAGGCCTCGTACTCAGCTGCATTGTTAGTACAAGGGAACATTAAGCGAAGAACATAACAAAACTTGTCACCTCGTGGGGAAGTTAATATAACTCCAGCCCCCGAGCCCTCCAATTGCCTGGACCCATCAAAGTGAATAGTCCAATACATGTTATCTGGCTTTTTCTCTGGTGCCTGCAGCTCTGTCCAATCATTGATGAAGTCCACAAGTGCTTGAGATTTGATTGTTGTGTGAGGTGTATACTTGAGCCCGTGAGGTCCAAGCTCAATAGCCCACTTGGCAATCCGGCCAGTTGCTTCTCTGTTTTGAATGATATCTCCCAGAGGGGCGGAACTAACCACTGTGATAGGATGACCCTGAAAATAATGTTTGAGCTTCCGGCTTGCCATAAACACCCCCATACACCAGCTTCTGCCAATGTGGATACCTCTGCTTTGATTCGATAAGCACCTCACTGATATAGTAAACCGGTCGTTGAACCGGATATTCCTTTCTAGCCTCCTTGCGCTCCACAACAATAGCCACACTAACAGCCCTGGCATTAGCAGCCACATACAGTAGTAAAGGCTCTTTATCGATCGGAGCTGCAAGCACAGGCGGTTCAGCTAACTGCCTCTTTAGATCCTCCAACACTTTATCAGCCGCATCGCTCCAGACAAAGTCATCCGTTTTCTTTAACATCTGGTATAAAGGGATAGCTTTCTTCCCGAGACGACTGATAAACCAGCTCAAAGCCGCAATCCAGCCGGCTAAACATTGAATGTCATTGATAAACGTCGGTTTAGCCAAAGACGTGATTGCTGAAATATTTTCCAGATTAGCCTCAATGCCCCTGTTTGATACCAAAAAGCCCAAGAGTTTGCCTGCCGGGACACCAAAGACACATTTGTCCGGATTGAGCATCATCTTGTAAACCCGGAGGTTGCCAAAGGCTTCTCTCAGGTCATCTATCAATGTTTCCTCTTTCCTAGACTTTATCACAATATCATCCACATATGCATGAACATTGCGCCCAATCTGCTTATGAAGACAATTCTGAACACAACGTTGATAATTCGCCTGGGCACTCTTGAGCCCAAAGGGCATGAAGACATAGCAGAAGGCTCCAAAGGGAGTTATAAAAGATGTCTTCTCCTGGTCTTTAACTACCATTTTTATCTGATGATAACTAGAATAAGCATCCAAAAAACACAAGCGGTCACAACCCGCCGTAGCATCAATAATCTGATCAATACGAGGGAGGGCAAAGGGATCTGCTGGGCAAGCCTTGTTCAAGTCTGTGTAGTCCACACACATACGCCAAGTGTCGTTTTTCTTGAGAACCAGCACCGGATTAGCCAACCACTCCGGGTGAAAGACCTCCACGATAAACCCTGCGGCCAACAACCGAGCTACCTCTTCACCAATAGCCTTGCGCCTTTCTTCGTTGAAGCGGCGGAGAAACTGTCTGACCAGTTTAAACTTAGAATCAATATTAAGTGTGTACTCAGCGAGTTCCCTCGGTACACCTGGCATGTCAGAAGGCTTCCATGCAAAGATGTCCCGGTTCTCACGGATGAACTCGATGAGTGCACTTTCCTATTTGGGATCTAGGTTAGCACTGATGCTGAACTGCTTGGATGAATTGCCAAGAACAAAATCAACCATCTTAGTGTCTGTGGCTGATTTAAACTTCAACGCCGGACCGTGCTTGGTAGTTGGCTTTTTCAAAGAAGTCATGTCTGCCGGATCAACCTTGTCTTTGTAAAACTTCAGCTCTTCCGTGGCACAAACCGACTCAGCGTAAGCCGCATCACCTTCCTCACATTCCAAAGCAATCTTCCTGCTCCCATGTACTGTGATGGTCCCCTTATGACCTGGCATCTTAAGATGCAGATAAACATAACACGGCCTCGCCATGAACTTGGCATAAGCCGGTCGCCCAAACAGAGCGTGATACGGACTCTTGATTTTCACCACCTCAAAAGTCAATGTTTCTGACCTTGAATCATGATCATCTCCAAAGGCCACCTCCAAGGCTATCTTGCCCACTAGATACGCAGATTTCCCGGACACCACACCATGAAAAATGGATGTTCGACGGTTTGAGATTCTTATCTGTCAACCCCATGCGGCGGAAGGTATCATAATATAGAATATTGATACTGCTTCCCCCATCCATGAGCACCTTGGTGAACTTATACCCCCCAACTTGAGGTGCCACCACTAAGGCCAGATGACCTTGATTGTCAACCTGGGGTGGGTGATCCTCTCTACTCCATAAAATGGGTTGCTCAGACCAGCGCAAATACTAAGGCACAGCCAGTTCAACAGAGTTCACGGCCCTCTTGTGAAGCTTCTGATCACACTTGCACAAGCTAGTGGTGAAGACATGATACTGCCCACTATTTAACTACTTCGGATTGCTCTGATAACCTGACTGCTGCTGCTGCTGATTCCCCTGATGGTTACAACCTCCCTGGTTGCCCTGGTTCCCTTGATTGCTATGTCCGGTTTGATTGCCCTGAAATCCTGAACCGGAGCTGCCGCCTCCATAACCCGGCCCATGAAAACCACCTCCTGAACCGCCGGGCGGGCCATTGTCGTATTGAAACATATTGGAGTTCTTGAATTCCCGCATGATATAACAATCCTTCCAAAGATTTGAAGCCGGCCTCTCCTTTGATCCATGCTTTGGACAAGGTTGATTTAATAGGCGCTCCAGATTGGGGCCTGAACCTCCGCCCCTCTAGGGCTGTTTACCCTTATGATGCTGACCGTTATCCTGAGCATTGGTGTTAGCCACAAAGTCCAAACTATTGTCTGCCTTGCGCTTACCATTGTTCCCATGACCTGCCGGGTTATGCTGTTGTCCCTTGGTGTTGTCGTTCTTCTTTCCTTTCTCCGGTTTGTCCTCCTCTGACTCAGGGTCTTTGGTATTATTTGAATCGGTAACCAAAGCGGCCATAGCGTTGCCATATCATTGCAGTGACGTTTGAGCCTTCCTAACTTCTGTTTCAACGATAGAAACCGGTAATTGCCCTCCAACGTTAACACTACTGTGTCCACATTGATGCGATCCAATGAATGCAGAATAGCTGAGACCCGCTTCACCCAATGGGTTGTAGACTCCCCATCCTCTTGGACACAAGCAGCCAGGTCCACAATCGACATAGGCTGCTTACAAGTATCCTTAAAATTCTGGATAAACCGGTGTTTTAACTCGGCCCATGATCCGACGGAGTTAACTTGTAAGCTCTTTAACCAAGCACGAGCTGTCCCCTCCAACATCATGGTGAAGTATTTAGCACACACCGCTTCATCCACATCCAACATCTCCATTGCCATCTCATAACTTTCAACCCATGACTCTGGTTGCAAATCGACGATGTAATTGGGCACCTTACGAGGGCCTTTAAAATCCTTGGGCAGTCGCACATTACGTAAAGCGGGGGTCAGACACGGCACCCCTAAGGAACTGAAGACCACACCTGGCTCCACTGAAGTGGTAGGGTGAACCGGAGCAGGTTGACGAGCTGCATGCAGAGCTGTTACTCAGCCTCTCGACGCGCACGACCATGATCCACCACATCTTGTGCATTAGCACCTCCACCTGCTGGGTTGTGCCCTCGCGGCGAGTTACGACGACGTGCACTGCTTGATACGGCCGGTTCATCCTCAACGTGCTTGTTGTAGCTCTGGCTCGGGCGGGGGGTGGAATGAATCATCTCGTGACTATGCGAATAAGCCTGCTGCTGGTTTAAAGCTGTTTGAAGGGGCTCCCTGGCCCGTCGTGCCTCAATCGCAACTGGTGACTCGTCGTCGGTTGGGAGGGCGATGAATCATGAAGCGGCGGCCACAATGTTGTCCAACGGGTTGGAGTAATGCCCCGAGGGCGTCGGAACATACTGCGGCACAATGTTGTTTTGACGAGGCAGGTTCATTGTGCGCGGCTGAACTCGCGCTCCTGTTCCCGGCGCCTCCATCCGGTTTAACACTGGCTGGTTACTGGTTCCTGCTCCTGGTGTATTGAAGCGATTTCTTGGCTTATAAACCGGCGGGAGATGCGACCGGTATCTTCTTCTCATGACTTCCTCTGAGTCATTCTGATCCAGCCTAAGTCGGTAGGCCTGAGCTTCCAACTCGGCCCGTTCCATAGCCATCCTAGCGTTCTCTGCTGCTAGGTACGCTTTAGCCTGAGTTATCTGATCTTTCACCTTTGCAATCTCTGCATTGTGCTGATCCCGGGCTACTGCGTCCACCTCCGCGGCCATCAATGTCGCCAAAGCGTCGAACAATTCAGACAGAACTTGAGCCGGAGGCGGCGCAGAGCCCCCTGCTCCCGCTGGCGTTGTTGTCGCTGAACTGGAGAGCATTGCCACGGCGGTTGATGAGTGGTGTGCTGATTGTGTGCCGGCCATGAAGATAGCGACCCGGTTTGGCAGACCGAGGGGGTCCGGAATACTGTTGCCACCGGAGCCTCCGCTAATCCGGCCGTCTTGCAACTGATACAGCGATTTGGTCTCTCCAGTTGAAGACTCGTCATCAGAACAGACAATGGTTTATCCTTCAGATGCCGATCCATCCTCATATTCCGCTCCCTGGATGATAGCTAAGAAAGCATGCCTTGCTGCGGGCTGAACCGGGGAAGGGCTTGCACGCTGAGCCGTCTCGATGATGTCGGTGTAGGTGTCCGGCTCAGGTCCCGGTTCACCGATCTTGCCGATGAAGACGTGAATCCCACCAAAGGGGACCCGATACCCGTATTCGATTGAACCGGCCTCGGGACTCCATCCTGCGTCGTCGATGTAGAGCTTGCCGCGATGACTCTTCGTCATCCGGCCCACAACGTATCCCTTGAATCCATCAAAGCCCTTCAAGAACTCAAAACCATCGTGCGATAGCCCCACGGTGGGCGCCAACTGTCGTGGGTTTGTCACGGCAGATGTCCTCGTGAAAGGACTTAGTCGTGGAGCCATCGCTACGAGTTAGCTTAAAGGGGTTAAACCGGACAAGGGGACACGAGGGATTTTATACTAGTTCGGCCCCTTTGTTGAAGGTAAAAGCATACGTCTAGTTTTGATTGGTATTGCTATGGTTTCGATGATCAGGGAGCCAATCCGCTTTGCCTGGCTCTCGAGTAGTTGTCTGTTGTCCCTAAACCGTTGTCGGGTCGTCACTTTATATACATAGGTTGACGCCCGCCGGTTTACAGAGTCCCGAGGCCGGATCATAAAACGTGTCCGGCTCGGTCTCTATTCCTTTAACTTACAATATAAGTTACATGAAAGAGTCGGTTTACATCTACAGGCCTTAACCTGCCTATGGGCCTTGGGCCTTCGTAAAGCACCACCATCCTCATGTCTTCATGGGCTTCTATCTTCATGGAGCTAACCCGGCCACTCCTAGCCGGTTTACCTCCAGTAATCATATCCCCAACACGTACTAAAGGCCACCACCTTTCGTACCGATTAGTACCGGTTGGAGCCACTGATACGTCTCCAACGTATCTATAATTTTTGATTGCTCCATGCTATATTATCTTCTGTTTTGGACATTATTGGGCTTTATTATTCACTTTTATATTATTTTTGGGACTAACCTATTAACCGGAGGCCCAGCCCAGAATTGTTGTTTTTTGCCTATTTTAGGGTTTCGAAAAAAAGGAATATCAAACGGAGTCCAAACGGAATGAAACCTTCGGGAACATGATTTTTGGAACGAACAAGATCCAGGAGACTTGGACCCTACGCCAAGCAACCAACAGGGAAGCCACGAGGTAGGGGGGCCCAGGCGCGCCCTCCACCCTCGTGGGCCCCCTGTTGCTCCATCGACGTACTCCTTCCTCCTATATATACCTACTTACCCCCAAATGATCAAATACGGAGCCAAAACCCTAATTCCATCGACGTAACTTTCTGTATCCACGAGATCCCATCTTGGGGCCTGTTCCGGAGCTCCGCCGGAGGGGGCATTGATCACAGAGGGCTTCTACATCAACACCATACCCCTTCCGATGAAGTGTGAGTAGTTTACCTCAGACCTTCGGGTCCATAGTTATTAGCTAGATGGCTTCTTCTCTCTTTTTGGATCTCAATACAAAGTTCTCCCCCTCTCTTGTGGAGATCTATTCGATGTAATCTTCTTTTGCGGTGTGTTTGTCGAGACAGATGAATTGTGGGTTTATGATCAAGTTTATCTATAAACAATATTTGAATCTTCTCTGAATTCTTTTATGTATGATTGGTTATCTTTTCAAGTCTCTTCGAATTATCAGTTTGGTTTGGCCTACTAGATTGATCTTTCTTGCAATGGGAGAAGTGCTTAGCTTTGGGTTCAATCTTGCGGTGTCCTTTCCCAATGACAGTGATGCCTATATACATGATCATACCTAGATATTCTCATAACTATGCTAAATTCTGTCAATTGCTCAACAGTAATTTGTTCACCCATCGTAAAATACTTATGCTCTTGAGAGAAGCCACTAGTGAAACCTATGGCCCCCGGGTCTATCTTCATCATATTAATCTTCCAACACTTAGTTATTTTCATTGCCTTTTATTTTACTTTGCATCTTTATCATAAAAATACCAAAAATATTATCTTGTCATATCTATCATATCTCACTCTCGTAAGTGACCATGTAGGGATTGACAACCCCTTATCGCGTTGGTTGCGAGGATTTATTTTTTTTGTGCAGGTGCGAGGGACTCGCGCGTAGCCTCCTACTGGATTGATACCTTGGTTCTCAAAAACTGAGGGAAATACTTACGCTACTTTGCTGCATCACCCTTTCCTCTTCAAGGGAAAACCAACGCAGTGCTCAAGAGGTAGCAAGAAGGATTTCTGGCACCGTTGCCGGGGAGGTCTACGCAAAAGTCAACATACCAAGTAACCATCACAAACCCTAATGTCCCGCATTACATTATTTGTCATTTGCCTCTCGTTTTCCTCTCCCCCACTTCACCCTTGTCGTTTTATTCGCCCTCTCTCTCTCTCTCCTTCCTCTCTTTCTCTATTTGCCTTT
This sequence comes from Triticum aestivum, assembly GCF_018294505.1. Taxonomy (NCBI): domain Eukaryota; kingdom Viridiplantae; phylum Streptophyta; class Magnoliopsida; order Poales; family Poaceae; genus Triticum; species Triticum aestivum. Next base: position 130,236,709 of record NC_057812.1, on the reverse strand, counting down.
TTCCCCGTTCCTCGTTTTCTTGTGTGTTGGATTGCTTGCTTGTCACGATGGCTCAAGATAACACTAAATTGTGTGACTTTACCAATACCAACAACAATGATTTTATTAGCACTCCGATTGCTCCTCTTACCGATACCGAATCTTGTGAAATTAATGCGGCCTTGCTGAATCTTGTCATGAAAGATCCGTTTTCCGGCCTTCCTAGTGAAGATGCCGCTACCCATCTAAATAGCTTCGTTGATTTGTGTGATATGCAAAATAAGAAAGATGTGGATAATGATATTGTTAAATTGAAGCTAATTCCCTTTTCGCTTAGAGATCGTGCTCAAGCTTGGTTTTTGTCTTTGCCTAAAAATAGTATTGATTCTTGGAATAAGTGCAAAGATGCTTTTATCTCTAAGTATTTTCCTCCCGCTAAGATCATCTCTCTTAGAAACAATATTATGAATTTTAAGCAACTTGATCATGAACATGTTGCACAAGCTTGGGAGAGGATGAAATTAATGATACGTAATTGCCCAACACATGGTTTAAATTTGTGGATAATTATACAAAAAAATTTATGCCGGATTGAATTTTGCTTCTAGAAATCTTTTAGATTCGGCCGCGGGAGGCACTTTTATGGAAATCACTTTAGGAGAAGCTACTGAACTCCTAGATAATATTATGGTTAATTATTCTCAATGGCACACGGAAAGATCTACTAATATGAAAGTGCATGCGATAGAAGAAATTAATGTTTTGAGTGGAAAGATGGATGAACTTATGAAATTATTTGCTAATAAAAGTGTTTCTTCTGATCCTAATGATATGCCTTTGTCTACTTTGATTGAGAATAATAATGAATCTATGGATGTGAATTTTGTTGGTAGGAATAATTTTGGTAACAACGCGTATAGAGGAAACTTCAATCCTAGGCCGTATCCTAGTAATTCCTCTAATAATTATGGTAATTCCTACAACAATTCTTATGGAAATTATAATAAGATGCCCTCTGATTTTGAATCTAATATTAAAGAATTTATTACTTTGCAAAAAAAATTCAATGCTTTGATTGAAGAAAAATTGCTTAAGATTGATGAGTTGGCTAGGAACGTTGATAGAATTTCTCTTGATGTTGATTCTTTGAAACTTAGATCTATTCCAACTAAGCATGATATCAATAAGTCTCTCAAAGCCATGAGAATTTCCATTGATGAGTGCAAAGAAAGAACCGCTAGGATGCGTGCTAAGAAAGATTCCTTTATAAGAGCGTGTTCTTCTAGTTTCCATGATAATAAAGATGAAGATCTAAAAGTTATTGATGTGTCCCCTATTAAATCTTTGTTTTGCAATATGAATCTTGATAATGATGGGACGGAATATGATCCACCTTTACCTAGACGACGTTCCAAAAATTCGGAGTCTTTAGATCTTGACGCTAAATTTGTTTAAAGTGGGATTGAAGAGATCAAAACTCTAGATGTTAATGAACCCACTATTTTGGATTTCAAGGAATTTAATTATGATAATTGCTCTTTGATAGATTGTATTTCCTTTTTGCAATCCGTGCTAAATTCTCCTCATGCTTGTAGTCAAAATAAAGCTTTTACTAAACATATCGTTGATGCTTTGATGCAATCTTATGAAGAAAAACTTGAGTTGGAAGTTTCTATCCCTAGAAAACTTTATGATGAGTGGGAACCAACTATTAAAATTAAAATTAAAGATCATGAATGCTATGCTTTGTGTGATTTGGGTGCTAGTGTTTCCACGATTCCAAAGACTTTATGTGATTTGCTAGGTTTCCGTGATTTTGATGATTGCTCTCTAAACTTGCACCTTGCGGATTCCACTACTAAGAAACCTATGGGAAGAATTAATGATGTTCTTATTGTTGCAAATAGGAACTGTGTGCCCATAGATTTTATTGTTCTTGACATAGATTGCAATCCTTCATGTCCTATTATTCTTGGTAGACATTTCCTTAGAATGATTGGTGCAATTATTGATATGAAGGAAGGGAATATTATATTCCAATTTCAGTTAAGGAAAGGCATGGAAAACTTCCCTAGAAAGAAAATTAAATTACCTTATGAATCTATTATGAGATCCACTTATGGATTGCCTACCAAAGATGGCAATACCTAGATATATCCTTGCTTTTTATGCCTAGCTAGGGGCGTTAAACGATAGCGCTTGTTGGGAGGCAATCCAATTTTATTTTTATTCCTTGATTTTTGATCCTGTTTAGTAATAAATAATTTATCTAGCCTCTGTTTTGGTTGTGTTTTTTGTGTTTAATTAGTGTTTGTTCCAAGTAGAACCGTTGGGAAGATTGGGGAAAGTCTTGTTAATCTTGCTGTAAAAAACAGAAACTTTAGCGCTCACGAGAACTGCTACCATTTTTATTTGGAAAGTTCTATTTAGTTAATTATTTTGGCAGATGATTAATAGATAAATTCCTCACGTCCAGAAATTTATTTTAGAATTTTTGGGGTTCCAGATCTTGCGCGAGCTACAGATTACTACAGACTGTTCTGTTTTTGACAGATTCTGTTTTTCATGTGTTGTTTGCTTATTTTGATGAATCTATGGCTTCTACATCAACACCATAGCCCTTCCGATGAAGTGTGAGTAGTTTACCTCAGACCTTCGGGTCCATAGTTATTAGCTAGATGGCTTCTTCTCTCTTTTTGGATCTCAATACAAAGTTCTCCCCCTCTCTTGTGGAGATCTATTCGATGTAATCTTCTTTTGCGGTGTGTTTGTCGAGACAGATGAATTGTGGGTTTATGATCAAGTTTATCTATAAACAATATTTGAATCTTCTCTGAATTCTTTTATGTGTGATTGGTTATCTTTTCAAGTCTCTTCGAATTATCAGTTTGGTTTGGCCTACTAGATTGATCTTTCTTGCAATGGGAGAAGTGCTTAGCTTTGGGTTCAATCTTGCGGTGTCCTTTCCCAATGACAGTAGGGGCATCAAGGCACGTATTGTATTGTTTCCATCGAGGATAACAAGATGGTTTTTTATCATATTGCATGAATATATCCCTCTACATCATGTCATCTTGCTTAAGGCGTTACTCTGTTCTTATGAACTTAACACTCTAGATGCATGATGGATATCGGTCGATGTGTGGAGTAATAGTAGTAGATGGAGGCAGGAGTCGGTCTACTTGTCTCAGACGTGATGCCTATATACATGATCATACCTAGATATTCTCATAACTATGCTAAATTCTGTCAATTGCTCAACAGTAATTTGTTCACCCATCGTAAAATACTTACGCTCTTGAGAGAAGCCACTAGTGAAACCTATGGCCCCCGGGTCTATCTTCATCATATTAATCTTCCAACACTTAGTTATTTTCATTGCCTTTTATTTTACTTTGCATCTTTATCATAAAAATACCAAAAATATTATCTTATCATATCTATCATATCTCACTCTCGTAAGTGACCGCGTAGGGATTGACAACCCCTTTTCGCGTTGGTTGTGAGGATTTATTTGTTTTGTGCAGGTGCGAGGGACTCGCGCGTAGCCTCCTACTGGATTGATACCTTGGTTCTCAAAAACCGAGGGAAATACTTACGCTACTTTGCTGCATCACCCTTTCCTCTTCAAGGGAAAACCAACGCAGTGCTCAAGAGGTAGCAGCCACCAACCCGTACTCAAGGCCACCACCTCTTTAGTATCGGTTCGTGGCACGAACCGGTACTAAAGGTTTGCCACGAACCGGTACTAATGAGCGCCGCCCGCCTAGCCGTTGGAACCGGCACTAATGGTCACATTAGTGTCGGTTCAATTACAAACCAGGACTAATGAGCTTCACATTAGGCCCTTTTTCTACTAGTGATATACTACAGGGAAAAGCGACGCAGACGTGCGGCAGAATGTCCAAAAAGATCTTCAAGATCATCTTTTCAAAATTGGGACCTGTATAATGGCCTATATGCTAATGGCTTTCCCTTGTTCTCGGCATGTAAAATGGCCTAGATGCTAATGGCATCCTCTGTAAAAATACGTTTTGACGTACCAATCAGACTATAATGGAAACCGTTTTGCCCAACCTCGTTCGGTATTGGTTTACTTCTTAATCCGTTTTGCCACTTTATGTCCGAATTGGCATATACACCTTGGTGCGACTTAAATCGCCAGGGGCTCTATTTCAAGCCATTATATTTTTAACAATAGAAAGTCCGAACACTCTCAGGGTATACTTCGGCGTCCCGAATACTGCATTATATGCATAGGCTCCGAATCACGTCTTTGGTCAATAGTTGGGTTGCTCGGCTCTTGTGCTTGCTACCTTACGTTCCGTTTTTTCGGCTAAGGTAGTAAAGGGAGAACTACTGCGATTGTGTTTCCGGCTGGCCCAGTCAAAACACCTCAGTAGAGAAAGCCGAAAACTGACTGTCGTGATGCGGCGAGAGCTGATCAGCACTTCGGTGACTTACTAAATCTCTACCGATTTCTTCCATATTACATGAAGGACTGCCTTTTTCCAGTCAAGCGTCTAAAAGGCATCCAAGTTCGATAGCCGCATACGCACCAGGAGCTACCCTACAGTCCCATTGTCAAACTCCTATGGCTAAGTGAGAATGATAAAACCGCATAGTTCAATTGCTTGGTTCGCCACGCTGCCACCTCCTTTACGGACCAAGACGTTGGGCCAAGTGTGGTCACACGCTATTCCGAACACCCCTGTAGTATCTACGTGGGGGCTGAAGCCGACAACTGGTAAATTCTCAAGAATTACAAACAGCCGCATATGAGGGAAAGCACTTTAAAAGACAAAACATCATAAATATATTACAAAACTTTGGTTCATAGAACATCCGGGCAGTCTGGACACATTCACTCGAAAATAATGTCCTTCGAGCACTGGCCCTCTATCAAGCGGGCACCCTCCAGGACGTCTTCAAAATAGCGCTTCGGTGTGTGGTGGTCCTTGCCTCCTGGCGGACCCTCAACTGCCACAACGGCGGCCTTCATCTTCGCCCAGTGCATCTTGACACGGGAAAAGGCCAGCCGCGCACCTTCTATACATGACGACCCCTTAACCACGTCAATTCAGGGCAACGCATCAGCGAGTCACTGCACCAGGCCAAAATAGCTGTTGGGGACAGGTTCGGCCGGCTACAGCCGGACTATGACATCCCTTACGGCCAGTCCGGACATCCTATGCAGCTAGGCCCACTGTGCCATCTAGTCATTTAGCAGCGCTGGGCGTTCCCGCTCCACGAACTGTGACCAAAATAGCTTCTCCGTCGTATGCCCCTCCTGGTCCTGGAAGAACTGTGCGGCGTGAGCAGCACTCTTCGGAAGATCCGCAAATGCATATGGATCAGTCCACAGTCGAGTGAGCAAGACATGCTTCTGATTGTCGAATTTACTCTGTAGGAGAAGGGGCTTACAAGCCGCTATCAGTCCGGCCTGCTGATGACCCACAAGTATAGGGGATCTATCGTAGTCCTTTCGATAAGTAAGAGTATCGAACCCAACGAGGAGCAGAAGGAAATGATAAGCGGTTTCCAGCAAGGTATTCTCTGCAAGTACTGAAATAAGTGGTAACAGATAGTTTTGTGATAGGATAATTTGTAACGAGCAACAAGTAACAAAAGTAAATAAAGTGCAGCAAGGTGGCTTAATCCTTTTTGTAGCAAAGGACAAGCCTGGACAAACTCTTATATAGAGAAAAGCGCTCCCAAGAACACATGGGAATATCGTCAAGCTAGTTTTCATCACATTCATATGATTCGCGTTCGGTACTTTGATAATCTGATATGTGGGTGGACCAGTGCTTTGGTGATGTCCTTACTTGGACAAGCATCCCACTTATGATTAACCTCTATTGCAAGCATCCGCAACTACAACAAAAGTATTAAGGTAAACCTAACCATAGCATGAAACATATGGATCCAAATCAGCCCCTTACGAAGCAACGCATAAACTAGGGTTTAAGCTTCTGTCACTCTAGCAACCCATCATCTACTTATTACTTCCCAATGCCTTCCTCTAGGCCCAAATAATGGTGAAGTATTATGTAGTCGACGTTCACATAACACCACTAGAGGAGAGACAACATACATCTCATCAAAATATCGAACGAATACGAAATTCACATGACTACTAATAGCAAGACTTCTCCCATGTCCTCAGGAACAAACGTAACTACTCACAAAGCATTCATGTTCATAATCAGAGGGGTATTAATATGCATAAAGGATCTGAACATATGATCTTCCACCAAATAAACCAACTAGCATCAACTACAAGGAGTAATTAACACTACTAGCAACCCACAGGTACCAATCCCGGACTTGGAGACAAGAATTGGATACAAGAGATGAACTAGGGTTTTGAGAGGAGATGGTGCTGGTGAAGATGTTGATTGAGATTGCCCTCTCCCGATGAGAGGAGCATTGGTGATGATGATGGCGATGATTTCCCCCTCAAGGAGGGAGGTTTCCCCGGCAGAAAAGCTCCGCCAGAGCCCTAGATTGGTTCCGCCAAGGTTCCGCCTCATGGCGGCGGAGTTTCGTCTGAGAAGATGGCTTATGATTTTTTCCTCATTGAAAGACTTCATATAGAAGAAGATGGCCATCGGAGGGCCACCAAGGGGCCCATGAGGTAGGGGGCGCGCCCAGGGGGTAGGGCGCGCCCCCACCCTCGTGGGCAGGGTGTGGCCCCCTTGGTGAACTTCTTGCGCTCGGTATTTTTTATATATTCTGAAAACGTCTTCCGTGACGTTTCAGGACTTTTGGAGCTGTGCAGAATAGGTCTCTAATATTTGCTCCTTTTCCAGCCCAGAATCCTAGCTACCGGCATTCTCCCTCTTTATGTAAACCTTGTAAAATAAGAGAGAATAGGCATAAGTATTGTGACATAATGTGTAATAACAGCCCATAATGCAATAAATATCGATATAAAAGCATGATGCAAAATGGACGTATCAACTCCCCCAAGCTTATACCTCGCTTGTCCTCAAGCGAAAGCCGAAATCGAAAAATATGTCCACATGTTTAGAGATAGAGGTGTCGATAAAAATAAAATACGGACATGAGGGCATCATGACCATTCTTAGAACATCAACTTATATAATTATTGTCATATGTTCTCTTATGCTAGGGTAATAATTCAATCACAATTTCAAGTATGAATCATAAACTTCACTGAAAACTAACAAACTATAATCTCGGTCATTGGAGCAATTGCAATTTATCATAACATAGGAAAGAGTCAATATATAATAGCTTTTCAGCAAGTCCACATACTCAACTATCATATAGTCTTTCACAATTGCTGACACTCACGCAATACTTATGGGTATGGAGTTTTAATCGGACACAGAGAAAGATAGGGGCTTATAGTTTTGCCTCCCAACGTTTTACCTCAAGGGTAATGTCAACAATAATAGTTCATGAAAACTCACATCCTATTAGCCATATATACCAGGATATTTCCAACATACTGTGCTTGCCAAAGGATAAAATGTAAAAAGGAAGGGTGAAGATCACCATGACTCTTATGCAAGGTAGGAGATAAAAGTAAAAGATAGGCCCTTCGCAGAGGGAAGCAGCGGTTGTCATGCTCTTTTATGGTTGGATGCACAAAATCTTAATGCGAAAGAACGTCACTTTATATTGCCACCTGTGATATGGACCTTTATTATGCAATCTGTCGCTTTTATTTCTTCCATATCACACGATCGTATAAAGTTTATTTTCTCCCACACTAATAAGTCATACATATTTAGAGGGCAATTTTTATTGCTTGCACCGATGACAACTTACTTGGAGGATCTTACTCAATCCATAGGTAGGTATGGTGGACTCTCATGGGAAAACTGGTTTAAGGGTATTTGGAAGCACAAGTAGTATCTCTACTTGGTGCAATGAATTTGGCTAGCATGAGGGGGAAAGGCAAGCTCAACCATGTTGGATGATCCATGACAATATAATTTATCTCATATGTAAGAAAACATAACCCATTACATTGTCTTCATTGTCCAACACCAACTCTTTAGCATGTCATATTTTAATGAGTGCTCACAATCATAAAAGATGTCCAAGATAGTATATTTATATGTGAAGACCTCTCTTTCTTTATTACTTCCTATTAATTGCAACGATGACCAAAACTATGTTTGTCAACTCTCAACAACTTTTATTCATCATACTTTTTCTATGTGAGCTCATTACTCTCCATAAGATCCATATGATCTCTTTGTTTCCCTTTTTATTTATTTCTCTTTTATTTTATTCACTTAGGATCATGGCAAAATAATGAAGCCCTTGACTCAACACTAATCTTTATTATATATAGCTCACGGACTCGATTACATAGAAGGATCATAAAGCAAAACTCACAACTAGATCATACTAACAACTTTTATTCTACTAGATCAAGATATTACCAAAAGGATCGAACTAAGAAAAACGGTAAAGATAAAAGTGATGGTGATACGATACCGGGGTACTCCCCCAAGCTTGGCAGTTGCCAAGGGGAGTGCCCATACCCGATGTTCAGTTCTTCTTTGTTGGTGAAGAAGGTGGATTCGTTGATGATGGATAGTCACACATCGAGCGTAGGAGGTCTTCTAACTTGCGGATAATGCCTTTGAGTGCGATGATATGCTCCTTCAACAAAATATTTTCACGTGTGAGATACTTATTTTGTATTCGAGCTAACTCAATCATCTTGAAAGCTTCGATCTTAGTTGGGGTAAGAAGATTGTGATCAAGTTGAACGATGTCTTCTGTTGCCGAACTTGGTCCTCCATGGCCTTCTTGGTCCCTTCCTCCTTGTTGATCTCCATGGGTTCTTCTCTCTTCAGCTCTTTCTTCATTAGCCAAGCATTGTTGCCCTCGTGGTTGGAGGAGGAGGGAGACGACATAGTGCCTGGCCTTGACAACCCTGACAGAAAACAGCTCGAAACAAAGACAAGAGATAATTGTGTGATACGGGAGTCAAAACCCCAGGGAGATTATATAATGAATTTTTACCGACCAAAATACGTGTCGTGTAAGAAAACGGAGTCCGGAGAGCACACGAGGTGCCCATGAGGTAGGAGGCGTGCCCAGTAGGGTAGGGCGCGCCCTCCACCCTCGTGGAGGCCTTGTGTCCTTCCCGGACTGCTACTTATTTTTCTATTTTTCTAAATATTCCAAAACGGAGAAATATTGCCTTAAAAACTTTTGGAGTCGGTTTACTTACCATACCACATACCTATTCCTTTTCGGAGTCTGAAACGTTCTGGAAAGTGTCCCTTATGTATTCCTCCGGGGTTACAGTTTCAATAATATTGGTTTCAACATTCATGGGATTACCTGAGATATAATGTTTGATTCTTTGACCGTTCACCACCTTCGGATTTGTGCCTTGGAAGTTGTTCATTTTTATGGCACCGGAACGATAGACCTCCTCGATAACTTAAGGACCTTCCCATTTAGAGAGAAGTTTTCCTGCAAAAAATCTTAAATGAGAGTTGTATAGCAATACATAATCACCTACATTAAACTCATGCTTTTGTATTCTTTTGTCATGCCATCTTTTAACTTTTTCTTTAAACAACTTAGCATTTTCGTAGGCTTGGGTTCTCCATTCATCGAGTGAGCTAATATCAAATAACCTCTTCTCATCGGCAAGTTTAAAATCATAATTGAGCTCTTTAATAGCCCAATCTGCCTTGTGTTCTAGTTCGAGAGGTAAGTGACATGCTTTTCCATAAACCATTTTATACGGAGACATACCCATAGGATTTTTATATGCAGTTCTATAGGCCCATAATGCATCATCAAGTTTCTTGGACCAATTCTTTCTAGATCTATTAACAGTCTTTTGCAAAATTAATTTGAGCTCTCTATTGCTCAATTCTACTTGACCACTAGACTGTGGGTGATAAGGAGATGCAATTCTATGATTAACATCATACTTAGCAAGCATTTTACGGAAAGCACCATGAATAAAATGTGAACCACCATTAGTCATTAAATATCTAGGGACTCCAAATCTTGGAAAAATAACTTCTTTAAGAATTTTAATAGAAGTGTTATGATCAGCACTACTAGTTGGAATAGCTTCTACCCATTTAGTAACGTAATCAACAGCAACTAAAATATGTGTATATCCATTAGAGGCAGGAAAAGGTCCATATAGTCAAAGCCCCAAACATCAAATGGTTCAATAACGAGTTAATAATTCATTGGCATTTCTTGACGTCTACTAATATTACCAAGTCTTTGACATTCATCACAAGATAATACAAACTTACGGGCATCCTTGAACAGAGTAGGCCAATAAAAAGCAGATTGCAATACCTTATGTGCAGTTCTATCTCCAGCATGGTGTCCTCCATAAGCTTCAGAGTGACACTTGCGTAGGATCTGTTCCAGTTCATGCTCAGGTACACAACGTCTAATAACACCATCTACTCCTTCTTTATAAAGATGTGGGTCATCCCAAAAGTAATGCCTCAAATCATAGAAGAACTTTTTCTTTTGCTGGTATGTGAAACTAGGTGGTATGAATTTGGCAACTATGTAATTAGCATAATCAGCATACCATGGAGCAGTATGAGAAGCATTTATGACATTTAATTTCTCATCAGGAAAGCTATCATCAATAGGTACTGGGTCATCAAGCACATTTTCTAACCTAGACAAGTTGTCTGCAACGGGGTTCTCAGCTCCCTTTCTATCAACAATATGCAAATCAAAATTTTGTAGCAAGAGAACCCATCTAATAAGTCTAGGTTTAGCATCGTTCTTTTCCATAAGATATTTAATAGCAGCATGATCAGTGTGAATAGTTATTTTAGAATCAACAATATAAGGTCTGAACATATCACAAGCAAATACAACTGCTAAGAATTCTTTTTCAGTAGTAGCATAATTTCTTTGAGCATTGTCTAGGGTTTTACTAGCATATTGAATAACATTTAATTTCTTATCAACTCTTTGCCCTAGAACAGCACTGTCGGTGGGAACGACACCTATGGGATCACAAGAATCTCTACTACGGTTAGTGGGGCGCGGGGTCGTGAGAAGAGCGGATCTAACAGGTAGCACACAGCTTGTTTATCCAGGTTCGGGTCGCAAGGATGCGTAAAACCCTACTCCTGCTTTGGTGGATTGTATATATGTGTTCTTGAGCTAGCTATGGGACGTAAGGAGCTCCAAAAAGCCGAATCCCTCTCCTGGTCGCATCGGGCCTCCTTTTATAGAAAAAGGGGTTGCCACAGTGGCACACGGGAGGTGGAAAGGGTACAGTGATGCGAGGTTATCCCTCGCATTACATGACAAGGCGCATTTAATGCGTCTTGCTTAGGTGTCCTTGCTTTATCGGGGACGAGGGAGAAACCTGTCTCGTCTGTCGCCGCTCCTTGTGTCGACACGCGCCCTGGCCAGCGACGCCTGCGATGCCACGTAGGTAGGCAGGCAGCTGAGGTGGCGCAGTGGTGGGTCTTCACGAAGATTTGCATGCCGCCACGCAGGTGCCTGTCCAGCTGGTTGGGTCGGCAGCTGCATGCATGCGGAGGTGGAGGTTTAGTCGGCATGGGCCTGATGGTGGCCCTGTGGGTATCCTCGATAAGGGCCTTGCCGGGGCCCTGGCAAGGGCTTTGCCGAGGCACCTACTGTCATCCCCGGCAAGGCGCTTGCCGGGGGCCTTGTGGTCTTCCTCGGCTGGGATCCCGCCAAGGGTTGTTGTCTCCTTAGTGCGTATCTGATCTTGAATATCTTCACAAAGATCTGCATGCCGCCACGGGAATGTCTCCCGAATCCTTGCCCTTTGGGGGCAGTGGACTCAAGGGTGATTTGCTCCGTAGGCGCGGGACGAGTCGCCGCGGCAAGGGTCTTGCCGGGGCTGCTGGGACTGTCTCCCAGCAAGGATCTTGCCGGGGGAGTCCGCTTCGTCCCCTTTGCTCTTCGTGGTCTTGGCCTTGGCGTCGTTATAGTCCCCTTGAGCTTCAGTCTTACCCTGGCTCACCTCCCTTGCCTTGCTTGGTGTGGTGGTGCCCGTGGCTCAGACTGCCCGTGCACAGTTATAGGGGTACAAAAAGTGTACTCCTCTTTTTGTACACCGACAGGAGCCCCCGGGCCTGGGCCACACATAAGCGCAACACATTGTTGGGCTAGGCCCAAAAATGGTGCGCGGGCAGGTGGGGCGGTTTTTACCACGGTAAGATTCCTTGCGCGCTGCGCTTCCCATGATTCCCGCGCGTGGCGCGGCGTGGGGAGGTGCGTGTGACATGGGCAGCATGCGTGGGGTTGGTTCCCGCGGGCATGCATCACACCACAGTTAATGTGAAAGGAGGCGCCTGTGTTCTCCACCATAAAAAAGGAATAACCGCGGGTGCGCTGCTCACTTCCTCCTCCTTCCTCGTGCCTTTTCCAATCTCAGAGCCGCCGTTTCCTCTCTTCCTTCCTTCCTAAGCTTCCGTCGTCGCCCGCCGTCATCGCTTCGCCATCCCCCTTCCTCAGCCCTCTAAACTTCTTGGCCGCCATGGCGCCCAAATCCTTCAAGGGCAAGGGGGTGGCTAAGGGTGCTGGGACTGTGGAGCCGCCGGAGAGCGCGCTGTCGGCGGACCGGACGAAGTCCGCCTTTTTCTTCCCCTCGACGGTTGATGTTCATGAGCTCCGGGCCTCCTTCAGGCCCCTATGGGGAGCGAAGACGGGGGGAGAGAGTTCGGGACACCCGGCGATGCGCGTCATTCCTGCTGCTTGCGCCGATCCTGCTCCAAATTGGTATCCCTTTTTCGTCGATTATCTTTCTTGCAGGTTGTGCCCCCCTTTCTCTGATTTCTTCTGCGACATTATGCACACCTTCGGCTTTAGCCTCTTGGATTTTACTCTGAATGCGGTGGCGTGCATGGCTTTCTTCGCGCATCTTTGCAAAGGCTTTGCCGGGGTGCAGCCCAACACGGCGCTCTTCCGCCATTATTTCTTCCCTCGGATCCAGCCGGGAGGTGCCGTCTCTGGTTGCGTCACCTGGATCCCAAGATCCAAGGGTGCGTACCCGAACGGTGCCGTGAAGGAGAGGTGGGAGGAATGGCGTGGCCGATGGTGCTAGATTGAGGATGAAGACCTGCCGGAATTCTGCAAGGTCCGCCGAGTGCCGCCGGTCCGCGGCAACGATTGGAGTGATGTCGACGTCGCCGACGAGAGGCTCACTGTCGCGACCACCAGGATTCTCCGGCTCACCCGGGCTGGACTCACCCTTGAGATGATCGGGGCAGACTTCATTCGTCGCCGGATTGCCCCGTTGCACAACAAGGGGAGGCCAGCCTGGCTTTTTACGAATCCGGCTGACATTATGTGACTCCGCCCTGGCCTTGACCACAATTTCACGGTGTTGGCGCATGCCCACTTCTGCCAGCGGCTTTTCCAGCTTGATGTGGGTCACGATGGTGAGGTCGAACGGACCGGCAAGGCCGCGAGGGCTGCCGCAAAGGTTGGCAAGGCCCTCAAGGGGCCGTTTTTCAAGCTGCCAGCGGGGGTGGTCCCGTTGTGCAACAATTCATGTCGGTCCGAGATCATCGCCATGATGCCGGACTGTAATGCGCATGGCCCTGTCCCGAGCTGGAAGGAGCCGAAGGACGCGGATGTGCAGCAATTCTTTGACACCCTGATCGAGGTGTATGTCAATGCTAACGCCGAGCGGTGGCTTATCATGGACACCACCCAGGCAGAGCTGGACTACATCGCCACTAGGGCGAGGGAGGCACAGCTTGCCATGGAGGCCGGCAGCGCCGGGGGTGTGGAGGACAAGGCCACAACGGCTGCGGAGGAAGAGCAGCTCACCCGGTGGGCGGCGGCCACCGAGAAGGTCGGCAGCGCCGACACTGGAGCTCCGCTTGTCGAAGACGCGGCCGATGAGTCGTCGGAGGAGGAGAACGTGGTGGCGGGTTTGATGCCAACCAGGGGAAGAGGCCGAGTCCCGCGGCGGGCTGGCTCCGGCGAGCCGGTCCGGCCCGGCAAGGCTACGTGGCCTCAATTGACCCTGGAGGGGTCTGGGCGTCACACGAGGGCCACGGCAGCCAAGAGGCTGACGAAGGCCGCTGAGAAGAAGAAGACAACAGCCCCTTCCTCATCTGGGCGCGCACAAACCCCGCCGTCTTCGCCTCCTCCGGCAGATGTCGACTCGGATGTTGACGCGGAGGTCACTTTTGATCTCGGGCCTCTTAGCCCGAAGAGGAAAAGGAAAGTGGTGGAGGAAGAGGAGATAGATGACGAGTAAGTACTCTGTTCCTTACTGCCATTTCCATTCCTCTGAATTAAGTCACTCATCTTGATCCATTTTTGCTTTTGCAGGGATGCAGAGACGTTGGCCTAGAGGGTGAAGAGGGCGAAGACCTCGGCGAGCAGTCAGCCCCCGGCTGGGGCTTCAAAGACGCCACTGGTGGTGTTGAGCAGCCCGGACGGCAGCCCCCGGCACAACCCCCAGCGTAAGTTCGTCACCCTCCTCTTATTCGACATGTGGTAGGCGTTTGATGCTATGGTGTTGACCTTGTCGGGTTTGCAGGAGGGGAGCGGCATCAGGAGGAGCCGTAGAGGGCTACCCCCAACACACCACCCCCATCGACTACGCTGCCGCGAGGGGCGTCCCCGGCAAGGGCATCAAGCACGAATCCCACACCCATGGAGGAAGAGGGGAACTTGGGCGCTGGTGACTCTGCCACGGCGCCAAATGCTGGCGGGGAGGGGACTTCTGCTTCACAGCCCGGCACTGGTGAGTCGCCTGTCCTCCGTCTCTGTTTTCCCTTATTCTTTTCCTTGGCTTCAATGCTCCCATTACTGCCCAGGCCCTCCTTCAACAGATATGGAGGACGTGGATACTGTTGTTGGAAATATTGCTGAGGAGGCTGCGGCGGAGGCCGACAGGATTGCCGCCAAAGAAGCCGCCGGAGATGCTGACGAGGTCGCTGCCGATGAGGCCGCCAAGGATGCTGCCGATGACACCGCTGCGGGGGCCGCCAAGGCGACCGGTGAGGCTTCTGCCGAGGGTGCCAGTGGTGGGCCTGCTGGGGAAGCCGGCAAAGGCCACCACCGAGGAAGAGGTGGTTGATGATCAGCCTCCCTCCTCCTCAACCTCGGGCCCCGGCAGATATCTGAAGGTGTGCGACGATCTTATCGTCCATCTCCCAGGGGCGTCAAGTTCCCGGGCGCCCGCTGAAGGGGAAGTCTTTGACGGCGAGGTGCTTGCCCCCACAGGGCTTGAGGTTGTCGATGAGCCGGGCGTTGGCGGTGATGGTTCTCCAGAAGAGCAGCTTTTCCATGCTATGGGGGCCAACTTCCGAAAACTCCAGGCGCTCTACCGTGTCCGTCTGGACAAGGTTAAGTCCAGGACGGCAACGGTGGACCAGACGGAGGTGGATTTCAAGGCGCGCGTTGCTGAGACACAGACCTGGTTCCACCAGACTCACGAGGAGCAAAGGGCCTTTCAGGAGGAATTGGCCAAGCGCAATGTCGAGCTCACCATGAAGATGGCTGACATCGAGAAGGCCCAGGAAAAGGCGGCGAACTTGGCTACTGCGGCCGAGGCCGTCCGGAACCAGCATCAAGCCACACTGGATTCCCAGGAAGAAGACCTCACCGTGCGTGAGGCGAAGCTTGCCGCAGCGCTCCGTGGCAAGGATGACGAGCTCGAGGCCCTTGTTGCGCGGCAGACTCGCGAGCTGGAGCAGAGGCACAAGGAGGCACTCGATGCCCAGGCTCTGGCCCATGCCAGCAAAGTAAGGGAGTTGGAGGTGGAGCAGGACGAGCTGAAGGAGCGGGCCTTCAAGCTGTCCAATGAGAAGAGCACACTCAACAACGCCTTGGTAGAGGCGCAAGGAGCGGTCATCAGCAGGGCTGGGGAGCTCTCCGAAGCGCAAAACTCCATCAGAGATCTCAAGCTGAAGCTGGAGAATCTCGAGAAGATGTTGTCGGAGAGCAGGGCTCGGGAGGAGACCTTGACCAGGAGCCTGGAGGAGGAGAAGCAGCTGCGGGCGAACGAGGCCACCTCCCACCAGGAATATGTGGCGGGCGAGAACAGATGGATCAGCCGTCTGGAGGAGGTCGCCGGCAGGGTCACCTCGCAGTTGGCCACCATGGGGATGCCAAATGTGAGGTACGCCCCTGAGCGCAGCGGGACCGTCAACACCAAGTTGACCCTGTTCTTCGAGGGCGTCCTCGGAGCCTTGGCTTATCTTCACTCCAACCGAGTGGCCACGTTGGCTGAGGAAGCCCGGCGACTTTGCCGGGGGGTCATGACCAAGGTCCTCACCAATATGGTGTACTGGAATCCCGACCTCGACTTCGGTGCCGCGATGGATAGCTTGCCGGATGGTATTGACCTCACGGTGCTCAAGGAGCGCATCAAGCCCGTCATCAGCAGCATCGACGAAATCAAGAGGATGGAAGGCCAGCGCCGGGATTAGGCATCTTGTTCTTCACCGCCGTTGCAGGTTCACAACCAAGACAAATTTCATCTTTAGTTAGAACCGCAGCAATGATGTGATGTAATATAACTTTCCAGTACTTTTAATTTCATGCACGTTATTTCCCCATTCAATTCCTCTTTGTATGCGCGCCCTACGTCGATTGGGTAGGCTCGCTGACGCGGAAGCCCCTAGCGGCGTTTTGGGGACGGATCCCCATGGGCCTGCTGGGTACGCGTGCTGCCGGACGAGCCACCTTTCCGTTCTGAACGCGGCCGCTCGAACTGTCAAGCTTGACTTGAGTCAGAATCGAGGGCGTTGTTGATCGCGGAAGGCTACTCTGCCATTCTTGACGCAGCCGCTTGAGCTGTTGAGCGGACTCGAAACAGGGCAAGGGCGTTGCCAATCGTGGGAGAGCCCCCTGGCGTGCAGGTTTATCATACAAAGGCATGACATCTCTGGGGGGAATAACCTCATATAAGAAGGATAGAACAAATAAGGGTTCAGTGCAACTTAGCTTCTGTTTGTAGTCGCTCGAGCGCTGATCTTCCGGCCTCCTTCCCTCTCCAAGAGCCACGAAGACGAAGGAGTGTTGGGCTGATTGCTAGAGCCGATTCTCACAACTGCGCCCCCTACCTGGCGCGCCAAAGATGTCGGTGGGAACGACACCTATGGGATCACAAGAATCCCTACGGTTAGCGGGGCGCGGGGTCGTGAGAAGAGCGGATCTAATAGGTAGCACACAGCTTGTTTATCCAGGTTTGGGCCGCAAGGATGTGTAAAACCCTACTCCTGCTTTGGTGGATTGTATATCTGTGTTCTTGAGCTAGCTATGGGGCGTGAGGAGCTCCAAAAAGCCGAATCCCTCTCCTGGTCGCATCGGGCCTCCTTTTATAGAAAAAGGGGTTGCCACAGTGGCACACAGGAGGTGGAAAGGGTACAGTGATGCGAGGTTATCCCTCACATTACATGACAAGGCGCATTTAATGCGTCTTGCTTAGGTGTCCTTGCTTTATCGGGGATGGGGGAGAAACCTATCTCGTCCGTCGCCGCTCCTTCTTGTGTCGACATGCGCCCTGGCCAGCGACGCCTATGATGCCACATAGGTAGGCAGGCAGCTGAGGTGGCGCAGTGGTGGGTCTTCATGAAGATCTGCATGCCGCCACGCAGGTGCCTGCCCAGCTGGTTGGGTCGGCAGCTACATGCATGCAGCGGTGGAGGTTTAGTCGACGTGGGCCTGATGGTGGCCCTGCGGGTGTCCCCGGTAAGGGCCTTGGCGGGGCCCTGGCAAGGGCTTTGCCGAGGCGCCTGCTGTCATCCCCGGCAAGGCGCTTGCCGGGGGCCTTGTGGTCTTCCTCGGCTGGGATCCCGCCAAGATTGTCGTCTCCTTAGTGCGTATCTGATCTTGAATATCTTCACAAAGATCTGCATGCCGCCACGGGGATGTCTCCCGAATCCTTGCCCTTTGGGGGCAGTGGACTCAAGGGTGATTTTCTCCATAGGCGCGGGACGAGTCGCCGCGGCAAGGGTCTTGCCGGGGCTGCTGGGACTGTCTCCCGGCAAGGATCTTGCCAGGGGAGTCCGCTTCGTCCCCTTTGCTCTTCGTGGTCTTGGCCTTGGCGTCGTTCTAGTCCCCTTGAGCTTCGGTCTTAACCTGGCTCACCTCCCTTGCCTTTCTTGGTGTGGTGGTGCCCGTGGCTCAGACTGCCCGTGCACAGTTATAGGGGTACAAAAAGTGTACCCCTCTTTTTGTACACCGATAAGCACCTACAACATAATCACTAGCATCACACATAATTTGAAAGGGTAAATTCCAATTAGGTGGTTGAACAATAGGTGCAGAGATCAATGCTTTCTTAAGTATTTCAAATGCTTCTACACAATCATCATCAAAAACAAATGGTATATCTTTTTGTAATAAATTAGTCAGAGGCCGAGAAATTTTTGAGAAGTCCTTAATGAACCTCCTATAAAATCCGGCGTGACCATGGAAACTTCTTATACCTTTGATGTCCTTGGGGCATGGCATCTTTTCAATAGCATCAACCTTGGCTTTATCAACTTCAATACCTCTTTCAGAAACTTTATGCCCCAAGACAATACCTTCATTAACCATAAAGTGGCACTTTTCCCAATTCAAGACAAGATTAGTTTCTTCACATCTCTGCAAAACTCGATCAAGGTTGCTCAAGCAATCATCAAAAGAAGATCCATAGATGGAAAAATCGTCCATGAAAACCTCACAAATCTTTTCACAAAAGTCAGAGAATATAGCCATCATGAATCTTTGAAAGGTAGCAGGTGCATTACATAAACCAAAAGGCATTCGTCTATAAGCAAAAGTACCAAAAGGGCAAGTAAAAGTAGTCTTTGATTGATCCTTGGCTGACACAGGTATTTGAGAGAAACCAGAATAACCATCTAGAAAGCAAAAATGTGTATGTTTGGATAATCTTTCTAACATTTGATCGATAAAATGTAAGGGGTAATGATCCTTTTTAGTGGCCTTATTTAATTTGCGGAAATCAATTACCATCCTATAACCTGTAATAATTATTCGAGGGATCAATTCATCTTTATCATTAGGAACGACAGTAATACCTCCCTTCTTAGGGACACAATGGATAGGACTTACCCACTAACTATCAGCAACGGGATAGAATATACTTGACTCAAGGAGCTTTAGTATTTCCTTTCTTACCACTTCTTTCATTTTAGGATTCAGACGTCGTTGATGATCACGAACTGGTTTAGCATCTTCTTCCAAATTTATTTTATGTTGACATAGAGTGGGACTAATGCCCTTAAGATCATCAAGAGTATACCCAATAGCAGCACGGTGCTTCTTCAGAGTTTTCAATAATCCCTCTTCCTCATGCTCTGAAAGGTTAGCACTAATAATAGCAGGATATATCTTTTTCTCATCAAGATAAGCATATTTAAGAGTATCAGGCAACGGTTTAAGCTCAAACACGGGATCACCCTTGGGTGGAGGAGGATCCCCTAGGATTTCAATAGGCAAATTGTGTTTCAGAATAGGTTCCTGTTTAAAGAATACTTCATCTATTTCCCTTCTTTCATTCATAAACATATCATTTTCATGGTCTAGCAAATATTGTTCTAAAGGATCACTAGGAGGTACGGCAATAGAAGCAAGACCAATAATTTGATCCTTACTAGGTAATTCTTCTTCGCGGTGTTGTCTACTAAATTTAGAGAAATTAAATTCATGAGACATATCATCTAAACCAATAGTAACAACATACTTTTTGCAATCTATCTTAGCATTAACAGTGTTTAAGAAGAGTCTACCAAATATAATGGGACAAAAGCTATCTTGTGGGGAACCAAGAACAAGAAAATCAGCGGGATATTTAGTTTTCCCACACAAGACTTCAACATCTCTAACAATTCCCATTGGCGATATAGTATCTCTATTGGCAAGTTTAATTGTGACATCAATATCTTCTAACTCAACACGTGCAATATCATGCATGATTTCTCTATATAGGCCAATAGGTATTGCACTAGCACTGGCACCCATATCACATAAGCCATGATAACATTGATATCCTATTTTAACAGAAATAACATGCATGCCTACCACCGGTCTAGGTTTATCATTAGCACAAGGTTTAGCAATTCTAGCAGTTTCATCACAGAAATAAATAACATGCCCATCAATATTATCAACCAAGAGATCTTTAACAATAGCAATATTAGGTTCAACTTTAACTTGCTTAGGAGGTGTATATGTTCTAATATTGATTTTACGAACCACAGTTGAAGCTTTAGCATGATCCTTTATCCTAACAAGGAAAGGTGGTTTCTCAACATAAGAAGTAGGAACAATAGGATCATTATAAGTGATAATCTTTTCTTCAACTTTAATAGGTGCAGCTACTTTTACTTCTATGGGAGGATGATATTTAAACCACTTCTCCTTGGGGAGATCAACATAAGTAGCAAAAGATTCACAGAAAAAAGCTACTATCTCAGAGTCAAGTCCATATTTAGTGCTAAATTTACGGAAAACATCGGTATCCATAAAAGATTTAACACAATCAAACTTAGGTGTCATACCTGACTCCTTACCTTCGTCGAGGTCCCAATCTTCAGAGTTGTGTTTAATTCTTTCCAATATATCTCATTTCAATTCAATAGTCTTCATCATAAAAGAGACAGCACAAGAAGTATCGAGCATGGTGCGATTGTTATCAGAAAGACGAGCATATAAATTTTGAATAATCATCTCTCTTGAGAGCTCATGATTGGGGCATGAATATAACATTGATTTAAGCCTCCCCCAAGCTTGAGCGATGCTTTCTCCTTCGCGAGGCCAAAAATTATATATATAATTGCAATCACGATGAACAAGATGCATAGGATAAAACTTCTGATGAAATTCCAATTTCAGTCGTTTGTAGTTCCATGACCCCGTATCATCACATAGCCTATACCATGTCAATGCATTTTCCCTCAAAGATAAAGGGAAGACCTTCTTCTTAACAACATCTCCGGATACACCTCCAAGCTTAAATAATCCACAAACCTCATCCACATATATTAGGTCCTCATCAGGATGCATTGTTCCGTCTCCTGCAAAAGGATTATCTAGCAGTTTTTCTAACATACCCGAAGGAATTTCAAAGCAAACATTTTCATTTTCATTTTCAGTAGGTTCAGTAGGTTGAGGAGCAACTATTTGCTCTACTGGTCGGGGTGAAGATACCCCGAACAAGCCCCTCAGAGGATTACTTTCCATAGTAACAAGTGACAGTAAATTTCAGCACACTATATAAATTTTCCTTACCAAATTCCACCTACCAAAGGCGCTTCATTCCCCGGCAATGGCGCCAGAAAAGAGTCTTGATGACCCACAAGTATAGGGGATCTATCATAGTCCTTTCGATAAGTAAGAGTGTCGAACCCAACGAGGAGCAGAAGGAAATGATAAGCGGTTTCCAGCAAGGTATTCTCTGCAAGTACTGAAATAAGTGGTAACAGATAGTTTTGTGATAGGATAATTTGTAACGAGCAACAAGTAACAAAAGTAAATAAAGTGCAGCAAGGTGTCCCAATCCTTTTTGTAGCAAAGGACAAGCCTGGACAAACTCTTATATAGAGAAAAGCGCTCCCGAGGACACATGGGAATATCGTCAAGCTAGTTTTCATCACGTTCATATGATTCGCGTTCGGTACTTTGATAATCTGATATGTGGGTGGACCGGTGCTTGGGTGTTGTCCTTACTTGGACAAGCAGCCCACTTATGATTAACCTCTATTGCAAGCATCCACAACTACAACAAAAGTATTAAGGTAAACCTAACCATAGCATGAAACATATGGATCCAAATCAGCCCCTTACGAAGCAATGCATAAACTAGGGTTTAAGCTCTGTCACTCTAGCAACCCATCATCTACTTATTACTTCCCAATGCCTTCCTCTAGGCCCAAATAATGGTGAAGTGTTATGTAGTCGATGTTCACATAACACCACTAGAGGAGAGACAACATACATCTCATCAAAATATCGAACGAATACCAAATTCACATGACTACTAATAGCAAGACTTCTCCCATGTCCTCAGGAACAAACGTAACTACTCACAAAGCATATTCATGTTCATAATTAGAGGGGTATTAATATGCATAAAGGATATGAACATATGATCTTCCACCAAATAAACCAACTAGCATCAACTACAAGGAGTAATTAACATTACTAGCAACCCACATGTACCAATCCCGGACTTGGAGACAAGAATTGGATACAAGAGATGAACTAGGGTTTTGAGAGGAGATGGTGCTGGTGAAGATGTTGATGGAGATTGCCCTTTCCCGATGAGAGGAGCGTTGGTGATGACGATGGCGATGATTTCCCCCTCCCAGAGGGAAGTTTCCCCGGCAGAACAGCTCCGCCAGAGCCCTAGATTGGTTCCGCCAAGGTTCCGCCTCGTGGCGGCTGAGTTTCGTCCGAGAAGATGGCTTATGATTTTTTCCTCATCGAAAGACTTCATATAGCAGAAGATGGCCATCGGAGGGCCACCAGGGGGCCCACGAGGTAGGGGGCGCGCCCAGGGGGGTAGGGCGCGCCCCCACCCTCGTGGGCAGGGTGTGGCCCCCCTGGTGAAATTCTTGCACTCGGTATTTTTTATATATTCTGAAAATGTCTTCCGTGAAGTTTCAGGACTTTTGGAGCTGTGCAGAATAGGTCTCTAATATTTGCTCCTTTTCTAGCCCAGAATCCCAGCTGTCGGCATTCTACCTCTTTATGTAAACCTTGTAAAATAAGAGAGAATAGGCATAAGTATTATGACATAATGTGTAATAACAGTCCATAATGCAATAAATATTGATATAAAAGCATGATGCAAAATGGACGTATCACCTGCCTGATCTCCTCGCCCACCGCCCGGGATTCGGCCCACGCCTCCTCAGCCTCTTGAAGGGCCTTGACAAGGCCGATCGTCTGGGCTTTCTCCTTCTCCTCTAAGGACTTGCACTTGCTGGCGGCGTCCTTGAGCGCTTGCTCCACTTCGGTCACCCGCTCCTCGTATCGACAGCGGACGACCTGCTCGAACTTCAAGTCCTCAGCCACTTTATCAGCGGCCGCCTTGTTCACCCGGGCCTGCTCCTTGACCTGGGCAAGTTCATCCCTAAGGGTCTCGTCTGTAGCAGAACTGCCTGCAATCACACACATAGCATTGCACGAGCTTTGACTCAAAATCTGCATATTAAATACAGGCATGAACAAGATATTCTGAAACATACCTTGCGCCTCGTCAAGCCTCTCGTTGATGCGAACGAAATCCTCATCGGCCAGCCTCAGCTTACGCTTGAGCTCAGACACTTCGGCGGCCTGGGCGGTTGCCGCTAACAGTGAAGCCTGCTTCTCAAAATAGAAAAGTACATTATCTCCTGCAAGTATTATCGATCCTTTGTTCGACCTCTTCTCAAAAGCCGAACAGAGTCTCAGGGCCTACTATCTATATACAGGCATATTTTTTATATGGAGAGCGGCCAAGAACATTACACGCCTACCTCGAAGCTTGCTAGCAGGCTAGTGAAGTCTTTGTTCAACCTGCTCTTGGCAGACTGAACCTTCTCAATCACCACACCCATTAGGGTGCGGTGCTCCTCCATGATGGAAGCACATTGTAGTGCCTCCATCAGTATGTTCGGCACCTCCAGAACAGTGGAGATCGCCACTGGAGTTGGCACTTCCCCCTTTGAAGGGGGATGCTTATTCGGTTCCAGGGCCACTTGGGTTCCCAGAACGGTGTTCAGCTGGAGGCCAGACTGGTCAAGACTCCCAGTCTCTACAGGGGTGGTTCCGCCCATGTTTTCCGGGACTGAGGTATTACCCTCTGCCACCGTGTTGTCGGCTTCCTGTGCCACCCCGTGCCCCGGAAAGGCTCTTCGGGACAACACCTCGGTGTCGTCCGTGGCAATAGACGGGGAGGCTCGCGAAGGTGACTCACTCTCCATCATCGTCGGATCTAAAGAGTTCCCCTCCGATGATTGTTGGGGAAGATCACGGGCCGGGCTACACCATGCAAAGCGTCAAATACCATAATCATGCATCAAAATTAAACTCATGTACGGCATCTTCGGATACTTACGAATCAGCAAGAGGCTTTGGCCTGGGGCGCCATCTAGGGATGGCCTCGACGTCCGAGTCTGAGCCGTCTGGGAGGGATATTTTTCCCCTTTTGGGCACCTCCGCCTTTGGATCTTCGGAGGCCGCTCTTTTCTTATTCTTCCCCTTCAGGGAAAGGTTGTTGTCAGCCTCCTCCTCCTCTTCGTCCTCGGCCTCCTCGGAGGAGTGAGTTTCAGTCTCTCTAGACATCACGTCCGAAGTACCTTTGTGGCAGAGGCCCTCTTTGGCTTCCTTCTTCTTCTTCTGGATCTTTTTCTCCAGTGCCTGATAGGGTTCCAGGACCAACATCCTCATTAAAAGAGGATCTGCTGGGTTTTCGGGCAATGGAGCTGGACATCTGATCCGCTCTGCCTTCTTTGTCCAGCCCTGTTTTACAGGATGGAATTCTCAGTACACTCCCTCTTTTGATTAATGAGCTATGTTATGTTCGGAAACATAGTACTTACTAGGGAGGCTGGATGATTACAGTCGAGGCCGATGTCCTCGGACGTCTCTAGCCACGACTTTTGAGTCTTGAAAAGTAGCTTCTAGATCGCTTCATGCGTCGTGCCGAAGAATCGCTTCAGGATTCGTGGTCCTTCTGGATTGAACTCCCACATGCGGAGAGGCCGGCGTTGGCAGGGAAGGGACCGGAGGATGAGCATTACCTGGATCACATATGTGAGGCTGGCGCCCTTCTCTATGATATTTTTGATGCGCTTCTTCAGCATGAGCACCTCGTCGGATGATCCCCGGTCCAGACCCTTGTTGGTCCATGACGCAAGCCGCAGCGGGGGTCCAGATCGAAATACAGGGGCGGCCGCCCATTTGGTGCCACGGGGTTCAGTGATATAAAACCACTCCTGCTGCCATATCCGAACGATCTCCACGAAGGCTCCTTTGGGCCAGATAACCTTGGGAAGCTTGCTCACCATGGCGCCACCGCAATCTGCGTGTTGTTCGTCAACCACCTTCGGCTTCACGTTGAAAATCTTGAGCCACAGACCAAAGTGCGGAGGAATGTCTCACACATGACGATAAATGCTGAAATATGAAGAAAAGAGTTCGGGGGCAGATCATGAAAATCTAGCCCGCAGTAGAACATGGACCACGAACAAAGGGGTGGAGGGGAAACCCTATCCCACGGAGAAAGTGAGGGAGGAACACGACCCTCTCACCGGGCTCTGGAGTGGGGATAACTTGCTCCTTGGCTGGGAGTCTGTGTCTGATTTTCATTGTCAAGTACCGCGCCTCCCGAAGCTCCTTGATGTCCTTCTCCATCACGGAGGAGGCTGTCCACTTGCCTTGCAAGCCGGATCCGGACATGGCCGGAGTATTTGGTGGTGATGAGAAAGATTGGGACTTGGGCGCTGGAGCTCGAGGACGGATGGGCTGAGGAAGGAGAAGGTGTGGGGAGAAGAGACGAATTCTTATCCTCTTATTAAGGCCGTGAATATCAAGCGCCCCCCCCCCCCACACACACACACAAAGCCTTAAAACTTGCATATTCCCAAGGGGTCGTGCAAAACAATATGGTTGGATTACCCAAACCCGTATTGATGAAAATCCCATAATAAGGGGACACGATCTCTGCTTTAACAAGACGTGTCAATGAGGACCGCGCCTCAAAATACGAAGCGGGAGGCTAAAAATGGTTCGAAATAATAATAATAAGGCTAGAACATAACGTCTCGCCGAAAAAGTTGTCCATGGACACGACTTATTTTGATTAAGTGTTTTGCCCTTGTGGTTCAGGGTTGTGACTATTATACAGAGCCAAACATAGTTCTTTTGGCCAACTTCTTTGGAGTATTCGGAGGAGGAACCCGCCTTGCAATGCCGAAGACAATTTGCACGCCGGACACATCGTCATTGAAGCTTGGTTCAGGGGCTACTGAGGGAGTCGTGGATTAGGGGGTCCCCGGGCATCCGGGCTATGTGATATGGGCCGGACTAATGGGCCGAGAAGATACAAAATAGAAGGCCTTCCCCCATGTCCGGATGGGACTCTCCTTTGCATGGATGGCAAGCTTGGTGTTCGGATGTGAAGATTCCTTTCTCTGTAAACCGACTTTGTACAACCCTAGGCCCCTCCGGTGTCTATATAAACTGGAGGGTTTAGTCCGTAGAGGAAATCATAATCCTACAGGCTAGACATCTAGGGTTTAGCCATTACAATCTCGAGGTAGATCAACTCTTGTAACCCCTATACTCATGAAAGTCAATCAAGCAGCAAGTAGGGTATTACCTCTATCAAGAGGGCCCGAACCTAAGTAAACATCGTGTCCCCTGCCTCCTATTACCTTCGATCCTCAGACGCACAGTTCAGGACCCCCTACCCAAGATCGGCCGGTTTTGACACCGACACCTGCCTCGCCCCTCGGTGAGCTACCATTTTTTTAATCATTTTTTTTGCATTATTTTGCTACTGTTGGATGGATGAATGGATGCATGGATGGATGTTGGATGTTGTTAGGTTGTTAGGTTGATAGATGGATGAATGTTTTATGTGTCTTAGATGGATAGATGTTGTGATGTTGTTAGATTGATAGATGGATGAATGTTGTGATGTAGGTGAAATTCGACACCCAAAATGAATTATCATAGTTAAAAAAGCAACTTGAGTCACTTAGTTTATAAAATAGTTAACGAAGTTTTTATTTTCATTTTGTCATGTTGTCAAATAGCTATGTGAGATGTGCTCCAAAACTGGTATAGATGAGTGGTTATTTTATCATGATGATCTTGTTAACAAAATTGAAGGACAAAATTTGACACTTGACGAAATATGATTTTTTTTCATAGTTTAAAGTGTCAATGCTTAATGTGAGGTGATGACCTAATTTTTCTTCACTCGATGGAATTAACAGGGTTAGTGGTGTTCCATCTTCGTGGAGTGATCGTCGACGTTGGAGGTGTTGGTCCACGATCGTCCCTCCTTTAATCGACTACATCCTCTACATCGGAGGGTGAGCAACAATTCCATGACCTCGTCCGCTTTTTTTCCATGTCATTAGATTTCATTTTCACATCAAGTCACGTAACCTAGGCGTCTCCCGTTCGAAAGGGTTGCATCGATAAATATGCATTCAATTGCATATTTATCACCGCAGCTCTTTCGGATTGTCCAGCATTTTCCACGGACAACCCGAGGATGTGTAGATTGGGTACGTTGTCCATGCTCTACCCCGTTCTGAGACAGGATTTTGGCGGTGCCTCCCCGTTGTTCTCCGAATGCACATTCTCCCGGCATTTTGCCGAGACGTGTATTTGGAGAACAGTGGGGAGGTGTTGCCGAAATTTTGTCTTGGAATGGGGTAAAGCATGGATAGCATACTCAATCTACACATTCTCGGGTGCGATTAGGACCCATCTTTACCTATTAGAGGTGTAGGTGGGTTAAATGTTGTTTCTCGTCAACCCTATAAAAATAAAATATTAATGTGAGTAATCTAAATGAATCCTTAATTTTGTTATGTGGCTTCCAATAAAGCAAAGATGGCAGATAATCAGTGGATGTATAGTGGGTTTTTCCGTCAGAATCAAGTAACAGCAGAGTGGGTCGAGAAAACTGATGTGTTTTTTAGAGATATTCCGTAGTCTAATGAGGATGGTGCCAGAATGCCCCTGTGCCAAATGTAAGAGACGTATGTGCAGAGATAAGAGTGAGATGACTAAGCACCTTCGCACGCATGGATTTATGCCCAACTTTAATATGCCGATAAACTTTGCCCAGCGGGACCATGGTAGAGAGGAGGTGATAAGACATCGCATCGCTGGTTATGAGGACGATGGGGTTAGAGACATGCTAGATGATGTCTTTGCTGCAGAACCAACACCTCCGTCACATCCAGCGAATGAACCGAAGGAGCCGGAGGAAACCACAAAGGCCTTCCTGGGTATCTTGGCCTCGTTAAAGAAACCTCTTTATGAGGGTGCCAAGCTCTCTGTGTTGGATGCCATCTCGCAAGTGATGCCAGTCAAGGCCGAGTACGGTTGTAGCCAAGGTTGCTTCGAAGCATTTCTGGGAGTATGGGCTAACAGCCTCCCTGAGGGCCATGAACTGCCGAAAACCATGTACGCTACGAAGAAAATCATGAAGGCGCTCTCCATGGATTATGAGGAAATACATGTTTGTCCAAAGAATTGCCTTTTGTTTAGGCATGAGTATGCGAATGACAACTACTGTAGGAAGTGTGGTTCATCTCGGTATATTGAGGTGGTCGATGAGCAGGGTCAGAAGAAGCAGCTAAAAATCACTGTGAAGGTTCTTAAGTATCTTCATTTCATAGAAATACTGCAATGCCTTTTCATCACCGAGGAGTCTGCCAAAATGATGAAGTGGCACAAGGAAGGGAAAAGATACAATCCAAATAAAATTTTACATCCATCAGAAGGTGAAGCATGGAAGTCATTCGATATAGAATACCCTGAGGAAGCAGCCGAGGCTGGGAATGTCAGAATTGCTATATCAGGTGATAGGTTCAATCCATATGGTATGTCGTCTAATCCATACAGCCACTGGCCCGTGTTTGTTATTCCGCTCAATCTCCCTCCCGGCGCCATAATGCAATGCAAGACCATGTTCCTGTCGCTTGTAATTCCGGGGCCTGAATATCCTGGGAAAATTTGAGTGTGTTTATGCAGCCGTTGGTGGATGATTTGCACCATTCTTGGTACTTCCCCAGGTTGACATACGACCGCATCTGTAGAAAAAATTCTTGATGAAAGTTTGGCTACAGTATTGCATGCAAGACTTTCCCGGCTATGCCCTATTCTGCAGATGGTGTACAAGTGGGAAGATGCCTTGCCCAGTGTGCATGCAGGCCTTGTGTTTCATTTGGCTGAAGAAGGGTGGAAAGTATGTTGCCATTAACCTACATCGACAGTTCCTCCCTCCAGACCATCCTGATAGGGAAGACAAGAAGAACTTCACAAAAGGCCTAGTCGTCCATGAAGTAAACGAGATTCCAACGTTTTCTGGTGCGGATGTGCTTGCTCAGCTGAAAGCTCTTAAGCCTGCCGACGAAGGGAAATGCAAAGCCAAATTAAAGCCACATGCGAAGGTGAGGGCGAGGGCAAAGGAAAAGGCAAAGGGAATTTTTTTTAAGGATATGGTGTAAGTACTTCCTCCTTATCTTCTTTCTCTCTAACTTTCTCATTTTATATTCAGCATGCCCCACTTAGAAACAACCTAAATTTTGTAGGCATATAAGGCCTTTGTCGAGCATAGGAATCTCGAGGTGCGGGAGTACTTTGCAACGAGTGAAGGCAAACGATGATTACAACTGTCAAATAATGACGGTTAGTTTTGCCCTCTTAAAACCAAGCTAAATTTTGCACTTTCATTCCTTCTGACCTTCTAGTTTGCTTGCTTAACTAACATCCAGGCTATGTTGGCATCTTGGACTAACTGCATGGATCCACCACAAATGGGACCCCCACCACTACCTGCTTGAGAACCCCCACACGTGCCCACATTCGATGAATGGGTGGCACTAGGAAGTGATACTCCGGTTAGTACATTTGCCCTTACAATCTCTTCATTCAACACTATCATATCATATTTACCATTACAATCTCTTCTCAAACATGTAGGGGACCGGCGGCTCGACTCCAGTCACTCCGATCTGGCAAGGAGGTGGCGGTCTTGGCGGTGGTGGTCTTGGTGGTCTTGGCGGCGGCGATCTTGGTGGTGGTGGTCTTGGCGGTGGCGGTCTTGGTGGTGGTGGTCTTGGCTGATGTCAATGATGATACCCGTGCATGTGGCCATCGTGCCATACTTTTCATGTTCCGTAGTCCTTATTTACCCATGCCTGTGGCCTCTCCTCATGTTCCATAGTCCTTATTTACCATTCTTTAGATGACTAATGTTCTCATACTTATGTTCATTAAGTGTTTCACCGATGATGATGTTGATCTTTACATGATGATGATCTTGATGATCTTTAGATGATGATGATCTTGTTGTGATCTGTTATATCTATATCTATCATATATGAGTCAATTTGTTGTGAATTTGAATGAAAATGGACAAAACAGGGCATATAAGAAAACCGAACGGAACTATGCCGACGGCAAAGCCGTCGGCATAGCTATGCCCAGGTGAACCAGCAGCCGCCATGTGGCAGGGCTATGCCGACGGCTAGCCGTTGGCATAGATCAAAACCTAAGCCGACGGCATAGTCCTTCGCCCAGGAACGCCCAGGGGGTGCCACGTGGCAAGCTAAGCCGACGGCACCCGTCGGCATACCTGTTCACCCAGGAGCATTCTGGGGCCGCCACGTCGCAGGGATAAGCCGACGGCCTGGCCGTCGGCTTAGACTTGGCCCTATGCCAATGGCCAGGCCGTCGACTTATCCCTACCACCTGGCAGACCGTGATTCGACTCGCGCGATGATGGCGCCGTCAATGGCCGTCCCGTGGAAAACTGCGTCGACGGTCACACTGTGCCGATGGCCGTACGGACGCCGTCGGCATAGGCCCCTATGCCGACGGTCTGACAAGACTACACTCACGTTATCTACGCCGACATAGTTATGCCAGGTGAACCAGCAGCCGCCACGTGGCAGGGCTATGCCGACGGCTAGCCGACGGCATAGTCCTTCGCCCAGGAACGCCTAGGGGGTGCCACGTGGCAAGCTAAGCCGACGGCACCCGTCGGCATACCTGTTCACCCAGGAGCATTCTGGGGCCGCCACGAAGCAGGGATAAGCCGACGGCCTGGCCGTCGGCTTAGACTTGGCCCTATGTTGATGGCCAGGCCGTCGACTTATCTCTGCCACGTGGCAGACCATGATTCGACTCGCGCAGTGACTGCGCCGTCAACGGCCGTCCCGTGGAAAACTACGCCGATGGTCACACTGTGTCGATGGCCGTACGGACGCCGTTGGCATAGGCCCTATGCCGACGGTTTGACAAGACTACGCTCACGTTATCTACGTTGTCGGCTTAGATCTATGTCGATGGGAGAGGGGCCTATGCCGACGGCCTGTAGTGCGTTGATCCGGTAGTGAAATAGACGAATCACTCAGGTAGTTTTGGCTTCTTGGTCACTTAGACATATGTGAAACTTGCATAAAGTGTACTCCCTCCGATCCATATAATACGGATCGAAGAGAGTATCATGACTTGCATTTTTTATTTGCGGCTCTTCCCTCTCCACACCCTGCTAAAAGAACATTAGACAACTAGCAAGGACTAGTCGAATGCCCGTGCGTTGCCACGGGATATATAACAAACTTAGACAGAGAGATATTTGTCGAATCATCACTATAAGTTACATCATGTATGTCGCACACAGGTTATGAGTGTGTTCAAACAAATATTATCTTGTACAAACCCAACCTTTTTGCTCTTAGGGCACTCCCGGTGCAGGCCACAAATACTCATCCGGAGAATCAAAGGTTAAAAATAATAACAATTAGATATGCATACTGTACAAAAATAACAAGCACAAGTGAACGAAATGCAAATCAAAATATGTAGAAATACGACCAACCCTTTATTTTTGCACAAGCTACATTAATTTCAATTATTTTATGAAGATTTATAGGCTCAACAAACATGTAGATTACTATAGTGTGAATTTTCTAGCGTTTTTTTACAAATGGAAATTTTGAAAATTGGAAGCAAGAGCATAGGTGCCCGAGGGCCAAATTGAATTTTCAGTCTCACTCTTACAAATTTAACAAAATAGTAATGCTACAGGATAGTTATGTACACACTATTGACTCAGCAAACACCAATATCATATTGCTCTCCTTCACAATCTGGTCGTCATGCCACCTTCAGCTCCATTCCTCTTTGTTGTACTCGTCATCCAATTCATTCCTCCATTAGTCCCATTGTACCCATCGCCTCTACCCTTCCTTCGGCTTTCTCCGCGAGCCTAATTCTCTTTATCTCCTCTACACTTCTCAATGTGTTTTGAAACCTGCAACACCTTCCCTCAATCTAACCGGAGGCCTGGTTCGTTTGTTTCATTCTTCGTTAATTCTAGCAACCTTTCCCTTCGTTATATCAGCATCAAGGAAAACAGAATGTGCAGTCACTTGTGTAGTTGCTAGTTGCGATGGAGCGTTGTGCATCTCAACGGGTACAACACCAGCCATGCTAGTCTGAGCAGAGGAACCAACATTGAAGCGAGAGACAACCAATAAAGTAGTTTTTCTCCGCTTTAGATCTGATCCTAGTATACTCAAGAAGCATAAATTAGATTTATAACATGAGGAATTGTGGCAGGCATAAGTTGACATAGTGATCACAAAGTCAAATCTGCTCACACGACATTTAATACAAATCAATAAGAATTAACCCCTCCTATGTCCAATGGCCCAAGTTTGTTTACCTGAAATCTTGCACAATATGCTTGATAACTTCAATCAGCAAGATGAGTTTAGCCTATTTAAACTATGCCCTGTTTTTTCTTATCAAATAGTAATATATTTCCACACTTTCAGAGAAAAAAATGTAGATAATCCAAAACACAACTACTTTCTCAACCACTAAGTATGCTTGGTACAATTATTGAGAAATAATGCATAACAATCTGGAAAAATAGCATTTTGTAACACGTCAGTGCTTAGTAACAATAAAATTTCCATGCCTACTACCTCAATATCTTGTGTGTAACATCGGCTCATTATGGCGTCTCTAATTACATAGTCAAACCAATTCTTCTGAAGATTTCTCAAATTACAGGAGAACTTCTAAATAAACATGTTAATTAAAATCGGTCTTCATATCTAAACAACTCATTCCACACATGCATTTAAAACCACAAAGCTAAGTGATACATCTACATGGACATGTGCACTGATCCAAACAGCCATCTAAACACTTTTGTATATGCATGTTTGCTACTGAACTTGTGAAAAATTCAAAAATCTAAGCCACAAACAAGAAACCTTCAACACAATCTACATTTATGAACAAACTTGATAATTTTTCAAATCAAGCATCGACTTCCTACTTGATACAGTTTGTTCCACACTTGAGAATTCCTGAAGTACTTATAATTTCCAATGACTATTTTTGGATTTGGTTGATACTACTCAGCAGAAAAGGCATTTTTTCATAGACGCTTAGTACAAGTTTCATGGCAATTCAAAAAGGCACCATACACACATATTTCAGTTGCACGAATAAAAGACTGTCCAGTTTCAGATTTTGCATGTCATAATAATTTTTACATAACACTAAAATGGAAAGAAACAAGTCTCACCTTCACATTGTCGGATGGTAGCAGTTCACTCATTCTAGCATAATCTCTAGTCAAGATGGAATACAACAACAGTGACACAAATTGATACCATTGGAAACCAAATATTGTATTTTCTTTTCCATCAAAATGCTAGTAAATCAAAGAAAAATAGAGTTTGTAGTAAATACAAAGATGTTGTGATTAGCAATTGACATCCAACAACCTCTGTTGGTGTACCTATATATCAAGATTACATACAATTGTAATTAGTCCCTACTTCCTTCAAAAAGAAAAATCAGTCACAATAAATGATGTGAATATTTCAAGAAATATATGGCACATTTGCAGCTCCAAATTTATCCTTGGGGCTTTTGAATCTCTGATAATCTGAGAACCCTCCAACTCTCTAATTTTTGTTACACTTTTCCTTTGCTCCGGTGCGGGAGTGCATGATATAGGGAGAAGATGGGGTGCAAATGTAAGGGAGATTACCTGGGTCGTCGTCGTCTGTCGCTGCCACCGATGCGACCCTCCTGCAGGTCGCCCTCCCACATCGTGCTCCTCACCAAGCTATCAAAATCACATGAGAAATATATGTGTTGGCCACTGCTCACACTTCACAAACCCAGCATCCTATCACAATCACATGCAAGACTCATTTGTATGCCATATAACTACATCTAAGAAGACCTTCTTATATATGCACATGTTGTACATCGTTGTTGTATTTATAGGAAAAAGTACAGAATATTCAGCACCATACGATGTGTACCTATGTATTCTACCTTCAACAATCTTTACCTATGTCTTGTACCCTATTTTATACAAGGGTTGGATCATGAGTGAGTTAAGTAAAGAGAGGAAAGGATTTCGTCCATGCAAGTAAACCAGATTGGCCCAAAAAAACTGAACCAAGTCAAGAAGCTTGGTTTGCCTAGATCGGCGGCTACGATTGGGAAGAAGTACGGTGGTGGGGGAGATGGGTATGCGTGAGTTGGCTTCCGACGGTGGGTTGTGCGACTGGGTTACCTTGGGACGGCCGGATCTTGGATTTTGGATGATGAGGGCGATCAGAGGTTGATGGCAACAGTAGAGGCGACTTCCCGGCGGTGGCAGCGGCGGAGGCTGCAGCTCGCACAGCTCGCGTGCGTACGACGTGGCTGAACGGCGACTTCCTGGTGGCGTGTGCGGGCGGGTCGATGGAGGTCGCATGCCTCCTTGGCGTCGTAGGACATGGCCGGACGGCGACTTCCTGGCGGCGTGCGTTCGCGAGTCGATGGAGCTCCTGTGCGCTGGCGTTTGATCTCCTCGGCGCTGTGCGTTCGCGAGTTGATGGAGCTCGTACGCGACGAATAACTGGCGTTTCTCTCCCTAACGACGTGCGTTCGCGGTTCGATGGAGCTCGTAGGTGGTTTGATTTTTGGTCGATGGGCCTCGTCGTGGGTTGTCGAACTGTTTTTTTGTTGGGTGACCTCGTTCGTGGATTGAGCCCTGTGTTTTTTGGCTGTGGATCTCGTATGTGGGCTGAGTTGGCGTTGTACATGGGCTGAGTTGGCGTTGGATTTTGGCCTGCTCGAGCGATGGTTCTGAGATGGGGGATCGAAGCAGGTCGAATCATCACGATGTTGGATCCTCTTTTAATAGTAGACTTTAATAGTAGAGATATACGGCGTAAACTGTGACCGAAAATTCTACACATCCTTCTCGGAGATCGGCTCAATGAGCTTCAGACCCCAAGACATGTCTTCGCAGCCCCGGACATGAGGCACCAGATTACCCGTGTCGAGGAGTTTGTCGACCTCTTTCCTCGTGCACTCGAAGTACGGCGGCCCCTGAGCACACGGCTCCATGGACATGGCCCGTCTGCACGGCGGGTCGGGCACCTCCTCGTCCTCCGGCTTGATCATGATGTATGGCGTGAGCCCTCCGAGAGCGGTGCCGACGTACCCGAACGTCGACCAGCCGCTGGTGACGATCTTGTCGGTCATGCTCAGCAGGTACATCTCGGCCAGCGCCTTCATGTCTTGCATCCGGTGGAACATGCGCTGGTGCTCCTCGCGGCTCGGCTGGTGCACGCTCACCACCTCCCCGTTGGCGCTCGCCGACCGCCAGTACATCTCCCGGATGCTGTCGTGGTACCACCCGTTGAGGCCCGTCACGAGGACGGCCTTGGACCGCGCGCCGGCTGGCGGAGGCGGTGCTCCTCCGGCGCTCGGCAGCACCCCGGCAGGAGACGCTCTTGAGAGGTGCACGCGAGGATCTGATCCAAGATGTGCTGCACCGGCTTGTCGTCCTTGACAAAGACCCTGATCTGAATGCCCAGCCGCTCGTCGGCGCTCTTGAGGTAGGAGTCGTAGAAGCGCCTGACCATGCCCCAGACGTCGTTCGTCGGGTGGAGAAGATACCGCGAGACGATGTAGAAGACGGAGTCTTTCCGGGGGAACATCCGGTGGAGCTCCTGCTGGTACGCCGGGTTGAGGAAGAGGATGGGCGCAATGTAGCCGTCCGTCCTCATGACCACCCACTGCACCCGGTGGAGGAACTGCCGGTGGTCGTCGCAGTAGGCGAGCTTGTTCTCGACGGATGCGGCGTGGTCGAGGTGCATGTACACGAACCGGTGCTCCGACGACCCGCCGGTCTCGTTGCGCAGCGTCACGTTGCCGTAGCTCTCCGCCGCGTCCTCGCCGAGGTCCCTGTAGCCCTGGAGCGGGAAGTCGAGGGGCAGCAGCCACGTCGTCCCCGGGAAGGGCTCGCAGAAGAGGTCGCCCATGGTCTTCCCCCGGTCGACGAGCAGCACGCGGCCGGTGAGCATGGCGTAGAGGAAGGCCGAGGCCGCGGCGAGTATCCGGTTGCCGAGGCCCCGGTAAGACAGCAGCACGAGGTAGCTGCAGCCGTCGACGGTGTCCACGCCTTTCACCCCGGATTTCAGCCTGTCGGAGGCTCTCCGGTACGCGTCGGTGCCCGGACCGCAGCGCCGCTGCAGCGCCTCCTGCCGCCGCAGCTGGTCGATGAGATACGGCGTCGGCGAGCGTGTCATGTTCTTGCGGTAGTAGACGGACTGGTACCGGCTGGCGCAGGATTGCCCGTCGAATCCTGGGAGGAGAAGGCCCCCCAGAAGCACGTCTAATTTCTTGGACGATTCTGCTGCAGGTGGATCAGAATTTGAGGCAAAGTAACACCAAAAAAAGACTAGGTGCTGCTAGTGCAACCACGAGCATTCGTAGCATGAAAGAACCAAACTGATGAAAAAATACACTTGCACAAGCAGTAAACGCAGACTGCAATTACCTCCTCGCGCTCCTAATCCGGCCACGGTGGATTTGATCCACACCGCCGGCGCGTCGAGGCGGCCACTGAAGATGAAAAGGATGGGCGGGATCGTCATGATCAAGGCCACCGCCATGGCATTCGCCGCGGAGCTCCATCGCCTGGGGTTGACGATGGGCGCCTTCTTCCCCGTGCAACGCGCGGCCTCCTCGACCTCCAGCCAGTTCGACTCCTCTCCGCTGCATTTCTTGTCCATCTTGGGTTTAGCTTTCTCCTGCAGTGGCTTCCTAGCTATGTGACCTTAAGGGAACCGTCTCTTGGTTAACAAACCAGTGTTTGTACTGTAATTAAGCAATACTACAGTAGATCGTGTGTACGTAGATTTCTTGCTCAGATCTGTACTACTCTACTTGAGAAAGATGATGAGTTGACCGTCCCAAAAAGAACAATTTTTTGCTAGACTTGGCGCCAGAGTGACCATGTTGGCCTAGTTGGTTAACGGTGCAGTGGTAGGTAGATGCGTGTAGCTGGCCCATTGGGCTGGTTCCATCGTTTGCTCACTTTTTTTTTTTTTTTTTTTTTGCGGGTGATCGTTTGCTCACTTCGTTGGAGAGAATCAGTTGTTAAATTGACAGATCGATGGAAGCGCTGCGACATTGCGCTCCACCGACGACGTTCGATGTAGAGTACATACTGGTAGTTCGATGCAATCTACGATTCATTAATTAGCGCATCCGCCGGTGCCCGGCCGGTGAATTTGAGCACATGGTGCACGCGCGCATCCGTTGATGGCTTTGCTGGAGACTGCGAGAGAGGTCAACTGGGCGACCAAATAAGCCAAGTAGATGAAAGATGAAAATGGGAACGGGAATGAAAGAAATCGAGAGTTGTCGTATTTCTTTCTATAAAAATTGTGAAAACGAATGCATAAATTCTGAGGCCAAATACAAAAAAGGATGTGGCTAGATCTCAGCCAACTCCGACTGAGAATTAACCAAGTCTTAGTCAAGTGACATAACATGTGAAAAAGAAAAGAAAAAAAGAAAACTAAACGGAAAAATTTGCACAGATAAATCTCAATGTAAGACCTCACAAATATAGCACTGACTTAGACAGAACGAGGTCTCAATTGACTGAAATGTAGCAAGACTGTTCATATTATTGTGAGACAACTATATCAGCTTAATCTCTCCCTAATAATAAAGCACGGATTGGGTCTCCGGGTTCACCGTCACAATACGTTTCTTCCGGTGATTTTACGCTTTCAATTTAAATTTAAGACATATTCGAGGTGGTACTAAATTTTTGCTCTATCTGTTTCGCTGCGTCTGATTTTTGTTTTCCCGTACGTGGCCGATTCGCTAAACTGGGCCTCCTCTGGGCTTGCATCCACCCCGAAGAGAAAAAAACCACGTTGTCGCCTGTCCCTGCCAATCTGCCGCTGCTTTTCCCTCTCTTACGATCTCTCTCACCCCCCGTCGCATAATCCCACATCGCTACTTTATAGTTAATTTCATCGATTCATATACGTGTGCCTTGATGATTCAACAAGGGGCAACGGAAAATCAAGGGAGGAACGAACCGAACCCAGAGGAGGGCAGAGCAGGCTTGGGCTGACAGCACACCTCTGCGGTGGTGCCATGGCCTGCTGGCGAGATGGAAAGGAGACGGACGGGGCGCTGATATGGTGCCGGACGGGGCCGAGCTGTGCGGCGGCGCCACGGGCAGAGGCAGCCGGAGCTGCGCAGCCGGACAGAGGAGGAGAATGGATCTCGGAGGGGCTGACTTGGGCCATGGCGTGGGCCGGCTGGGCGCTGTGGCTAGGTGGATCCGGTGCAAAGGGGGGTCAGAGAGGCGAGGTGGAGGAAGGCGGGGCACTGAGCTTCCATGGTCGCCAATGGCGGCGCCGTTCTCCGGTTCCTGTCGAGGGAGAGAAGAGAGAGATTGGACAGGGAGAGATGGGGTAAAAGGAACCCCCCCTAGGCCGACGAAAACAACGGCCGAGGCATGCGGACAACACCCCCCAGCCTCCTACCGCATCCTCTATCTGTCTCAACTTTGACGAACAAGGAGCAGTAGAGCGCGGGTTGCCTGGAAGAGATAAGGTTAGGAGTGGATGCATGTGAATTATTTTAGCTGGTCAGCTGCCGTCTAAGTTTATCCATGTGAAGAGTTGAGCTAAAAACAGAATAGTTCACCAATGAAGATCAAATATGTGTACTTTATTATTATCCTTTATTGTTTTGGGAATAATACTTTATTATTTTATACTATAGTTAAATAAAAATGTCTCAAATTAATATACTCCTCTATCCATATTATTTGTCTTAGATTTGTCTAGATATGGATGTATCTAAAACCAGACGATTTTAGACACATATATCAAATGGTTTTAGATACATTCGTCCGTAGCTACACAAATTTAAGACAAATAATATGTATCTTAAATCATTAGATATATCTGTATCTAGACAAAATAAAAACAAATAATATGAATCAGAGTGAGTATCTTTATTTTTAAGAATGTGAATGAGACAGATAAAATGCATGATAAAAGGATGTACTGATTGTCAACGCATGCCTATATAAGGTCCAAAATACAAATGCAATATTTGTATAGGTGTCTCTAGAAAGGGACGCATATTTTTTGGTTTTTTATGTGATTATATTTATATGGGTTCATCAAAGGAGAGTAATTTTTCCCATGATACTACTTTAACTTTTAGTTGCATTTATACAAAATGTGCTTGGTGGTCCATTAAGATGACAATAATTTTTCCCACAACTTGGTTGGTGGTCGTGCTAGTAGGAGGAAGATGTGTCGGTTGGCTATGGCGGGAGCAACGGATCGGCGAGCTTTATGCCATCATCCCGTGGAGGACATGTACAAGATGTTTGTAGTGCGCGATATGCCACCATGTCTTCATTGGTGATCCAGTTGTCGCTTGTCATTGAAGCGTCCTCTCCTGGGCACCGCCAGATAGAAACTCGTGTCGCTAAGGAGTGAACGTCTTGAGACATTTTTATCAGGACTAGATTATGTGATATTCTCCCGTTGCAACGCACGGGCATGTGTGCTAGTGTTTTCTGAATATCATCACAGAAAAGGGTACCTATGATTTATATCCATAACATGAATTAACATCTCAAACAGAAAATTCAGCCGACCACATTTGCATGTAGGTACTTACGACAAAGGCTGCAAACCAAGCCGAACAGATTTTTCATCGCTGCTTGGAGTGAGAAGCTGAGTTTGTGAAGTTTTGGGAAGCTAGAGGAGATCTGAACATGCCCTAAACATGAAAATGGTGCATTGCAATGTAGCACAGTCGTGCTCGCAGCTAAAAAAAGGTGTCGGGAGTGCGATAAGGAGGTTTTGAACAAGGACCTTGAGATGGAAAGTCTTTGCAGTTTGCACTAACAACTTGATCAATGGCAACTTTGCGTATGTTAAAGGTTAAATGTTATATATTTTGGTTGTGATTTTTTTTGAATTGAAAGTTTGTTTGATTAGTTTGAGATGAAAAGAAAAACTGAAATTTCCAAGATTCGCAGTTGCCGGTTTCACCGACCCCAAAGGTAAAAAAAACGAGAACGAGAGAAATAACCTTGGTCAATGCAAGTGCATGTCAATCAGATTTTGATTAAATGATTTGTTAATTCCTTGCTAGGGGTATTGTAACACTCCCAGTGTCATGCTACAGTAACCCTCTATGATCAAACTAATCATTTTTTCAAACAGTGCTTCATCACCTTTGATCAATATCCCATTTGAAATTCCAGTCAATTTAAATTCAAGTGAAGTTTGAAGTTGCTCAAAAGTTGCTGGAAAAATGTTCATCACTTGTCAAAAAATCCATAATAATTATTTGTTAAGGAACACAACATCACTTTTGTGCAAAGATGAGCATTAGCAATCATAACAGCACTAATTCAGCATTTTTAAATGCTATCCTATTTATGGAAAATAGTAAATGAATTTTTCTGGTCTCCAAAATATTTGTGGCATTGTCTATAATCACCAGGGATTTAATGGGACCTTCCGTCCACGCCGAGGTGGGACTAATATGACTCTCCAACCTTGCTCTTTTTTTTTTTTTGAGAAGGACTCTCCAACCTCGCTGAACGCTCCACGCTGGACAATTTTTGTGGAGGCCAATGGTTGAACCTGCAAGGGCCATCAGGCGTACACAAGTGGGCTGTGGGCCGCTCATAAAACATTGGCCCATGGAGGTTAGTCTTCGCGTCGCAGAAGTAGGACAGTGTCTAACTTTTGATTACGAGTATTTACACAGTGAATACAAGCGAGGGGATGTAGCTCAAATGGTAGAGCGCCCGCTTTGCATGCGGGAGGCACGGGGTTTGATCCCCCGCGTCTCCATATACCATTTTTGCGCAGCTATTTAAGGTATTTTTCTCACCTATTTCGTCAGTCTTGATACTATTTTTTGCGCCATTATTAAGGTATTTTTCCTTATAATGTCTTTTTCACACCTCCATTGATCTTTTCTCCTATTTCATGTCACCCTAGTCTCTTTTTATCCCCTTTATCATATTTTTTCATGCCGCTGTTCTATATCAGTTTTCAATGTATACATGTAGGAATTTTCCTCTATGTTTATTTCCTCCTTGATATACTTGGGAGGGGATTAGTGGCGCGTAGGAGCGGGGCACGCAACCTCAAATTATTATTTTTGCTTTTGACTTTCAAATTTTTATATCTTTTGAACCAAATCTAAATTAAGTTTCAAGTGTGTATTCGTGTTTCTTTTGATGAGGGCTTTCAAATAAGTTCAATTTCGAACATGTTTTGATGAATTTTTGGAACTTTGCTAAGTTTCAACCGCTGAAACTTGGAACGGGCGAACAACGAAAATTTAAGTTTCGGAAACTAAAACTTTACACTTCATGTGGCCCCTTGCCTTAGACTAGCCACAGTGGGGAGTAACTTAGACTACTATGTTAAAAGATGTGACATGTTAAAAGATGCTCAAGTTGTGGTGCAAACGTCACGCACGGGGAATGCCTTAAACTAGCACTATGGGCCTGTTTGTTTGCATGCCTGGAAAAATGGCTGCCTGGATACAGCCTAGGAAGATGTGAAATTTTGCCTGGCCAGGCTTGCCTGGCACTTGTGCGTTTGGTTCGTTCCCTTGGCCTGCTGCTTTTAAATCAGAGTGTGCTGCAAGGGAGAGGTTGGGGGATCAGCCTACCAGTCCCGCACATATGAAAAATAGAATTGTCTCAAAAAAAGATGAAAAAATAGAAATAAGCAATAATTCACCATGGTTGAACCCTCCTTCTCAACTAAAGAGGCAGAGTCGCCATGGTTCCACACCCTCCCGCACAACCGCGAACAGTGAACACCTGACTTACCATGGTTTGGACCAATTTATACTCCCTCGGTCCTTTTTAGTCTGCATATAAGTTTTGTCTGAAGTCAAAGCATCTCTACTTTGACTAAGCTAATAGAAATATGTATCAATATTTACAATGCCAA
The DNA here is from genome assembly GCF_018294505.1 of Triticum aestivum. NCBI lineage: Eukaryota > Viridiplantae > Streptophyta > Magnoliopsida > Poales > Poaceae > Triticum > Triticum aestivum. Next base: position 130,194,686 of record NC_057812.1, on the reverse strand, counting down.
ATCAATATTGTTAGATTCATTATAAAATCTAGTTTCATGGAATATATATTTGGTACGGTAGATGTTGATATTTTTAGTATATATTTGGTCAAACTTTGTAAAATTTGACTTGACCTAAATCTAATACGCGAAGTAAAAAGGACCGGAGGGAGTAATAAGTAACGAGCTAATTAATATGTATCGCACACATGAAAAACAAGGAAACAAAATAAAATACATCACAATTTTCACTTTTGAGGCACAAGAGCATTTATATGTATATTCAATACTTTGTTAACTATTTGTAATGTACTTTGACCCCAAAAAAAACTGCTAGCTTCTGTAATGTTGCCCCCCACACACTGCCCTGCCCACCCGAGTCCTCTGTTTGAGTTCGTGTATCTTTTCTTGAGAGGCTGAGAGAGATAGAGAGGTGCTGCCAAATTGGACACGACTTCGGCCGCAGCTCTGAAACACTCGGGTAGCTCTGAACAGTCCCTCCGAGCTTGAAGCAGTTTGTTGGGTTCCTCGACTGCTACCAGTCTTCCTCCGTAGCAGATAGATTGATGACAGTATCATGGCCCATGATTCATGGCGAAAAAGCGCTACATGTAGTGGCGTGCAAGCAACTAAGCTAGTGTAGGACGGGAGACTGAGAATCATGTCAATTATCTTCAGCAACACATAACACTTACACAAAATTCTCTCTCTTCCAACAAAATAAAAATATACTTCTCCCCCTAAAGAAATATAGGAGCGTTTAGATCAAACGCTCTTATATTTCTTCACAAGAAAGCAATATTTAAATCCCTATAGCCTGCTTACATCACTATTGTATTTGCTCTAACGGCGCAACCAGGCTATTGTTCGCCGCCCCCAGCTTGAACCCAACTCCGGTCCCCGCCCAGCCGGTGGCGCCGCCCATCACCTCCTTCATAATAAAAGCACAGTCGGTTTTCGCCCGGTTTTCCGTAATTAACTGGGCAATTCTCTTCTGCTTAATTAATAGATGAGGCAATCTTTGCCTCCGTTTCGAAAAAATAATAATAATAAAAGCACAGGCACAGGCCAACTGGTGTGGTTCGTGCGTGAGTGCCCTCAACTGACCTCCACGGCAAAGCAGCTAGTAACATCAATGTTATGTTGCAACCAACAAAGAAGGATGTGCAGGGTGAGCTACAGCCTTCAGCGTGCAATCTTCGGCACCCACACCATCAGCCAACAGCCCACGAGACATCACTCAATCATCACAGCAGCGACACCACGCGCGCATCGAGCAGCAGCGTCGCCCAGAAAGTGGACTGCAAGCTCAAACCCAGGAACCTCCTACATTGCGACATCATCCATAAAACGGCAACTGTAAACTGAACCCACAGCCAAGGTCAGCGAAACCAAATGCCGTCACAGAACGGGGTATCACAACTCAGCAGCACGCACAGCGGCCGCACTTCTGCGTCCAGCAAAGGCATAAAACAGCACGCATGACGACCTCGCCACACGCGAATAGATAGGGAGTTAAACAGATTAGATACTTTGCTTTTTGTTCATTTTGGAAACGGCAAAGCTAGAGAGACCTAGGACTTAGATTGTCACCCAGGAACCAACAACTAAATAAACCGAACGACCGCCACAGGGGCAGTGGTCTAGGGGGCAGCTGGAGGCTCCGGCTTCGACTGGTATGTACACTGGTTGTTCATCTAAGAAAGCCAGACGTCCCAGCTGCTGTCAAGGTTGGATTCAGCTTCGGGCTACCACGGACCCGTCAGAGTTCGTCGCAAGCAAAATCTCTTTGCCTTTGGTCCGAGCTGCTTTTCTATCCTCTCTATAACCTGCAAAATCCATTCACAAGTGAACTTGTGTGAGCGACAGGATGTCTATAGAGAACCTTTCTTCGAATTGTTATTACAAGTGAAAAACAGGAGCACCAAAGTATATTTAAGTATATTTTCGGCTAGCATTCTACTTCCAGTAAATACTTATCAATCAGAGGGGCCTTATTTCTTTAAATAATAATTTCAAACTTGGCTAACAATTAAAGTGGAAGCTACAAAAAAATCATGTGACGAATGAGTTTCATCCAAATAGATTAAAGACATGTCCATGCGTGAAAAAAACATGGTGCGACAACTTCTTGAAAATTCCACTGAAAAAATTGTCAGCATAAATGTTTTGTTGATATGCATACGGTACTGCTGCAAAACTGTGGGTTTTCAGATAGCACAGCTGACCATTAGCATCTTAAGCAATAGAGACACTGATTTTGGTAGCCAAGCCCCCCTCCTCCAAAATCACAAATCAATCTAGAACTGTGTGGATTGTCTGGGAGACTAACTCTTGTAAAATATGGGTGACTCAACTCTTTATTCACCATTAACAAACCAGTGGCTACACTTAATTCACCCTATCTCTTCTCTACTAAGGACATCCTAGTCTTCACCATGGCATGTTAGGTTATGAAAGCTTATGCTATGAGGAGGCTCTGCCGGATCTCTATTTAGTATCGCCGTGTGGGAATACCCAAATCCTCAACTGCAAAAAACTTTATGGTAGAAATCTTCCCTAAAAATGTCACTGTATCTAATTCTAGAGTCCTCTAAATCTAAACTATCTCTGACATACTCATCCTCCATCTCTTGCAGGACCTACCAAAACATATTTGCCTTGTAAAACTCCAAAATCTTCTACACGTCATGAGAAACATCGTGCTTTTGGACATTTTCTCACTTCCAGTAGGTTATATAGAAAGCATATAGTGAAACAAGAGACCTAAATTATGTACAACACAGTACTACTTCAGGGAGAACTGTAGGACAGACAAATAATATTGTGGCTTCCTATGAAATCTGAGATTTGCACGCCTGTGCACATCTCTTATTAAATAAATCACACCAGATGCTATGCTGCTGACAAGTAGCTCATACTTGGCAGAGTTTGGGCCAATCATAGCCGGAGGTCATTATCACCAAACAGAACATATGACGAATGTTAGTTTTAATCTCCAGATTAGAATGGTTTATAGTTTGTGTTTTTAGTTTTTCACACACCAAGCAAACTCCTGCTTCCAAACAAGTGACGTTAGGATTTTTCTTATCTTCAGTGTGTCTTGCAAGCTTGAGATCTAAGGTGGCATGAAATAAGAGTTGACAGTTATCCTCTGCTAGATGAGGCCCAGCCAAAAAGTACTGGCATTTTTGTTAGATATTCCTATCAACCAACTATCCCAAAAGACCGATCTGATAGAAAGAGGAGATATAATATACTTAACCCCCCCCCCCTCTTACACCCGACGTGGATATGGAATGATCAACACCTCCCCCCACGCCCGACGTGGGCGTGGATAAATGAATGGGGAAAATGCAGGGACTGAGACTTCAACCCAAGACCTCAGCTCTGATACCATGTTAGATATTGCTATCAACCAACTATCCCAAAAGACCGATTGATAGAAAGAGAAGATATAATATACTTAAACAATTTTATCTGAGCATGGCGCTCTTGGCTTCTTTATGCCCAGGTTTACGGAACTTGGAGATCATGGTTTATTTCAAATGTTCTGTTGTAACCTAAGTCCTACAATCTCTTAATGTTCTTAGATAATGGCAATAGAAAAATGCCCTTTATCAAAAAAGATAATGGCAATAGAACTTTTGAATCTTAAACAGAACCACCAAGGCAAAGAGTAGTACTAGCTGACATCAGAAGAGTGCAACTGACAATCGCCCAAGAAATTAAAACTATGTCTATTTATTAGGCTGTATATTGGGCATATTCTCAAACTAGGTACCCTCACCAGTTACTGGAAAAACTGAGTTTAAGGCTACGAACAGGACCAATGAACAATAAAGGATTTTTGTATTACAATCCGAATCACTTGGAAACATTTTCCTAACCCCAGATTGAAATCCAATCAGTCATCTCCACATTTCTTGATGCTACATCAAATGATTTTCCTCAGGCTTACTTTGGAACTATTTTATAAGTTGCCGATAACTAAATATATCTAAAAGCAGTATATTAAAACAAGTGCATTTAAATCCAACTCACAGCCAGCCAGACACGAAGTCTTGTAATAGCAGATTGAGCAAACAAGCATATTTTATATATAGAAGCTTTTGAATGTATGCAGCTATGATCAGACCAAACGCAATGTATATTAGTAACAAGAAATATTTTCTGCAAATGGTATTACCTCATCCTTTTGCTTCTGTAGCATTTCCACCTGCATATTAAAAGCATAACAAAAGTTAATATAGCTCATTAGAGCGTTTCAGAAATTCAGAAGGAAAATGTATGATAACTTAATGTAACCAGCGGATCTAAACTGTAAAGTCCACAACTTCATGTTGAAGTTAAACTAACTAAAATGTCATTCACAAATCACAAAGTATCTAATCTCTCTCCCCTCCTGATTTTAAATGGAGGGTGGGGGATGCTTTGTGATTTGTGAATGTCACGTGTCATCCATCAGGATGGATCTCACGTGAGACCTGGTCTCATAGAATTCTTTTCCCTGCACCTGGGGCACGACCTCCGGCGCTCAGACCGACGCTTCTACTGCAACGATGACCAGCTGGTGCTGGCCAAGGTGAACTGGCTGCTGCTGCAGAATGACCATGGTTGAACCCTCCCGCTAAACTAAAGAGGCAAAGTCACCATGGTTCCACACCCTCCCGCATAATGGCGAACACGTGAATTACCATGGTTTGGACCAATTTATAACACGTAACGAGCTAATTAAGACGTATCGCGCACATTAAAAATAAGAAAACAAAATAAATATATCACATACGAGTCCTTTGCTTGAGCTCGTGTATCTTTTCTTGAGAATCGCCTTTAATCGAGCGTTTCGTAAACATAAGCTGAGAGATAGAGAGGTGCTGGCAAATTGAACACGGCTTCGGCCGCAGCTCTTGAGCTCTGAAAGAAACACTCGTGTAGCTCTGAACAGTCCCTCCGAGCTTGAAGCAGTTCGTTGGGTTCCTCTACCACTGCCAGTCTTCCTCCGTAGTACTAGATAGATTGATGACGGTATCATGGCGAAAAAGCGCTACATGTAGTGGCGTGCAAGCAACTAAGCTAGTGTAGGACGGGAGACTGAGAATCATGTCATGGGTCAGGAATCCCAATTATCTTCAGCAACACATAACGATTCCACAAAATTCTCTCTCTTCCAAGGAAGTAAAAATATACTTTCCCCGTAAAGAAATATAAGAGCGTTGTCCGTGAGTGCGTGCCCTTAACTGACCTCCACGGCAAAGTAGCTAGTAACATCAATGTTGCAACCACAAAAGAAGGATGCGCAGGGTGAGCTACAGGCTACAGCGTGCAATCTTCGGCACGCACACCATCAAGCAACAGTCCAGACTCACAATCATCACAACAGCGACACTGTGTGCGCACTGAGCAGTAGCGTCGCCCAGAAACTGGACTGTAAACTCAAACCCAGGAGTTTCCTGCATTGTGACATCGCCCAGACTCCAGAAAACGGCAACCGTAAACTAAAACCACGGTCAGGTCAGTGAAACCAAATGGCTCCACCGCTGGTCCACTACGGTGGTGATCACTCAGCTATCACGGAATTGGCATGACGACTCAACATCATACAGAACAGCTGCGTCCAGCAACTGCATAAAACGGCACGCATGACGACCTCGCCACACGCGAATAGATAGGGAGTAAAACAGATTAGATACTTTGCTTTTTGTTCATTTTGGAAACGGCAAAGCTAGAGAGACCTAGGACTTAGATTGTCACCCAGGAACCAACAACTAAATAAACCGAACGATCGCCACAGGAGCAGCAGGAAAGCGGCGGTCTACGGGGGCAGCTGGAGACTCCAGCCTCGGCTGATATGTACACTGGTTGTTCATCTAAGGAAGCCAGATACTCCAGCTGCTGTCAAGGTTGTATTGAGCTTCGGGCTACCACGGACCGGTCAGCGTTCGTTGCAAGCAAAACCTCTTTGCCTTTGGTCCAAGCTGCTTTTCGATCCTCTCTATAACCTGCAAAATCCATTCACAAGTGAACTGGGTGAGCGACAGGGTGTCAAAAGAGACCTCTTTTCGAATTAAAGCGGAAGCTACAGAAAAATCATATGACGAATAAGTTTATGAAAGCTTATGCTATGAGGAGGCTCTGCTGGATCTCCATTTAGTGTCGCCATGTGGCAAAAGCCAAATCCTCAACAGCAAAATACTTTATGGTAGAAATCTTCCCTAAAAATGTCACTGTATCTAATTCTAGAGTCCTCTAAAGTCTAAACTATCTCTGCCATACTCATCATCCATCTCTTACAGGACCAACCAAAATATCTTTGCCTTGTAAAACTCCAAAATCTTCTACACGTCATGACAAACATTGTGCTTTTGGACATTTTCTCAGTTCCGGTAGGTTACACAGAAAGCATATAGTGAAACAATAGACCTAAATTATCTACAACACAGTACTACTTCAGGGAGAATCATAGGACAGACAAATAATATTTTGGCTTCCTATGAAATCTGAGATTTGAGGGCAGGCCTGGCGCAGTGGTGAAGTCCTCCCCACTTGTGCCAAGAGGTCCTGGGTTCGAACCAGCCTCTCTGCATTGCACTTTGCAGGGGTAAGACTAGGTTCCTATAATCCCTCCCCAGACCCCACCTTGTGTGGGAGCTTCTATGCACTGGGTCTGTCCTATGAAATCTGAGATTTGCACGCCTGTGCACATCACTTGTTAAAAAAATCACACCAAATGCTATGCTGCTGACAAGTAGCTCTAACTTGGTGGAGTTTGGGCGGATCATAGCCGGATGTAATTATCACCAAACAGAACATATGGAGAATGTTAGTTTTAATCTCCAGATTAGAATAATTCATAGTTTGTGTTTTTTAGTTTTTTTGTTACACATGATGTACAAATGCAGAAGCATACTCCTGTTTCCAAACAAGTGACGTTAGGATTTTTCTTATCTTCAGTGTTTCTTGCAAGCTTGAGATCTAAGGTGGCATCAAATAAGAGTTGACAGTTCATATATCCTTTGCTAGATGAGGCCCAGCCAAAAAGCACTGACATTTTATTCGAGCATGGCTCTCTTGGCTTCTTTGTGCCCAGGTTTATGGAACTTGGGAACCATGGTTTATTTCAAATGTTCAGTTGTAACCTAAGTCCTACAATCTCTTAATACTCCTAGATAATGGCAATATAACTTTTGATTCTTAAACAGAACCACCAAGGCAAAGGGTAGTAGTTGACATCAGAAGAGTGCAACTGACAATCGCCCAAGATATGAAAACTATGTCCATTTAATAGGCTGTATATTGGGCATATTCTCAAACTAGGTACCCTCACCAGTTACTGGAAAAACTGAGTTTAAGGCTAAGAACAGAACCAATGACCAATAAGGGATTATTGTATTATAATCCGAGTCACTTAGAAACATTTTCCTAACCCCAGATTGAAATCCAATTAGTCATCTCCACATTTCTTGATGCTACATCAAATGATTTTCCCCAGGCTTACTTTGGCAACTATTTTATAAGTTGCCGATAACTAGTAATATATATAAAACCAGTATATTGAAACAAGTATCTTTCTAATCCAACTCACAGCCAGCCAGACTCGAAGTCCTAGAATAACAAGTTGAGCAGACATGCATATTTTATATATAAAAGCTTTTGAATGTATGCAGCTATGCATGCATGACTAATACCGCTGTCATTGTGTGGGCACCTTACGCCTTAGTATGAACAATGTACTTATGGAAAACAGGCTAGATACATGAACCTATGGAAAACCATCATGCACTCTTTTGCAAATCAACCAACAGAACTGTAGTTTGCAGCAGTGATAAATCCAAATAGACGAATAGAACTAGTGATCAGAATGGGGTGTAAATAACAGTACTGCATGGTAGTACTTCCACAATAATAAGGCCAAACGCAATGTATATTAGTAACAAGAAATATTTTCTGCAAATGGTATTACCTCATCCTTTTGCTTCTGTAGCATTTCCACCTGCATATTAAAAGCATAACGAAAGTGAATATAGCTCCTTAAAGCGTTTATCAGAAATTCAGAAGGAAAACGTATGATAACTTAATGTAACCAGCAGATCTAAACTGTAAAGTCCACAACTTTATGTTGAAGTTAAACTAACTAAAATGTTCATTCATTTTCTCAAATCAAAAGAGTGTAACTAAAATGTTTAAAATGTGATAACAACATATAGATAACGCAAGACATGCATGTGAAACATAGGGAACCTCAAGTTACATTAATCACACAAAATATGATACAGCGTGGAGTGTATATTTCATAGTCAACAGATAACAATCTGCTAGTAAAAACAGTTGAATGCACCAAAGATGAGTACAAGTAGCAAATTTTGCAAGGCATGATAGCCGAAACAACAATGTTACAAAATTGATTTAACACCCGAATATTTAAACTTAAAAGGATAATTTTTATGCAGCCTCCAACGATGCAGAACGACCAAACATTACAAAAATGCTGGTTGTGACAACAATCATGACTCGTGACAGCAATAAGCATCATTCGGGGAGAACTAAAAAAGCATAGATGATACTACCAAACAACCAGACAAATATGGCAATTGCAGCAAGAAATATTAGAACTGTCTGGAGTCAAGAAATCAACTAAGTCTACTAACTGATTAGAATTGCAAGGTTAGTAAATAAACAATGTGCATATAGCCATTAAAGAAATTTTAAGTATACCTGTTTTTTCTGCAATGCCTCATTGTTCTCCTTCAGTTTTGCAACCTCGGCTTCCAACTCCATTATATAAGCCTGCAATACATCAGAAGGTTCAAAGTTAAGTGTACACAAACTGTGATATGGTTAAATGACAACAATTAATGGAATCATCTGAAACTATTCGCCACGGTCAGTGCTATCAATTAGAGCTTGCTGTGCTCACAACATAGAATTTTACAGGCTATGTAGAAATGGTGCATAAAGAGGCATACAATGCCACCTGCTTAGCCTAAGACAAAATTCACCGGAAAGTAACTATGCTTCTCATCCTCCTCCCTACCATCGCGATAGTAGATTGAAGAGATGAGAAGACCCACAATGCTGCAATGCCAAAACTTCATTTCCGAAATGAACAAAGTTATCCATTGCTGAATCTGAGAGGGTCAACTTGAATGACGATCCACATAGATTCTCCTCATCTTGGGTTTCACAATGTTTAACAACTCCAACTTGCTATTTGCAGGGGCTACTCAGGGATAAACTATTATCTAGCAGCTAAAATGGAAATGTCAGATCACATCAACGAATAAAGTACACAACATGACCGAGGGGCATACCCGATATAGACACCCTGTGAACCTGGGTTCGGGTTCAGATAATATTTCAGATTAGTTAAGCAAAAGGCGTATGGTTGAAGAACGAGAGCTTCACCTGCTTCCTCTGGCGGGACCTGGCGGCGGACTCCCGGTTCTTGATCATGCGCCTCTGCCTCCTCTCGACCACCTTCTCGACGGTAGGCCCCTTCCTGGCCCTCGTCACGGTGTCGAAGGGATACGGCACCGGCGACAGCGACGAGAGATCCCCGCCCTCCATCTTGCCGAACCCGTTCAGCACGCCCGGCGTCGTCGGCGCCGCCACCGTCATCGCCACGCCAGGCCCCTGCCCGACGACTCCGTGCACCACCCCGTTCGCCACCTGCATGGCCGGCGCGACCACATTGCCCTGAGGGAACAGAGCCTGCGCCCGCGCCGGCACGACAACGGTCTGGCCCCCCATGTCCTCCCGCACCACGCCGGCGCGCACCAGGAACTCCTCCAGCGTCATCCGCCCCAGGGTCTGCTGCCGCTGCGCCTGGGCCTCCGCCTGAGCCTGAGCCTGAGCCTGGGCCGGCGCCGGCGCGGGGGGCGCCGGCGGCTCCTCGTCGCAGAAGCCCATGATGTCGCGCCAGACCTCGTCGACCGTCATCTGGCTGAGCGTGCGGGGCAGCGTCATGGAGCCCTGGCGCAGGATGGCCTGCTGCTGCGGCTGCAGCGGCGGCGGCTGGGGCAGGGCGTCGACATTGGACGCCGGGGCGGCCGTGGTGGCCGGCGTCAGGGTGGCCGCGATGGCGTTGGACTCCTCGGCCGTCCAGATGTTGCGGAGCAGCTCGTCCATGTTCATGGACCCGAAGTCCTTGCCGGCGCCGCCGAGCGCGCTCTGGAACTCGTCGAACGTCAGCGAGTAGATCGACCCCTGCCTGGCCAGCGCGCCGGCCCCGCCGCTCCCTCCCGGCATCTCCATCCCTCCTCCTCCTCACACCACAACCCCCACACCGAATTCCCCCAAGATCCCTCCCTCTCCCGCACCACCAGCAGCGAAAATTCCTCCGGCGGTCTCTCTCGGCGACTCTATCCCACAAAGGCGACCGACAAAGAAGGCAAGGGAGGGGGGGCTGGGCTTATAAACAAGGGGGCGGGCGACAGCGGGTGGAGTGTGATTAGCCGGCGGTATAATACCCGAATTAGCAAGGGGAAATCTAGTTTTACAGAAAGGCGAGATTTTTGGTTTAGAAAACAAGGCGGAGCGGGGGGGAGGGGAGCATCGGGGGGCGTGTTGCTGCGGAGTTGGTGCGGCTTTGCGGGAGGCGATCGCGGCGGCGAGGTGGGGGGAGGGACAGGTGTCGCCTCGGGGCCATTAAAGTGGCTGCCGCCGGAGCGCGACAAGCCGGTCAGAGGATTGGGTTACTGCCCCCACCGGACAGTCATTCAGCTCCGCGCACACACCAGCTCTACACCGAAAATAGAAATTCAGGGCTGCCATGGGTTTTCTTGGGAAAAAATTTATTGCGGAAAATAAATTGCCCCCTCTTGTTGATTAAAGGGGTTTTATCTCATTTTTTTCTTATCTTATTATCCCCGCCGAATTGCGACGGAGACGTGCGCGTGAATCACGTGGCAAAGCCGCATACTGTGGGCTAGTTTAATTGAGCGTGAAAACAGGCGGCAATGGGGCGCCGTTGTAGGCTTGCGGATAGATAATGCAGGGGGTCGAAACGGACGGCGATGAGGCGTCCGTTGTAGCTTTGTAGATAGATAATGCAGGAAAGTTGAAACGGAAGGTTATGCGTACGCGATCCTTCTGGAGCACACCAGGATAGACATGAAATCCTCTGACTTTCGGCGCGTCGTTCCAGATGGGTTGGCGTCACGCAAGCGGAGCGACAGAGGCGCGCAGTCCCTCGTGATGATTTATCTTGTAGATTGGTTTGGCTGTAATAGACGACTTTTGCAAATGGAGCATGCAGTCAGATCTAATCTTCCGAATACAACAGTGCCGACACATCCAGGGGCTGAGCTATGTTAGGGCCAGCCCGTGCTATGGCCCGCCCAGCTCACGGGATTTTCTATACAACACATTTACTCTTGGGCCTTGGAACACGGGCCCACAAGCAATCCCCTTCTGTTTGGCCCATCCAGTCGACCCAACATGGGCTTCAAGATGTGCCACTAGGCCGGGGAACAACTTCGGTAGTGTGCCGAGATGATCATGGAACATATTTAGGACCGTCTTCTTTTGTGATCCAGGGGATAACTGAACCAACAACGCTTGAGGCCATTGCGTGTCGGGAGGCCCTAACTCGCCGTTGATCCGGGAGTTCAAAGGTTATATGCTGCCTCAGATTGCAGATCAATACTTGATGATATTCATGAAGACCGAAGTTGTGCATGGGGTCATGATTAGGGAGATCACACAATGGATGGTTGATTTTATTTCTTGTAGTTTTGTGTTTGAAGGTAGAACTTGTAACACTGAAGCACACAATCTAGCTAGATTTTCGCTCTCTTTGCAGCAGGTAGACATACTTGGTCGGATCTGCCCTATGATCCAAACACCATTCCTGTAAATCTTCCTATTGAGCAATGAAATCCATTGTGTTGCCCTCAAAAAAATGTAGAACCGTCAATGAGGGGTACCAATGGTGTAAGTGTGAAAAATATTTGGATATTACAACTATTTTCTGTCTGCTCAAAGCATATATAGTTCACTAAATGTAGTTGAAGTAAAAGTATAGGAAATCAATATGATGTGTCAACAATTTTGTGCGACATGTTGAATGCCATGCACGTCAACATGAGATCGCCATGAGCTAATGGCGGTAATCAAGTCGCCTTGGAAGAATACCTCTTAACGTTCATGCTACAATTTTCCAAGAAAATTTTAATGTGGTGGTGTGTGACGCCCCCGATTTAATCGTACACTAATCATGCACGCAAACGTGTACGATCAAGATCAGGGACTCACGGGAAGATATCACAACACAACTCTACAAATAAAATAAGTCATACAAGCATCATAATACAAGCCAGGGGCCTCGAGGGCTCGAATACAAGTGCTCGATCATAGACGAGTCAGCGGAAGCAACAATATCTGAGTACAGACATAAGTTAAACAAGTTTGCCTTAAGAAGGCTAGCACAAACTGGGATACAGATCGAAAGAGGCGCAGGCCTCCTGCCTGGGATCCTCCTAAACTACTCCAGGTCGTCATCAGCGGGCAGCACGTAGTAGTAGGCACCTCCAGTGTAGTAGGGGTCGTCGTCGACGGTGGCGTCTGGCTCCTGGACTCCAGCATCTGGTTGCGACAACCAGAAAGAAAGGAAAGGGGAAAAGGGGGGAGAAAGCAACCGTGAGTACTCATCCAAAGTACTCGCAAGCAAGGAACTACACTACATATGCATGGGTATATGTGTAAGGAGGCCATATCAGTGGACTGAACTGCAGAATGCCAGAATAAGAGGGGGATAGCTAGTCTTATCGAAGACTACGCTTCTGGTCACCTTCATCTTGCAACAGGCAGAAGAGGGTAGAGTCCGAAGTCCTCCAAATAGCATCGCATAGCATATCCTACCCGGCGATCCTCCCTCGTATCCCTGAGGGAGAGCGACCACCGGTTGTATCTGACACTTGGAAGGGTGTGTTTTATTAAGTATCCGGTTCTAGTTGTCATAAGGTCAAGGTACAACTCCAAGTCGTCCTGTTACCGAAGATCACGGCTATTCGAATAGATTAACTTCCCTGCAGGGGTGCACCACATAACCCAACACGCTTGATCCCATTTGGCCGGACACACTTTCCTGGGTCATGCCCGGCCGCGAAAGATCAACACGTCGCAGCCCCACCTAGGCAAACAGAGAGGCCAGCACGCCGGTCTAAACCTAAGCGCACAGGGGTCTGGGCCCATCGCCCATAGCACACCTGCACGTTGCGAGGGCGGCCGGAAGCAGACCTAGCCTAGCAGGCGTTCCAGTCCAATCCGGCGCGCGCCGCTCCGTCGCTGACGTCTGAAGTGCTTCGGCTGATACCACGACGTCGGGATACCCATAACTACTCCCGCGTAGATGGTTAGTGCGTATAGGCTCGTAGCCAACTCAGATCAAATACCAAGATCTCGTTAAGCGTGTTAAGTATCCGCGAACGCCGAACAGGGCCAGGCCCACCTGTCTCCTAGGTGGTCTCAACCTGCCCTGTCGCTCCGCCACAAAGTAACAGTCGAGGGCCGTCGGGAACCCAGGCCCACCTCTACCGGGATGGAGCCACCTGTCCTTTCAGCCCCCTCGTCAGAATCACTTGCGGGTACTCAATGAGCTGACCCGACTTTAGTCACCATCTGTATAGTATGTATGTATGTATAGTATATACCCGTGATCACCTCCCAAGTGATCACGGCCCGATAGTATAGCAAGGCAGACTGACAAGAATGTAGGGCCAATGATGATAAACTAGCATCCTATACTAAGCATTTAGGATTGCAGGTAAGGTATCAACAGATGTAGCGACAATGTCAGGCTATGCATCAGAATAGGATTAACGAAAGCAGTAACATGCTACACTACTCTAATGCAAGCAGTATAGAGAAGAGTAGGCGATATCTGGTGATCAAGGGGGGGGCTTGCCTGGTTGCTCTGGCAAGAGAGAGGGGTCGTCAACTCCATAGTCGAACTGGTCAGCAGCAGCGTCGGTCTCGTAGTCTACCGGAGAGAAGAGGGGGAAGAAATAATGAATACAGAGCAAACAAAGCACCACAAAATATATCAAGGCAATACGCGGTGTTCGGTGTGCCCTAACGCGGTAGTAGGTGATACCGGTGAAGGGGGGAAAACCCCCGGGAAAGTATTCCCGGTGTTTCGTGTTTTCGGGCAGAGGAGCCGGAGGGGGAAAGTTGCGGGTTCGATAGGTTAGGGGGGTGTGGCGGACGAACGGACTGCGTATCCGGAATCGTCTCGTCGTTCTGAGCAACTTTCATGTACAAAGTTTTTTCATCCGAGCTACGGTTTATTTTATATTAATTTTAAAAGATTAAAATCATTTTTAGCATTTATTTAATTATTTTAATCCAACATTATCCAGAACAGTGCACGCTGACGTCAGCATGACGTCAGCAGTCAACAGAAGCATTGACTGGTCAACTGACGTGTGGGTCCCGTTTGTCATTGACTGATTAGGCTAATTAGCAGTTAATTAAGTTAACTACTGTTTAATTAAACTAATTAGCTAATTATGATTAGTTAACTTAATTAATCCCTTAATTAGTTAATTAATTTAATTTATTATTATTTATTTAATTATTTTATTATTATTGTTTTTTTCTTTTTTTTAATAAAAACGTTCGAGGGTGGGGCCCCTTGTCATAGGCCCCTAGGCCTAACGGGTGCATGGGCGCACGGGCGCCCGATCCGGATGGAGCCCCAGTGGGCGCGGGCGCTGGAAGTGGCCGCCGGCTCGGCAGTGGCCCGTGGGGCTGGAGGCGGGGCAGCACGGTGGAGCGGTGGCGGCGAGGCCGGGCCGCGGCGACTACGGAAATCCAGGGGCGCGGGCACCGGACACAGCCGCGGGGGCGACGGCCACGGCGCGAGCGGGCAGGGGTGGTCGCGGTGAGCGCACGGAGAGCGCGGGGTTGCGGGCGCGATGAGCGGGATGGCGAGGCGTGCACGGGGCGCACGCGCGCGGTGGCCGCGGCGACGAGCGCCGGGCGCGCGCGGTGGTGCGTCGAGCAGGGGAGGCCGGGGGGGTGCGCGACGCGCTGAGCACGAGGGGCTCGGCCCCGTGACCATTTGGTCACCGGAAGGGCGCCGGCGACGAGGTCCGCGACGGGGGGGGGGCGCTCGGGTGCGGAGGGGAACGAGGGGGAAGAGGAGGGGGACCTCGGCCGAGCGAGGAGGCGCGAGGGGAGGGACGCGGGCGCGGTGAGCCGGCGCGAGCCGGAGCGCGGCAAGCGCGGCACCGGAGCGGGCTCCGGCCACGGCGACCGAGCGCCGGGGGGGGGGGAGATGGGATCGATCCCAGGGGGATCGGGGGAGCGAAGGGGGGGGGAAAGCTCACGGTGGGGGGGCGTAGGGTCTCGGGAAAGCGGGCTCGGGGGCGGTCGGGGGCGACCGGCGAGGAGGAGGGCGGTGAGGCGCTCGACGGCGACGGGGCGGTGGCGTGCAGCGTGGTGGTCGTCGGGGGCGGCTCCGAGGCGACGAGGGGAGTGGCGGGCGCCCTGCGCGGCCGGTCGGGGAGGAGGGGAGGAGGTGAGGACGGGGCGATGGGTCGCCGGCGTCGGGGGGGCGACGGGATCGGGCGGATCCCGATCCAGTCGACGCGGGAGGGAGGAGAAGGGGATCGGGGGAGGAATCGGGTGGAGTGGGGGGGGCGGCTAGGGTTTCGGTGGGTGAGGAGATAAGGAGGAGTGGGGGAGTGGCCGGCTGGGCCTGGTGGGTTGGCCCAGTGGGGGGTTGTGGCCTGCTGGGCCGAAGCCCAGTGGGGGGGGGTTTGCTTTCTCTCTTCCTTTTTTTAGCTTTGTTTTCTGTTTTCTTTTCTTTATCTATTTTCTTTTAATTTCTGTTTTATAAAATATAAATACAACTCCTAATTTAATGTTATAATTTATTCTACTGCCCCAAAAGTTTGACACCTAATTAAAATAGTTTGCATTATTATTATTTTTAAAAGGCATTTAATTAATTGTCATAGCTGCTATTTTAATTAGTTTAGAGCCTTTAAACATTTTATAAAATTTGTGGTTTCTCCACTAGTATTGCCCATGATTTATTTGACTCATTTTGGACATTTTAGTTTTAATGTTTGAAAACTTTTGTTGTTCGCCTAAATCTCAAATTTGAATTTGAATCATTTTCGAACTAACGCGAGATTAGCGACAGTAACGGAGGTGACGTGGTGTCATTAGCAGAGGTTACTGTAGCTTGATTATCCGGGCGTCACAATTCTCCTCCACTACAAGAAATCTCGTCCCGAGATTTAGGAGCACGAGTAAGGGGGGAGGGATCTAGTTACGAAATGCTAACGGATCTTCTCAGTCTTGGTTGCTCTTCTCGAAGAGGTCGACCCATTATATTGATGTCTTCCTTTCTCTGCTTCAGGTCATCATGATGAAGTCATCATCCTTTCTTCGGAAATTTCATCGTACTAACGAAAGATTAAGGGGGTATACCGAAGAATGGATCTCTGCAGGGTAGATTATTTGGTAGACAACAACGAGGAAGGTGGCGGAAAGTAACTCTCGAATTGAAATTTAAGACAATATCGAGAGCAAAGCAAGAAGGTGCAAAATAGAAGTTTCAAGCGCATAGGCAATCGTTCGTTGCCTGAAGCGAAGTGTGAAAGGGGTTCAGAGCAATGGGAATAAGTATTGCGTCTGATACCAGATTGATGATCTCATCGGAAGGTGGCTCGTGAATTACACACGAGGCCACGCGTGAGGAATAACTTTGGGAACAGGGGGTGTACAGGAGAGTCAGGTTTCGATCCTGTGGAACTGTGGGTTATGGGCCCACCATGTGGGTTAAAAATAGGAGCGGTGACATCTCGCACGGTCACAATAGCAAGGCATGTCAGAGGGTAGCCTATCAGTTATGTCGGCACAATGTCGGTACCAGGGGCGAGGGACGAAGAGAACCATTTTCCTGCTCGTTGAACGAGGCGGACCAATAGGCAGAGTTCTCGTCCATCGGTGGTGACCGGAATGCTATCGACAATTTCAACAGGGTCTTACTGACAGAGTTGTACACCGAGGTGTTTACATAAGCAGGAGAATAATACTGCTTAGATTATATAGACCTCAAGAAAGGTTAAACCAACCAATGGAAAGGAAATTAAGATTATCAGATTAAACAGAACAATGAAAAGGAAAATGTGTTTAAACACATATATCAGGGGGTATATCCTTCCCAAGGGCAAGCAACGCATGATATTCATGACGGGATATAGCGTAGAAAACCCCTTTAGGAAAGGGAAGAGAAATTTTCATGACATCACCCATTCAACGGTGTTTGGATAATTGGGCAGGAAACATTTAACATTGGGTTTCAAATGTTCTTGTTGAAAATTGGAGTACCATAGACATGCTTCGAGATAGCATTGACATGGTCTTCATGTGAAGATCAGACTCTGGAAACACGAAGGATCCATCAGGAACAACTTGTAGAATAAGTCTTACAATTTCCTCATGGGTGAATGGATAACCTTGCTGAAAAGGAATCTATAATGATAGGTCCTCCAGCCGGGGGGGTGCTAGGCATGACATCATGTTACTGGGTCATCAAAGGATCAATATCATAACTCTTGGAAAGTTGTCCTAACCATCATATCTGACGGAGATTCAGGTATGATTGGTGTCAGGATACCTCAGGCTCAGGATGCCTGAGAAGAAAGGTGCAACACCAATTGACGGGATGACACTGTAAGATTCTCGGGAAATGAACTATGAAGTGACTTCCGTTAACAAGAGTTCATCATTAACCCAAGGAGAGGACAAGGAGGTGTCTGGTGAACTCAACGGCAATTCACCGAGATTCCCAAAAGATGGATTTCCACCATTAAGTGAACAAGGAGATAACATTAGCCAGATCAAATGATATAAGGAAGTAAGCTCGAGGAAAACATACACAATTTAACATTGGTTGAAAGGTGCGCCCGAAATATGGGTTGGGTTGCACGACCAATGTCAGAATGGTGATGCAATAGTCAATAGCCTAAGAATGAACTTTCGACCATTAACTTCAAAGAGATAGGGTTGCTAGAAGGAAAGAATCCAAACAACACCGTTCACTTGTTGGAATTAACACAGGGACCAAGAAAGAATGGTGATGGTGAGAAGTATTTCTATGTCAAGAGTTCTCAAGAGGTGGAACAAATCTCAGAACATTCTTGACATAAAGGACGGTAATACTCCAAGGTAAAGAAGAACAATTGCTGGATAGCAAGGAAACCAAGGTACAACACAAATGGTGAACAAGTTTGTGTTGGGGGGGGGGAAGGCAAGAATGTTGCCGCTGATAACTCAAATCATCGAGGGACAAGGATGGTATTTCTCATCATGAATTCAATTGATATCCTGGAAGAACTCATAAGGTTGATGAGGAATTTGTCAACAGATTTCATGAAGAAGTAATCAATCAGCGACGACATCAAGTCAAAGGAATGATGAAGCCAAAAGTCATTGGAACCATGGGTACGACACAAACTCGAAACCAAGCTTGTTGTTCAAGGCGAATTGATATGACGATGAGGATCGACGTAAGGTTAGTTCATCGTCGAAAATTGGTGCTCCGAGAATAAGGACCAGGTAGCACAGTTAGAATCGTCACGACAATGATATAGCCAAATAGGCTAGGAATGGCGTGATCGGGTAACAAACTCGTACTTATAGAAGCTTACTGAAGAGTTGTTGAACCGTAGAGCGGACTCGGTTCAGTTATCGGTGTCTTTGAGTGTTCTATAACTCAGAGCCCAGGAAAAATTGAAATCAGTGAGTATGTAGTACTTGATGAAGAACTCATAGGAAGTTATGCAGTTCCAAGATAATCTCAAGATACCATGGCGTAATACTCGACGACAGATCAAAGTAGAGGTTGCTTCGGGGTATTGATCCACAGAAGACAAGTGCTTACACTTGCATAGAAAATGGTATTTAAAGGAGAACATGGTCGGAACCACGATTGTAAAAGGCCATACCCCAGATATAAGATGAACTTATATCAAGGGAATAATTAATTTTAAAAGAAGCTTCGATGAGAAGATGTACATCGGGTCCATGGGCATGAACACAAAGTTCAAGGTCGACTTCCACTTCTCCAATGCATAACCTTTCATCGACTTCTCGCGTTCGATTAAGTTGCAGTGTTGAAATTTTATCTGGCGAAGCACCAGAAGAGTATGACTCGTGAAAACTTTCGGATTCACACGGTTTAGAGAAGGCATATGTTCAACCCATAGGGGCTTCTTAGGAACATATACCATAAGTTTCAAGAGTAAATAACACAAGCCCGAAAGCAGAGCATGGTTGGCCAAGCAGAGGATACAACTTAACAAAGGCATTATGTATCAGGGGAAGAACTCATAAGGTGATCAAATGTGAAGGACACTGTCGGATAACAATCCAACAAAGGACTTGATGGTCCACAAAGGATCTGATACGAGTATCGGTCCTCAACTAGAGGAAGAAGAATGCAAAGAGATCAGATTATAGAAACAACTGACTAACTCAATTGTCAAATGCAAAGGAATTATGATTTCCAAATCAAGGGATCAGAAGCAATGCTCTGATTAGGGATGGATAAGTTGAATAGCCTTAGGGTACAATCAACGACAATTGGATTGGTCGAGAACCAATTCCAGTTAAAAGAATGGAAGCTCAGCCGGAGAGGTAATTTATAAGGATCAATGATGATTGCGTGTATTCGCAGCATATTGAGTCAACAGACTCAAAATGATAATGACAAGGAATGTCAATAAGATTTCTGTACTTATGGGATTAATCATAATGAAAGCAAACAAGAAATTCCAGAGCAATAGGTTGCTGAGGATTTTCGGAATATCGGGTGGTATTTCGAAGACTTTTGTGTAACACATGAACAACTGGGGGATGAGCGGATACTCGATAAGTGCGAGAATTAACCGTAGGGGTATTCAAGTGACAAAGAACAGCAAGGCAGTAAGCTCAAGGGATTATCGAAACAACGACGAGTTTTTCAGGGTATCTTGTAATAACAAGACCACTGGGGATGAATGTAAGAATAACAAATGCAAGTAGTTATCCATAAGGGTTTGCGGTGGAAGGTGAATTGCAAACGCGATGAACACAAGTTCTCGGGTTAACAGTGGAGAGTATCTTCAGGGTCTTCTGGTGCAGTAGACGATCATTAGTAATAAGGGGCTCTCCGGGTGAAAGTGATAACGAGATCCTAATGTTAGATTTAGTAAACTTCATTTAACCCGAATAGAGGAGAGATCAGAGTCCCAGAGTAAAGGTCGAGGAGTAAAAGATCCTACTACCACCCAATGGCGACGTGTGCCCGTAGGACACACAGCCATGTTAGTAAAAGTTTTGCAACGTCTAGACTCGACTTCGGCCAAGGAGTTGGAAGGGGGATTCCTACAGGCAGTCGGCTCTGATACCAACTTGTGACGCCCCCGATTCAATCGTACACTAATCATGCACGCAAATGTGTACGATCAAGATCAGGGACTCACGGGAAGATATCACAACACAACTCTACAAATAAAATAAGTCATACAAGCATCATAATACAAGCCAGGGGCCTCGAGGGCTCGAATACAAGTGCTCGATCATAGACGAGTCAGCGGAAGCAACAATATCTGAGTACAGACATAAGTTAAACAAGTTTGCCTTAAGAAGGCTAGCACAAACTGGGATACAGATCGAAAGAGGCGCAGGCCTCCTGCCTGGGATCCTCCTAAACTACTCCAGGTCGTCATCAGCGGGCAGCACATAGTAGTAGGCACCTCCAATGTAGTAGGGGTCGTCGTCGACGGTGGCGTCTGGCTCCTGGACTCCAGCATCTGGTTGCGACAACCAGAAAGAAAGGAAAGGGGGAAAAAAGGGGGGAGAAAGCAACCGTGAGTACTCATCCAAAGTACTCGCAAGCAAGGAACTACACTACATATGCATGGGTATAGGTGAAAAGGGCCATATCAGTGGACTGAACTGCAGAATGCCAGAATAAGAGGGGGATAGCTAGTCTTATCGAAGACTACGCTTCTGGTCACCTTCATCTTGCAACAGGCAGAAGAGGGTAGGTCGAAGTCCTCCAAATAGCATCGCATAGCATATCCTACCCGGCGATCCTCCCCTCGTATCCCTGAGGGAGAGCGACCACCGGTTGTATCTGGCACTTGGAAGGGTGTGTTTTATTAAGTATCCGGTTCTAGTTGTCATAAGGTCAAGGTACAACTCCAAGTCGTCCTGTTACCGAAGATCACGGCTATTCGAATAGATTAACTTCCCTGCAGGGGTGCACCACATAACCCAACATGCTTGATCCCATTTGGCCGGACACACTTTCCTGGGTCATGCCCGGCCGCGAAAGATCAACACGTCGCAGCCCCACCTAGGCAAACAGAGAGGCCAGCACGCCGGTCTAAACCTAAGCGCACAGGGGTCTGGGCCCATCGCCCATAGCACACCTGCACGTTGCGTACGGCGGCCGGAAGCAGACCTAGCCTAGCAGGCGTTCCAGTCCAATCCGGCGCGCGCCGCTCCGTCGCTGACGTCTGAAGTGCTTCGGCTGATACCACGACGTCGGGATACCCATAACTACTCCCGCGTAGATGGTTAGTGCGTATAGGCTCGTAGCCAACTCAGATCAAATACCAAGATCTCGTTAAGCGTGTTAAGTATCCGCGAACGCCGAACAGGGCCAGGCCCACCTGTCTCCTAGGTGGTCTCAACCTGCCCTGTCGCTCCGCCACAAAGTAACAGTCGAGGGCCGTCGGGAACCCAGGCCCACCTCTACCGGGATGGAGCCACCTGTCCTTTCAGCCCCCTCGTCAGAATCACTTGCGGGTACTCAATGAGCTGACCCGACTTTAGTCACCATCTGTATAGTATGTATGTATGTATAGTATATACCCGTGATCACCTCCCAAGTGATCACGGCCCGATAGTATAGCAAGGCAGACTGACAAGAATGTAGGGCCAATGATGATAAACTAGCATCCTATACTAAGCATTTAGGATTGCAGGTAAGGTATCAACAGATGTAGCGACAATGTCAGGCTATGCATCAGAATAGGATTAACGAAAGCAGTAACATGCTACACTACTCTAATGCAAGCAGTATAGAGAAGAGTAGGCGATATCTGGTGATCAAGGGGGGGGGCTTGCCTGGTTGCTCTGGCAAGAGAGAGGGGTCGTCAACTCCATAGTCGAACTGGTCAGCAGCAGCGTCGGTCTCGTAGTCTACCGGAGAGAAGAGGGGGAAGAAATAATGAATACAGAGCAAACAAAGCACCACAAAATATATCAAGGCAATACGCGGTGTTCGGTGTGCCCTAACGCGGTAGTAGGTGATACCGGTGAAGGGGGGAAAACCCCCGGGAAAGTATTCCCGGTGTTTCGTGTTTTCGGGCAGAGGAGCCGGAGGGGGAAAGTTGCGGGTTCGATAGGTTAGGGGGGTGTGGCGGACGAACGGACTGCGTATCCGGAATCGTCTCGTCGTTCTGAGCAACTTTCATGTACAAAGTTTTTTCATCCGAGCTACGGTTTATTTTATATTAATTTTAAAAGATTAAAATCATTTTTAGCATTTATTTAATTATTTTAATCCAACATTATCCAGAACAGTGCACGCTGACGTCAGCATGACGTCAGCAGTCAACAGAAGCATTGACTGGTCAACTGACGTGTGGGTCCCGTTTGTCATTGACTGATTAGGCTAATTAGCAGTTAATTAAGTTAACTACTGTTTAATTAAACTAATTAGCTAATTATGATTAGTTAACTTAATTAATCCCTTAATTAGTTAATTAATTTAATTTATTATTATTTATTTAATTATTTTATTATTATTGTTTTTTTTCTTTTTTTTAATAAAAACGTTCGAGGGTGGGGCCCCTTGTCATAGGCCCCTAGGCCTAACGGGTGCATGGGCGCACGGGCGCCCGATCCGGATGGAGCCCCAGTGGGCGCGGGCGCTGGAAGTGGCCGCCGGCTCGGCAGTGGCCCGTGGGGCTGGAGGCGGGGCAGCACGGTGGAGCGGTGGCGGCGAGGCCGGGCCGCGGCGACTACGGAAATCCAGGGGCGCGGGCACCGGACACAGCCGCGGGGGCGACGGCCACGGCGCGAGCGGGCAGGGGTGGTCGCGGTGAGCGCACGGAGAGCGCGGGGTTGCGGGCGCGATGAGCGGGATGGCGAGGCGTGCACGGGGCGCACGCGCGCGGTGGCCGCGGCGACGAGCGCCGGGCGCGCGCGGTGGTGCGTCGAGCAGGGGAGGCCGGGGGGTGCGCGACGCGCTGAGCACGAGGGGCTCGGCCCCGTGACCATTTGGTCACCGGAAGGGCGCCGGCGACGAGGTCCGCGACGGGGGGGGGGGGGCGCTCGGGTGCGGAGGGGAACGAGGGGGAGAGGAGGGGGACCTCGGCCGAGCGAGGAGGCGCGAGGGGAGGGACGCGGGCGCGGTGAGCCGGCGCGAGCCGGAGCGCGGCAAGCGCGGCACCGGAGCGGGCTCCGGCCACGGCGACCGAGCGCGGGGGGGGGGGGAGATGGGATCGATCCCAGGGGGATCGGGGGAGCGAAGGGGGGGGGAAGCTCACGGTGGGGGGGGCGTAGGGTCTCGGGAAAGCGGGCTCGGGGGCGGTCGGGGGCGACCGGCGAGGAGGAGGGCGGTGAGGCGCTCGACGGCGACGGGGCGGTGGCGTGCAGCGTGGTGGTCGTCGGGGGCGGCTCCGAGGCGACGAGGGGAGTGGCGGGCGCCCTGCGCGGCCGGTCGGGGAGGAGGGGAGGAGGTGAGGACGGGGCGATGGGTCGCCGGCGTCGGGGGGGCGACGGGATCGGGCGGATCCCGATCCAGTCGACGCGGGAGGGAGGAGAAGGGGATCGGGGGAGGAATCGGGTGGAGTGGGGGGGGGGCGGCTAGGGTTTCGGTGGGTGAGGAGATAAGGAGGAGTGGGGGAGTGGCCGGCTGGGCCTGGTGGGTTGGCCCAGTGGGGGGTTGTGGCCTGCTGGCCGAAGCCCAGTGGGGGGGGGGTTTGCTTTCTCTCTTCCTTTTTTTAGCTTTGTTTTCTGTTTTCTTTTCTTTATCTATTTTCTTTTAATTTCTGTTTTATAAAATATAAATACAACTCCTAATTTAATGTTATAATTTATTCTACTGCCCCAAAAGTTTGACACCTAATTAAAATAGTTTGCATTATTATTATTTTTAAAAGGCATTTAATTAATTGTCATAGCTGCTATTTTAATTAGTTTAGAGCCTTTAAACATTTTATAAAATTTGTGGTTTCTCCACTAGTATTACCCATGATTTATTTGTCTCATTTTGGACATTTTAGTTTTAATGTTTGAAAACTTTTGTTGTTCGCCTAAATCTCAAATTTGAATTTGAATCATTTTCGAACTAACGCGAGATTAGCGACAGTAACGGAGGTGACGTGGTGTCATTAGCAGAGGTTACTGTAGCTTGATTATCCGGGCGTCACATGGTGTTTAGTTACAAAGCTTGAAGACAATAAAAAAGGCATGTAGCAATTGTTGGAAATATGCCCTAGAGGCAATAATATTATATTACTATATTTTCATTATTCATAATTAAGAGTTTATATTTCATGCTATAACTGCTATGATCCTGGAATAAGTGATTCAATGGAAAACTCATAAGCACGTGTGAAATGATAAACGGTAAACAATAGGTTATCGGTCTCGCCTCTAAGACCGTCTCAAGTGTTGTTAGTGATCAACTTTTTCGGATCTTAGGACGTTGTTGAGTGTAATGATAGTCCTAAAATAACATTGACGGTATGACGTTAGAAGAATGATCATATTGAATCGACCCAATACTTGTCGGTTATACTATGTGATTATGTCATCTGAAATCATCTATTATAATACGGAGTGTTAGCATGTGTTTTAGTTCCTCATACCATGAGAGTGTCTCGATCACTTTCTACCGGACGGTGGGCTTTGGGGTTGCTCAAACGTCATCTGTAACAAGGTGATCATAGCGACAACTTTCAAGCACACTGGAAAGTTTGACAAGTGACCAGACAGCTCGAAAGTGGGATTTGCTCCTCCAATGATGGAGAGATATTCTTAGGCCCCCCTCGGTGTGATGGCTTCCATCATCGTCTGGCTAGACACGGGTGACTACGTCATGGGGATGCCGAAACACGTCAACGAGAAGAAGAACAAAACCGGTAACAGGAGCAATGGTATAGTGAGCATGGTGATGACTTAGGAGGATACCGATGCACACCGGGTTTTGTAAAGTATCACGAAGCAAAGGGAGCATCACATGATAACCAAAGGTTCACTCAAATATTATTCGTGTAATCATAGGGACCTATATGGATGTCCACCATTCCGCTATCAGTTATTGAACGAACGGGGTTTCGTTCATGTCTATAGTGTACCGAACCTACGGGGTCACAAACTTAAGGCAATCATAACCTGTTGAGTGTTAGCGGGATAGGAGTGATGAGAATATATTTGTGAAATTGTTTCATTAATATCCGAAATAGTTCCTAAAGCGTTTCGGGGTCACCGGAAGGGTTTCGGTGAATATCGGGTAATACCAAGTATTACCGATTAATTATATATAGGAAGAAATGTTTTCTGGGATGTTAAATTATATATATAATGCTTTGAAAATGTTTAGAACATTTTATATTTAATTTAAATATGAATGGGCCTTAAAAGGCCAAGAGGTGGAGGGCAACTTGGGCAACAAGGGCCCAAGTAAGAAGGCGCCCCCTTTCCTTGTGTGTGTGTGTGGGGGGGGGGGGCGAATTGGACTAGGGCATATTTCCAAAAATGGATCGTGCAGTCAGATCTAATCTTCCGAAACAATAGTGGCGCGTTGTTCCAGATAGGTTGGCGTCACGCAAGCGAAGCGACAGAGGCACGCAGTCCCTCGTGATGATTATCTCGTATAATGGTTTGGCTTTAATAAACGACTTTTGCAAATGGATCATGCAGTCAGGTCTAATCTTCCAAAACAATAGTGGTGCGTCGTTCCAGATGGGTTGGCGTCACGCAAGAAGAGCGACAGAGGCGCGCAGTCCCTTGTGAAGATTATCTTGTAGATTGGTTTGGCTTTGATAGATGACTTTTGCAAATGGATAGTGCGGCCAGATCTAATCTTCCGACACAACAGTGGCGCGTCGTTCCAGATGGGTTGGCGTCACGCAAGCGGAGTGACAGAGGCGCGCAGTCCCTTGCGATGATTATCTTGTACTCCCTCCGTTCGGAATTATTTGTCTCGGATATGGATGTATCTAGAATCAAAATACGTCTAGATACATCTATTTCTGCGACAAGTAATTCCGAACAGAGGGAGTAGATTGGTTTGGCTTTGATAGACGACTTTTGCAAATGGATCGTGCAGCCAATCTAATCTTCCAAAACAACAGTGGCGCGTCGTTCCAGATGGGTTGATGTCACGCAAGCGGAGAGACATAGGCGCACAGTCCCTCGTGATGATTATCTTGTAGATTGGTTTGGCTTTGATAGACGACTTTTGCAAATGGATCATGTAGTCAGATATAATCTTCTGAAACAGCAGTGTGGCGTGTCGTTCCAAATCAGTTGGTGTCACGCAAGCGGAGCGATAGAGGCGCGCAGTCCCTCGTGAAGATTATCTTGTAGATTGGTTTGGCTTTGATAGAAGACTTTTGCAAATAGATAGTGCAACAAGATCTAATCTTTCGAAACAAACAGTGGTGCGTCGTTCCAGATGAGTTGGCGTCATGCAAGAAGAGCGGCAAAGGCGCGCAGTCCCTCTGGATGATTATCTTGTAGATTGATTTGGCTTTGAGAGACGACTTTTGCAAATGGGTAGTGCAGCCAGATGTAATCTTATGAAACAACAGTGGCGCGTCGTTCTAGATGGGTTGGTGTCACGCAAGAGGAGGGACAGAGGGGCAGTCCCTCGTGATGATTAACTTGTATATTGGTTTGGCTTTGATAGATAACTTTTGCAAATGGATTGTGAAGTCAGATGTAATCTTCCTTTTTTGAGAATCTCGTAAAGCTTTATTACTGATTAATGTTCAAGGGTACAAAAACAAGGTCGTCGGTCTGGCCTAGCCAAGTGTGACGGCCAAAACCTAAAGATAAAGCATACTTTGCGAGATTATGGGCCTCCATATTGGAGGTCCTATACTCATGACTAAAAGAACATGAAATGAAGCTAGCTGCTCTAGCCTTGATCTCCTGGACGATGGCGCCAAAATTTGCTTGACTTCCTTCCCTGATCGCACCAATCGCCACCTTGCAATCCGAGGCCACCAAAACTTGGTTGAGATAGAGATCTTCTGAGAGAGCTAACGCCTCCTGGATAGCCAATGTTTCAAGCACTTGAGGATCACGAAGGCCCCTCAAGGTTAGTGACGAAGCTCCCAAAAACAGCCCCCTGCATCCCTGCATATTACTCCTCCAACTGCACCAAAAGTGCCCGAACGAGACACAGCTGCGTCCACATTGATCTTGAAGTGGTCAGCAGGTGGCGGTACCCACGTCGCAGGCCGTGAAATCGCTGTCACCTGTGTTCCCACCTTCTTCTTCATGAATTCTGTGTCTGACAGGTAAGACTTGATGAAGTTGTCTGTGGCAAAAGGGGTCTGGAAGATCTCTTCGTGTATAGCCTTGCGTCGTGAACTCCAAATAGCCCATAAGGTGACAATCAACACAGTAAGCTGCTCTGCTGGAAGTGTTTCGCTCATAGCAAAAAGCCATACTCGTGCGTTCGGTTCTGTTGTTGCCAGCATATGTTCCACCAATTCGCCGTCACACAAAGCCCAGACACAGCGGGACACACTGCAATCCAGCAAGGAATGGCGCCAACTGTCCTGACCTCCTCATAGTGGGCAAACACTCGAGGTTGCCATGTTCCGGTGGTTTAGAACGTCACCCGTCGGGAGCGAGTGGTGCGCCAGTCGCCATGTGAAGACTCTCAACTTTGGTGGTACTACCACTTTCCAAATGGAGTTCCACCCCCGTAATTCAGCTGCAGAGTTTGAAGGATCCTCCCGTTCTTCTAGCCATGCCTCGCGCCCAAGCTTGATGCTGACAATCATCCGGTAAGCAGACCGTAGAGAGAAACGTCCCTTGGGGTCATTATGCCATGCCCAAAATTCGTCCACCTGCCGAGTGCACAATGGAATCTGTAAAATAGCCTCAGCATCTAGTGGTATAAAAACCTGCCTGACCACGTCCTCCCTCCATTCAGCCGAAGTGTGATCAATTAACTCTGACACCATCTGTGGAGGAACATCCACCAGAGATGTAATCGGCCACATCATTCCATTCCGAGGAATCCAGCTATGATTCCATATGTGCGTGGAGGCTCCATCCCCAATCCTTCTGATGGCCCCATTGATGATTACATCCCTCCCATCAAGTATAGAGCACCAGATTTGTGAGGGATGCGGGCCTAATTGAGCGTCTAGAACAGAGCCTTGTGGGAAATAAACAGCTTTAAGGATTTGTGCACTCAATGAGGACAGATCATTCAAAAGTCGCCAAACTTGTCTGGACAGAAGTGCCAAGTTGAATATCTCGATATCCCTAAATCCCAATCCTCCCAAACTTTTTGATCGTGTCATCAAATCCCATGCAACCCAACAAGGTTTCCTCTTTCCCCTCTTGCTTCCCCACCAAAACTGGCGGATAAGGGAAGTGATGCTATCACAAAGGCCCCTCGGAAGCCTGAAACACGACATCGAAAAAACTAGTATTGCTTGGGCCATGGACTTTATTAGAACCTCCTTTCCGGCAACAGATAAGAGTTTCTCCATCCATCCTTTTATCCTTTCCCAAACTCTGTCTCGTAAGTATTTGAAAGTGCCATTCTTTGACTGTCCCACATCTGTTGGCATGCCCAAGTACTTCTCACTAAGAGACTCATTCTGCACACTGAGTATATTCTTAATGTCCCCTCTAAGTGTCTCTGGGCACCCTTTACTGAAAAAGATCGATGA
Source organism: Triticum aestivum (assembly GCF_018294505.1). Taxonomy (NCBI): domain Eukaryota; kingdom Viridiplantae; phylum Streptophyta; class Magnoliopsida; order Poales; family Poaceae; genus Triticum; species Triticum aestivum. The sequence goes on along the minus strand of NC_057812.1, from coordinate 130,165,761 downwards.
TTTATCATGGTTTACTCTTTGCCCTGAAGCCAAGCAATAAGTATCGAGTAGGTTTGATACCTCATTTGCCCCTTGGATGCTAGACTTGAAAAGCAGCAGGCTGTCATCTGCAAACAAAAGGTGATTCACTGCCGGAGCCGTGGGTGCCACCTTTATGCCACCGAGCACTAATGACCGAGAACTGTGTTTTAAGAGGCACGAAAGGCCCTCCACTGCGATCAAGAACAAGTAAGGGGAAATAGGATCTCCCTGCCTAATACCTCTGGATGGTGAGAAGCTCTCCAATCTCTCCCCATTAAACAGAACCGAGAACGATACCAAAGTGATCATACTCATTACGGTCTAGACCCATTCCGAAGCAAAACCAAGCTTACCCATGATGGCTTGTAGGTAAGGCCATTCCACTCTGTCATACGCCTTCATCATGTCCAGCTTTAGTGCACAAAAGCTATTAGACTTGGATCGGTTTCTCTTCATAAAGTGCAAGCATTCATAGGCACATATGATATTATCGGTGATTAACCTTCCTGGGACAAAAGCTGATTGCTCCTTTGAGATAATATCTGGCAATATCACTTTGAGTCTATTCGCTACAACTTTTGACGCAATTTTGTAGATAACATTGCAAAGACTAATAGGTCTAAACTGGGTAAGGAGAGTGGGGTTTTGTGCCTTGGGGATCAACACAAGGACCGTGTCATTAATACTAGATGCACTCTCCTCTCCTTGGATAATCCGAAGTACCACATTAGTAATCTCCTCTCCACAAATGTCCCAATGACGCTGATAAAAGTGTGCGGGGAATCCATCTGGGCCTGGGGCCTTGGTGGGAAACATCTGAAAAAGCGCCTGCTTCACCTCCTCGTTTGAATAGGGGGCACAAAGTGAAGCATTCATATCTGTTGTTACCTTACGAGGCACGTGCTGAAGCACGTCATCCATCCCTTGCACTCCCTCTGTGGTGTATAACGTTTTATAGAAGTCTATAACAAGCTGTTTCATCTCAGCCTTGTCGCCCACACGTATGCCCAGCGCGTTATGGAGTGCCCGGATCATGTTCTTCTTCCTCCTCAAGTTTGCCCTCATGTGAAAAAAATTTGTATTTCTATCACCCGCTACTAGCCACTAAATTCTCGATCTCTGTCTCCACATAATTTCTTCTCTATGATATAGTTCAACCAGCCGCTCATTAAGCTTCATCTTGAGATGATTTGGAGACGTCCTTGACGAAACACTTCGCAGCCTTTCCAGTTCACCTTTAGCCTTCTTGATTTCCTTTCTAACGCTCCCAAAAGTCTCATCATTCCATGCCGTGAGGTTCTTTGAGAGTAGTTCGAGCTTTCTGCGAAGTGCTTCCACTCCCCCATCTCCTTGATGCTCATTCCATCCAGAAGCAATAGTGTCACGCCAGGCTTCATGTGACTCCCACATCACCTCATAGCGAAAATTCGGTTTTGGCCGTGCCACTGGTTCCTCATACTGCACCAAAATAGGTCCATGATCCGAGGAGGCTGCTGTCAAGTGCGTTACGTTGGCCAAAGGGTACCGCGCTGCCCAGTTCGTCGTAGCCAGCGCCCTGTCCAATCTCACACGGGTGTAGGAACCCCCCGTCACTTTTTTCTCGAATGTCCAAAATCTGCCTTGATAGCCCAAATCCATCAACATGCAAACATCAATCGCATCATGAAAACCTTGAATTTGTGCATTACTCCGGTTAGCAACTCCATCATGTTCCTCCGGACGTAACACTTCGTTGAAATCCCCCAAGCACAGCCAAGGGAGGTTATTCAAAGTTGATAACCCTTTTAAAAGGTCCCAAGTCTGGTGTCTCAGATGAGTCTGAGCCTCGCCGTATACACATGTTAGCCTCCATGGTTCTCAGCCGTCCTCTTCAACCTTCGCATCAATATGATAAACAGAGTCACCCAAAATCTCAAGACTTATTGTATTATTCCAGAAAATTCCAATTCCTCCGCTTCTACCTCTACTATCTATTGCATAGGCATTATCATAGCCCAAATTATTAGCCAAAGCTTCTACACGCGCACCCTTTATTTGTGTTTCCACAATACATAGCACGGTAGGGGTAAATTTCTTCGCCAGGTCGCGAAGTTCTCGGACTGTCGCGGCTTTACCCGCACCGCGACAGTTCCAGCAAAGGGAATTCATTGTGCCCGGCGGCACTCCTCGAGGGAGCCCGCCGATCCTGCATTCGTGTCCTTGCCTTCATCCACTCCTTCTGCCTCCTTGCTCGTCATTCCCTCGAACAAAACCCCTTTGTTAGCCCCATTCTTCTTGGGTCGCTTCACTTCCTTCCGTGGGGAGACATAAACAAGCGGCATAGGGGGCACCCTCGGGGGGCAGGTCGTTACTACAAGCGCCGTAGAGCTCACAGGAGCATCAGCATCAGCTCTCCCGTCGGCGGACTGGGCTGTGCCCGTTGATGGATTGTTCTCAAAAGACTGTCTCTTGTTGCTTCCAACTGGTGCCCTTAGTGTCAAATTCGGCGCTTCGGCCAACACCCGGTGCTCACTCGGCCCCGACTCAACAGAAGCCTGTGCAACACCTATCCTTTCCTCCTGCCGGCCTTGCTCGCGATGGACTTCCTGCTGGTTGGCGTTGAAGCGCCAACTCTGATTAGGGTTATATTGCTCTCGCCCTCTGCCTCTTCCACCTGCGTTCCTTGGGCCACCTCGCCCCCTCTGAGTGCCAAATCCTCCTCTTTCCGCTTGTCTGAAGCGAACATTATCGGCCAACACAAAATCGCCCCACTCAAACTTTGTTTCATCGTGAACTCCATCCCCGCACTCCTCATGCCAATGGCCACATTCACCGCAGTTATAGCAGAACACTGGAAGATTTTCATACTTAACTTGGTATCTAACCCTTTCCTCTCCCTTCTTAGCAGTAACAAATCTCTTAATTTTTGCATTGACATCAATCTTCACCCTAACACGGACAAATTCACCAAAGTAGCCTGCCGGTAGTTTCAGCTAGACTTCCTCGACCTCTCCAATCCGTGATGCCATCCCCCTGACTGCTGGTTCGATAAGAAAATTGTCAGGCAGCCTATGGATCTGCGCCCATACTGCCAGCTTGTCCAGGATGATACTATCAGGATTTCTAAAGCCATCATATTCCACCATAATAACCGCCTGATCTCTAAACAGCCAGGGACCCTCAACCATGGCCTTGTTCCAGTCCCCTAGACATCCAAACTGAGCTATGAACAGATTGTCCTTGATCTTCCTCCACACCACCGGTTTTGCTGGGTTCCATGCGGCACGCATGTCCCCATACAGAGCATTAGGGCTAAAGGTCTTGGAAGTGTGAACTCTGGCTATAGCCAGCCACTTTGCCGGCGCCTCCAAGTCCGGCAATTCCTCCTCCCACACAAAACCGTCGTCTTCCTCCTCCTGCGGATTCAGCCTGGCAAGCAGCTCCTCCGTCGTCTCCTTCCCCTGCCGTCCCTGTGAACTTGATTCAGCCGCCATAAGAAACCAATCTAACCGTCACCGTAAAAAACCCTAGATCGATCTGCTAGAAGAAACACGCGAACCAAGGCCGGGGAAGGTCGCAAGGGACCCCCCTTGATCAGCCCGAGTACGTCGAGCCCGCTAGCGAAGATCGACTGGGGGAAGAGGTAAAACCAGCGGCGGCGCCGGAGTACGTCGAAACCCTAGGCAGACGCCGTAGGGGACAGTCAGATGTAATCTTCCAAAACAACAGTGGCGCGATGTCCAGGGGCGGAGCTACGTTAGGGCCAACCCATGCTATGGCCCGCCCAGCTAGCTCATGAGAATTTCTATATAGTATATCTACTCTTGGGCCTTGAAAGACGAGCCCACAAGCTATTCCCTTATGTTGTGCTCGTCCAGACCGCCCAACATGGTCTCAAGCTCCGCCACTGGGCGTCATCATCATTTGATGTAGATCATCGACAGGAGTACGAATGGTGGTAAGTGTGAAACATATTTGGATATTCCAAAGCATATTTAGGTCATAAAATGTAGTTGAAGTAAAAGTATGTGAAATCAATACGATGCAGCAACAATTTTGCGTGACATGAGCTAATGTATCATGGATGTGCGGTCGGTGGAATGACAGTAACCGAGTCACGGTGGGAGAATACCTTCGAACAGTCACGGTATAGTTTTTCCAAAAATATATTGATGTGGTGGTGTTCAATTAGTTACGAAGGTTGAAGACGATAAAAAAAGGAATGTAACAATGTCTGTAAAGAATTATAATAGTTCATGAAAAAAACTAGCTAGAGCTAATTTCCAATATGGTTGAACTTAGTGGGCTTCTTTGTTTTTCCAACTATATTCAAGTTGAGGATAAATCATATTAGATTATTATTGTCACATAAAATGAGGTGTACACATAAATTCAAGTCATGCCATGTGCGGGCATAAGGTTTGAAAACTTTTTGTTGTGCCATCTTTTTTGCCTCTCTTTTTTGTGTCATCAAGATATAGGATAGGTACACATGATGCATTGAGATGAACAAAAACAACCAAGCGAAGAATTACAACAACCAAATTAGGTAGAACTATGCAAAGCATAACATTTAAGAGAGGCAAAAATGTTCGCCATGTTAAAAGAATATGGTTTGTAATTTGAGCATGCTATGAGTCTTCATAACTGAACTCAAAATATAAGAATACAATATGAGTTCCATTTCCAAAAAAAGACAACATGAGTGGTAGGTTGCATGAAAAACATTACAACAACCAAATTAGGTAGAACTGTGTAAAGTATAACATTTATGAGAGGCAAAAATGTTAGCCATGTTGAAAGAAACAATAAGGTTTGTAATTTGAGCATGCTATGAGTCTTCATAACTGAACTCAAAATATAAGAATGCAATATGAGTTCCATTTCCAAAAAAGGCAACATGAGTGGTAGGTTGCATGAAAAACATTACAACAACCGAATTAGGTAGAACTGTGTAAAGTATAACATTTATGAGAGGCAAAAATGTTCGCTGTGTTGAAAGAAACAATAAGGTTTGTAATTTGAGCATGCTATGAGTCTTCATAACTGAACTCAAAATATAAGAATGCAATATGAGTTCCATTTCCAAAAAAAGACAACATGAGTGGTAGGTTGCATGAAAAATAGAATACTCCCTTCATATCACAAACAAGGACACCTTTGGTATGAATGAACTTAGTAGGACTTATGTAGGATTTTATTCCTTTTAAAGAAAACACATAAGTTTTTTCTATACCTATTTTGTATGCCATTCCATTTCCATAGGAAGTTTTCCATTGAATTCAACCTCACGATTCACTTTTATTGAAACGGCAACCATGATATACACATAAATCCTTCAAGAAAAACCCCATGTTTGTTTCCTATTGCGCAATTAGCAGCGGAAAGTCAATGCCAAAGAAGAACACAAGTTTTGCTTTGAAGGCCCAGCTTTACTTCACTCTTCATTGTTTTGTAGCTAGGCTGGGCGAGCCACGACCCGGGTTTTTTTCTTAACCAAGGCCCCCGCCCCCGCGTGCGCGCGCGTTGCAAACAGACACCCATGACACATTCCTGTGTTTTCAGTTCATGCACGATTCAACAAGTGATGACATTCGATTTCCACATTTTTTTCCGGTCGTGTTTATGCACCAAGTGATTTTCTGGTCATCGACAATGGTGTTCATGATGAAATATTGACTACTCCCTCCGTAAACTAATATAAGAGCGTTTAGAATACTAAAATAGTGATCTAAACGCTCTTATATTAGTTTACAGAGGGAGTACTAAATACTGAATATGCATGTAAAACCCAAGAAAATGGCAATCATGTTACATAAAACTCTGTTCTCGGACGAATCTATAGATATGTTTTTTGAATTTCTAATCCGAATCACAGTGGTGAATCAATAAAATATCGCACACGGATCTGCATAAATTTCAAAATTAGGAGGGGACATCAGAGAGTCCAGATGATTTCGACGCATATATGATGCACCATAATTCTGTGTAGCTTTGGGCGGGTGGACTTGGCTTCCCGTTCTACGGACTAGATTAGCAGCGGCCCAGATTATAGGGGACCAGGCGATAGCGCTACGTGTCGGCAGCCGGGAGCGGGCGACCTTTCAACCCGCCCAAACGGGGCCTGAAAGGTGGACCCATCGGGGTCGCTCCCGCACGAACGGACGGACGGGATCGACTGGAACCCATGCTTTCACTTTCATTTCACGTGTGACGGTGAGAGCTCGCGGGCGGGCAGTGTGCGCATGTGAAACGAGTTGGAGCAACGGCGCGCCGCATGTGCCGCCAGGCCAGCCAGCCAGCGACCCGCGCCGTCTTATCCTGGCGAACGCCCATACCGGCCTCAGTCTGAAACGATCTGCAGAGTCGCCCTCTGTGACCGTGTCACCTGATGAAAATTGAAGACGCACTGGCCGAATGGTGGGACGATCGATTGATCGATTCGGGCGTGCGTGGTTGCTTGCACCGTCGTCATTTTTGACTGAGCCTGCCAAGTTTCACCTGACTTGTCTTTTGGCTTTATTTTAAGCATGATTAGGCAGCTTTGTGCCCGTATGAGACTAACAGTGGAAAGTGGATGGGAGATTTATAAGCTATAAAGCGTGACTTTTACAAAGGAAAAAAATGCACGCTTAACGTTCGATGACGATCGGTATTATGAGTTTTTGTGTTTTGATGTACCAAAGGTAGTTGGGAGTCCCGGATGTGATCACGGACATGACGAGAAGTCTCGAAATGGTCGAGACATAAAGATTGATATATTGGAAGGCTATGTTTGGACACCGGAATGGTTTCAGATAAGTTCGGGCAATTACCGGAGTACCAGGGGGTTATCGGACCCTCCCGGGGGGGGGGGGAGTCAATGGGCCTTAATGGGCCATGGTGGGAGAGAGAAGGAGGCGGCCAAGTGGGGGTGTCCCCTCCCAAGCCCAATCCGAAATGGGGAGGGGGCCGGCCCCCCCTTTCCTTCTCTCCTTCTCCCTCTTCCTTCTTCTCCTATTCCAACTAGGGAAAGGGGGGAAACCTACTCCTACTAGGAGTAGGAATCCCCCTTGGGGCGCGCCATAGAGAGGGTAGGCCCTCCCCTCCTCCACTCCTTTATATACGGGGGAGGGGGCCACCCCATAGACACACAAGTTGACAGTTGTCTTAGCCGTGTGCGGTGCCCCCTCCATAGATTTCCACCTCGGTCATATCGTTGTAGTGCTTAGGCGAAGCCCTGCGTCAGTAACTTCATCATCACCGTCATCACGCCGTCGTGCTGACGAAACTCACCCTCAGCCTTAGCTGGATCAAGAGTACGAGGGACGTCACTGAGTTGAACGTGTGCAGATCGCGGAGGTGCCGTGCGTTCGGTACTTGATCGGTTGAATCGCGAAGACGTTCGACTACATCAACCGCATTACTTAATGCTTCCGCTTTCGGTCTACGAGGGTACGTGGACACACTCTTTCCTCTCATTGCTATGCATCACCTAGATGGATCTTGCGTGTGCGTAGGATTTTTTTTGAAATATTGTGTTCCCCAACAGCTGTGGGGAAGCTCGCCACTAATGCTCAACATATCGATCTTTGGACCTCGGGGGTGGTGGATTTCTGGCGCAGGCCGTGGGAGAAAGCGTGGTGGGAGGAGAGGAGAGGCCAACGACGACGGGGAGGAGAGGACTGCAATGAGGGAGGGGATCTAGGAGGAAGGTTGGTGATGAGGAAGGGATCCGGGAGTGTCGTGGTTTTGTCACGGCAGATGTCCTCGTGAAAGGACTTAGTCATGGAGCCATCGCTACGGGTTAGCTTAAAGGGGTTAAACCGGACAAGGGACACGAGAGTTTTATACTAGTTCGTCCCCTTACTATGAAGGTAAAAGCCTATGTCTAGTTGTGATGGAATTGATGGGGTTTCGATGACCAGGGAGCGAATCCGCTTTGCCTGGCTTCGAGTTGTTGTTGTGTGTTCCTAAACCGCCGTCGGGTCGTCCCTTTATATACAGAGGCCGGATCATCAATGTGTCCAACTCGGTCTCTATCTCTCCTATCTTACAATACAAGTTACATGAACATGTCGGTTTACATCTACAAGCCTTAACCCGCCTTTGGGCCTTGGGCCTTCATAAAGCGCCATCATCCTTTGTCTTCTTGGGCTTCTAATCTTCATAGAGTTAACCCGGCTACTCCTGGCCGGTTTACGTCTAGTAGTAATATCCCCAACATTAGGCGCCAGATTGATTTGAATTTATTCATGTCAATCTTCAACACTTAGAAAAATTCCTCCTCTTGCACCTTCGCATGGATCTTGTAAACCGCCCTGACGTCATCCTCCAGACTTATGGTAAATCGCCGTGATGTCATCCATTTGTTGAAGCCGAAGATGCCTTTTATTAATGAGCATCCAACCATCAAGGAGACAACTTTATTAAATATCCATTTTTGAGCTCCTCGATTCCCGTGCCTGTCACTTATCTCTTTGCCTTTATAAATAGGGCTGAGGCCCCTTTTTCATTTTCCTCCGCTGCTGTAACGCCCTTGATGCGGCTATATCTCCCACGTGTCGAAGCACGACTTAGAGGCATAACCGCATTGAAAGCAATGTCGCAAGTGAGGTAATATTCACAACAACCCATGTAAATAAATAAAGGGAAAGGTACATAGTTGGCTTACACTCGCCACATCACAAAAATACATAAATAAGTCATCACATTCATCCAAATACACTCAAGGTCCGACTACGGAACCAAAATGAAGATAAACCCCAAATGCAACATAGTCCCCGATCGCCCCAACTGGGCACCACTACTGATCATCTGGGAAAGACACGTAGTAACGTCCTGAGTCCTCATCGAACTCCCACTTGATCTCTGTCGAATCACCTGGAATGGCCTTAACGGTCTTTGCATCTGGTTTTGGAAGTAATCTGTGAGTCACGGGGACTCAGCAATCTCACACCCTCGCGATCAAGACTATTTAAGCTTATAGGAAGGGTAAAGGTATGATGTGGAGCTGCAGCAAGCGACTAGCATATATGGTGGCTAACATACGCAAAAGAGAGTGAGAAGAGAAGGCAAAGGCATGAGCGACAAACTATGATCAAGAAGTGATCCTAGAACAACCTACGTCAAAACATTACTCCAACACCGTGTTCACTTCCCGGACTCCGCCGAGAAGAGACCATCACGGTTACACACACGGTTGGTGCATTTTAATTAAGTTAAGTCAGGTTATCTACAACCGGACATTAATAAATTCCCATCTGCCCATAACCGCGGGCATGGCTTTCGAAAGTTCAAATCCCTGCAGGGGAGTCCCAACTTAGCCCATCACAAGCTCTCACGGTCAACGAAGGATATTCCTTCTCCCAAGACATTCTGATCAGACTCGGCATCCCGATTACAAGACATCTCGACAATGGTAAAACTAAACCAGCAACACCACCCAGATGTGCCGACAAATCCCGATAGGAGCTGCACATATCTCGTTCTCAAGGCACATCGGATGAGCAAGACGTCAGGTAGGCCAACCCAGAGTTGCCCCTGGTAACCCCGGACATCGCTCAGTTGGACCAACACTTAGAGAAGCACTGGCCCGGGGGGGGGGGGGTTAAAATAAAGATGACCCTTGAGTCCGCGAAACCCAAGGGAAAAAGGCTAGGTGGCGAATGGTAAAACCAATGTTGGGCATTGCTAGAAGAGTTTTATTCAAGGCGAATTGTCAAGGGGTTCCCATTATAACCCAACCGTGTAAGGAACGCAAAATCCGGGAACATAACACCGATATGACGAAACTAAGGCAGCAAGAGTGGAACAAAACACCAGGCATAAGGCCGAGCCTTCCACCCTTTACCAAGTATATAGGTGCATTAAGATAAACAAGATAATATGGTGATATCCCAATAATAAACATGTTCCAACAAGGAACAATCTCCAAACTTCACCTGCAACTAGCAACGCTATAAGAGGGGCTGAGCAAAGCGGTAACATAGCCAAACAACGGTTTGCTAGGACAAGGTGGGTTAGAGGTTTGACATGGCAATATGGGAGGCATGATGAGGAAGTGGTAGGCATCGTAGCATAGGCATAGCAAAAGAGCGAGCATCTAGCAAGCAAAGATAGAAGTGATTTCGAGGGTATGGTCATCTTGCCTGCAAAGTTCTCAGAGTCGACTTGATCCTCGTAAGCGTACTCAACGGGCTCCTCGTTCACGTACTCGTCTCCCGGCTCTACCCAAGGAAGAAAAACAAGCAAAAAGGAACACAATCAACCACGTGCAATGCTCAAGCAACATGATGCAAACATGGTATGATATGCGGGATGTGATATGTGATGCATAGGCATGATTTGGAAAGGAATGATTGAACCTGGCCTCAACTTGGAAAACCAAGAGTGCCACTGGAAATAGGAGGTGATTTCGGTCGAAATCGATATAAAGATCACCGGAATCGGATGCACGGTTTGAAAATGGCAAGCAAAACAAATATGGCACCGATCTGTGATAAACAAGTAGTCTTCTAAATGCATCAAGAACAACATGCTACAACACTCCAACATGAAAACAAAATACATGGCAGGGATCCACTCAAGATGCTTGACAAAAAATGAACACTGAGCTACGGCTAATTCACTCATTAACAGGTTCAAACAAGCATGGCAAAAGTGCAAAAGATAACAGGTTACAGACTTAGTGAAAATAACAGCAAGTCAAGAATTTATCATCAGGAAGCAATGTTTAGAGCATGATAACTACATGCTACAGGAACATATCAAGGAAAAGCAAGGCATGGAATGAAGCTACTCAAAGCATATAACAAAAGTCCCTTAGTGACCATGAGCCAAAAGGGATCAGAAAATACAATTGCAAGCATGTGAACATAGCAAAAACATAAACAGATTCAGACTTGGTCAAAAACTGGAGCATGGCAAAACAGATAACGAGTAGGCATGTTTACGAGCTCATGCACTCACTACGAGGCATTGCATGACAAACTAAGTATACACCCGGCAAATAGACATGGCATAGAAGCTAGACATGGCAAGAACAACAACATAGCATGCACGGATCAACAACAACAAGCTCGGCAAAATCGCTAAACATGTTAACAATCTGCCAGGAACATTTTATAGCAAAAGTAGAGCTCGATTGACTCAAGCTAGGGTTCTCCATAATTGCAAACAAAGACATGAATGGATAGAGCTCAACATTATCTACAAAACATCCTTACTGATCATGCTTAAAAGAGGCACATATCACTAGGAAACAACATGAACATATGGCACAAAAACAATAATAGGTCAAGGACTTAGAATATTTCTAAGTCCCTGAAATCAGCATCATTGGGTAAGCTACTTTGCATGCTTGTGCTAGTCACCATAAAGATCACAAAAATACATGGCATACACCCCTGTAAAGATGGCATGGCATACTTCAAAACACATGTAGAGCTCAGGATCATAGCATGCACACATTAATCATGGCAAAAATGACAAAAGTGCATTTCCTGAAACAGATCTGAAACTATCACCACATAGCCCTCTTCCAACAGCATTTCGGGCATCAAGATGAGCTCAAATGAAAATGATGCAATGAGATGAAATGATGTACTCGTCGAGACGAATATTTTGATATGCTACACGCACGAATCGGAGCTACGATGAGAAAGTTATGGCATGTGGAAGAATGCAAAAAAAATAACTAGGAGGGAGGCAAAAGTCAATCGGATCCAGATCGGATCTAGGGTTTGGGCACTGTAGCGGCACGAGTCTCGAGATTCGCCGGGAACGGAGGGGATCGCCGGAAGATGTGCGCCGTCGAGGGAGGAAGAGGCGGCGGCCGGCGTTGAGCTCCTCCACGGCGCGCGGGGCGGCTCGGATCCGGCGGAGGGGCGGCTAGCCGAGCCTTGCGGAGGTCGCCGCGGTGAGGTGGTAGCGGCCACCGGCAAAGGACGGCGTCGCCGACGATGAGGTGGCGCAGGGCGGCGAAGGGCGTTGGCGGCGAAGCTGGAGTCCGGCGCGGGCGGCGCGCTCCCTCGCGCGGGGCACGGGCGGCGAGACAGCGCGGGCCACGGAGGGCCGGCTCCGGGCTGAGCGGGACTGCGGGTGCGGCGAAGTGGGCACAGGGCAGCGACCAACCAGGTGGTGCCACGTGGCGGCGATGGGGCGGAGTGGACGTTGTCTGGCGGGACGGGAATTTGTCCGGCGGCCCGTGGAGAGGGAGGGGTCTAGGGTTTGCCCGAAAATCTCGGGGGTGATCTATTTATAGAGGTAGAGGGAGCTAGGAAGCTCCAAATGAGGTGCGGTTTGCGGCCACACGATTGTGATCGAACGGCCTAGGTGATGGACGAGGTTTAGGTGGGTTTTGGGCCACTTTGGAGAGGTGTTGGGCTGCAACACACACGAGGCCTTTTCGGTCCCTCGGTTAACCGTTGGAGTAGCAAACGAAGTCCAAATGGCACGAAACTTGACACGTGGTCTACCGGTAGTAAACCAAGGCCGCATGGCAAGTCTCAGTCCAATCCGAAAACATTTAACCCCCACACATGAAAAGAGGTTGAAAGGGACACCGGAGGACATAGAAGCGCCGGAATGCAAAACAGACAACGGGAAAAATGCTCGAATGCATGAGACGAACACGTATGCAAATGCAATGCACATGATGACATGATATGAGATGCATGACAAAGACAAAACACACGAAGGAAAAAACCCGACAACGATGAAATAAAATAACTTAGTGCCGGAAATGGCAAGAGTTGGAAGACAAATAAGGTAAATTACATCCGGGGTGTTACAACACTCCACCACTACGAAAGGATCTCGTCCCGAGATCTAGGACTGGAAAAACTCCGGGTACTTAGAACGGAGGTGATCCTCGCGTTCCCAGGTGGCTTCACGGTCGGAATGATGTGACCACTTGACTTTGAGGAATTTGATAGACTTGTTGCGAGTCTTGCGCTCAGTTTCTTCAAGAATAGCGATGGGGTGCTCACGATAAGACATGTCTTCTTCAAGATCAATGTCTTCAAAGTTGACAGTGCAGTCAGGAGTCTTGAAACACTTGCGGAGTTGGGACACGTGAAACACGTCATGCACATTTGCAAAGTTGGAGGGGAGCTCAAGTTGATAGGCGAGATCGCCTCTTTTGCTGATGATCTTGAAAGGACCCACGTATCTAGGGGCAAGCTTCCCTTTGATACCGAATCGACGAGTACCTTTCATTGGAGAGACGCGGAGGTAGACATGGTCTCCGATCTCGAAAGCCAAGTCACGATGCTTGCTATCATAGTAACTCTTCTGATGCGATTGCGCGACTTTGAGATTATCACGAATGACTTTGCACATCTCTTTTGCCTCTGTGATCAAGGCATTGCCAAGAAGTTGACGTTCACAAGTCTCTGACCAGTTAAGAGGAGTACGACACTTCCTGCCATAGAGAATTTTGAATGGGGCCTTGCCCGAACTCGCTTGAAAGCTTTTGTTGTAGGAGAACTCGGCATATGGAAGACAATCTTCCAACTTCATATCGAAAGAGATGACGAAAGCCCTGAGCATATCTTCAAGAATCTGATTTACTCGCTCGACTTGGCCACTAGTTTGAGGATGAAAAGCTGTGCTGAAGAGAATGTTGGTACCCATGGCCTTTTGAAAAGAATCCCAAAACTTAGAGGTGAAGATGTTGCCACGATCTTAAGATATCAACTACGGAATGCCGTGCAGCGAGACAATCCAGGAGGTATATAGCTCTGCCAATTGAGCTGCTGTGATAGATTCTTTGATAGGAAGAAAATGAGCCACTTTAGTGAGTTTGTCGATGGCAATGAAGATAGCATCATTGCCATGCTTGGACTTTGGAAATCCAGTCACGAAGTCCATCTCAATATGGTCAAACTTCCATTCTGGAATGGCAAGAGGTTGGAGGAGAGCAGCTGGTCGTTGGTGTTCTGCTTTCACTCTTGTGCAGACATCACATTCATTCACGAACTGAGCAATCTCGCACTTCATTCGAGTCCACCAATACGACTGCTTGAGGTCATGGTACATCTTTGTACTTCCAGGGTGGATAGAGAGGAGTGAATTTTGAGCTTTGTTCATAATGACTTTACGAAGGTCACCTTTAGACACAACAATGCGATCCTCGAAGAATAGAGTATCCTTGTCATCAAGACGATAGCACTTGTATTTGGGCTGACTCTTAACAATCCCAATCTTCACCTTCTTCACCATAGCATCAAGGAGTTGAGCCTCGCGAATCTGATCTTCCAAAGTAGGAGAGACTTTGAGGTTGGCGAGGAAACCTTGAGGAATAACTTGAAGATTGAGTTTGTGGAAAACTTCACAAAGCTCGGGTTGGTAAGGCTTGATAATTAGACTGTTGCAGTAAGCCTTCCTGCTCAATGCGTCAGCAATTACATTGGCCTTGCCTGGAGTATATTCGATACTCGGATTATACTCTTGAATCATTTCGACCCAACGAGTCTGCCTGAGGTTGAGATTAGGCTGAGTGAAGATGTACTTGAGACTCTTATGATCAGTGAAGATGTCCACTTTTCTGCCCAATAAGAGGTGTCTCCAAGTTAAAAGAGCATGCACAACTACCACCAACTCGAGGTCATGAGTGGGGTAGTTCTTTTCGTTGGGCTTCAACTGGCGAGAGGTATAGGCCACAACTTTCTTCTCTTGCATCAACACTGCACCAAGACCTTGAAGGGAAGCATCACAGAAAACCTCAAGAGGAGTCAGAACTGGAGCAGTAACTAACTTCTCTTTCAGGGTGTTGAAAGCGATGTCACATTCAGGAGACCAGATGTACTTCACATGCTTCTGGAGAAGGTTGGAAAGAGGCTTCACGATCTTAGAGAAGTTCTCGACGAACCTTCGACAATAGCTTGCGAGGCCAAGGAAGCTGCGGAGTTGCTTCACATTCTGAGGTGGTTCCCAATTCACAATTGCAGACACCTTCTCAGGATTAACCGTTATGCCCTTGGCAGAGATAATATGCCCAAGGTAGAGAACCTCATCGAGCCAAAACTCGCACTTTGAAAAACTTGGCATAGAACTGATGTTCTCTGAGTTTATCCAGCACCAAATGCAAGTGCTTGGCATGATCTTCCTTGTTCTTGGAAAAGACCAAAATGTCATCGAGGTAGACCAAGACCAAGTCATTTGTGTAGGCGTTGAAGATGACATTCATCATGCGAGAGAAAGTTGGAGGAGCGTTGATGAGCCGGAAAGACATGACAGTGTATTCATATGAACCATAGCTTGTTCTGAATGCTGTCTTGGGGATATCTTGTTCACGAATGCGAATCTAATGATAGCCCATACGGAGATCAAGCTTGGAGAATACTTGAGCACCTTTGAGTTGTTCAAACAGCTCGTTGATGTTGGGAAGTGGGTACTTGTTCTTTATGGTCTTCTTGTTCAATGGACGGTAGTCGACACAAAGTCAGTCCGTTCCATCCTTCTTCTTCACAAAAGAACTCCACAACCCCACGGAGAAGAACTAGGTCGGATGAGACCCATTTGCTCTTGAATATCGAGTTGTTTCTTCAGCTCCTTCAACTCTTCAGGTCCAAGCTTGTAAGGACGTTTGCAAACAGGTTCCGTGCCAGGCTCAAGATCGATGAGAATTCAACTGGCCGGTGCGGAGGCATTCCTGGAAGCTCTTCTGGAAAGACGTCTTGATATTTGCAAACGACTGGGATTTGAGAGATGGCATCCAGCTCGCCCTTCTCATTGAGAGAAAACAGTCGAATTGTATCATCCCGAGCGGCAAAGACGATAACATCCTCAGACGAATGAGTCAATTGAATCTGCCTGGCAGCATAACAAGCTGAGCCTTGTGCTTAGAAAGCCAGTCCATTCCGAGAATAAGATCGATATCCAAGTTACCAAGGACCATTGGTGAAGAAAGAAACTTATAGTCACCCAACGTGATAGTAACATCCGGAGCCATCATTTTGGTGTTCATGAACAAACTCGGAGAAGAAACCGCTATCGGCTTAGGCAAATCAACAATATGCACATCATGCATGGATGCGAAAGGCTTTGATAAGAATGACAAAGATGCACCAGTATCAAAAAGAACTCTTGCAGGAATGTCATTAACAGGAAGGTTACCCATGATGACATCTGACAAGACCTCTGCCTGAGCTGCATTCATCATGTTGATCTTAGCAGACTTGGGGTTATGCTTGACCACTGCAGTGCTGGCAGATCTCACAGGAGGAGGAGGAGGGAGACGCCTCTGATTGAAGCATTTGTTGGCATAGTGGCCCTTCTGCTGACACTTGTTGCACATGACCTCCGAGAGCAAATGGTGATATGGATCACTTGATCTTGGAGCTTGATACGAAGTCTTGTTCTGAAAGCCTGGGTTGGGTGGGTGGGAAGATCCATTGCCACCTTTGCTCTTCTGCTGATGAGGCTGACGGAACGGAGGAGGAGGCGGCCAATACTTTTGCTGCTTAGAAGCCACTTGAGTTGAGGAAGAAGGAGTTGCATCTCTGACTCGCTTCTTGGTAGCATCGCACTTGAGTTGACCAGTCTCTTGCTTCATTGCCATATTGTAGAACTCATCATACTTCTTCGGCTCAAAAAGCATGAGAGCTAGTTGGAGATCTTCTTCGAGGCCACCCCTGATCTGATAAATCATGCTCTTCTCGTCAGGGACGTCTTGCTTGGCGAAACGAACGAGCCTCTGGAACAGAATGTTATACTGGTAAACAGACAAGCTGCCTTGCTTCAAGTTGCGGAATTCCTCATGCTTTGTCTCAACAACACTCTAAGGAATGTGGTGAGCTTTGAAGTCTTGACGGAATTCATCCCAGGTAATCACACGACCTCCTCTGGAATCTTTGTACTGCTGAAACCATTCTGCAGCTTGGTCTTTGAGTTGGAAGGAGGCAAACTTGACAAAGTCCTCATGCCTGCCGTTACTGCACTTGAAATGCTTGCAGATATCCACGAGCCAATCATCAGCGTCTGAGGCCTCGACACAGTTGCTGAAGGTCTTTGGCTGATTAGCGAGGAACTGGTTGAATTTAGCAAACTGATTCTGATTGTTGCCATGGCCATGATTCCCTTGGTTGCGCTCTTGCAAGAGTTGCATGATCAGTTGCGTGTTTGCATTGGTAGCGGCCATCACAGCTTGCCATGCCTCCGGAGGTGGAGGCGGTGGTGGCGGATCAGGATTCAGAGTCATGCGTGTTGGAGGAGCCATCCTGAAGAGGGTGACATCGATTAGCATCTTGACAGACAAATATTTAAGCTGAATCAAATGGATCGAAATTGCAACATATAGTCTTCACATCCGAACAAAATGAACGAACGCATTCCAATCGACATGGTCACACTTCCATAAATTGAGAAGCCACTTAGATAGAGGTAGAAGAATAAAACAACAAGGTACGGGCAAGAGCAAATACTTGGTGAGGATTACCCAATCACAAACCAAATATTCGCGGAAGAATTACTAGAGCTACAAGAATTCCCACCTATGAAACTCCCGAACCTTTTCGGTTATGCAATCAGGTGTTGGGGATACAGGGGAAGCATAATATCTCACCCAAAGCTAGCAAATCCTACATCCAGCTGTATCCATCCTTCAATACATAACCAAGAAACCTTCGAAAATCATCTACCTCAACCTTTGAAAAGTATCCGTTATACGAGTTATGGCAATACTCCTGAACTCCCGCCCCAGTACTGGGTGGCGTCGAGGTTATCTCACCAACAACTGCATAAAAGAGATTTTCGATGTCGGTGAAACTCAGGTATTCCAGAATCTCAACAATAAAATTGTGATGACAACACCTCGGAGCTCAACTCCCCGGGACACTGCCACAACCCCTAAATGTCAGGAGGCACCAAGAACAATGTTCTCGTCACAAAACCATCGGAACGATTCCAAGATACTCGCGTGATCCTAAATTTTTTTAGTGAAATTTGAGAAGAGAAGAGTCAAAACTCTACGTCAGGATGCCTCACCAGAGCGACGAAGGGACCGAGGAGTAAAAGAAATCCTACTCTTCGATATATATAATCCTAAATAACTCAAAACATTTTTCTAGACTCAACAACGCTAACGATTCGATCAAGCAGGGGGCTCCTAAGGTCGGGGAAGGCTCTGATTACCAACTTGTAACGCCCTCGATGCGGCTATATCTCCCACGTGTCGAAGCACGACTTAGAGGCATAACCGCATTGAGAGCAATGTCGCAAGTGAGGTAATCTTCACAACAACCCATGTAAATAAATAAAGGGAAAGGTACATAGTTGGCTTACACTCACCACGTCACACAAATACATAAATAAGTCATTACATTCATCCAAATACACTCAAGGTCCGAGTACGGAACCAAAATGAAGATAAACCCCAAATGCAACATATTCCCCGATCGCCCCAACTGGGCACCACTACTGATCATCTGGGAAAGACACGTAGTAATGTCCTGAGTCCTCATCGAACTCCCACTTGAGCTCTGTCGAATCACCTGGAATGGCCTCAACGGTCCCTGCATCTGGTTTTGGAAGTAATCTGTGAGTCACGGGGACTTAGCAATCTCACACCCTCGCGATCAAGACTATTTAAGCTTATAGGAAGGGTAAAGGTATGATGTGGAGCTGCAGCAAGCGACTAACATATATGGTGGCTAACATACACAAAAGAGAGCGAGAAGAGAAGGCAAAGGCACGAGCGACAAACTATGATCAAAAAGTGATCCTAGAACAACCTACGTCAAACATTACTCCAACACCGTGTTCACTTTCCGGACTCCGCCGAGAAGAGACCATCACGGTTACACACGCGGTTGATGCATTTTATTTAAGTTAAGTTTCAGGTTATCTACAACCGGACATTAACAAATTCCCATCTGCCAATAACCACGGGCACAGCTTTCGAAAGTTCAAATCCCTGCAGAGGAGTCCCAACTTAGCCCATCACAAGCTCTCACGGTCAACAAAGGATATTCCTTCTCCCAAGACAATCCGATCAGACTCGGCATCCCGGTTACAAGACATCTCGATAATGGTAAAACTAAACCAGCAACACCACCCAGATGTGCCGACAAATCCCGATAGGAGCTGCACATATCTCGTTCTCAGGGCACACCGGATGAGCAAGACGTTGGGTAGGCCAGCCCAGAGTTGCCCGTGGTAGCCCCGGACATCGCTTAGTTGGACCAACACTTAGAGAAGTACTGGCCCGGGGGGGGGGGTTAAAATAAAGATGACCCTTGAGTCCGCGAAGCCCAAGGGAAAAAGGCTAGGTGGCGAATGGTAAAACCAATGTTGGGCATTGCTGGAAGAGTTTTATTCAAGGCGAACTGTCAAGGGGTTCCCATTATAACCCAACCGTGTAAGGAACGCAAAATCCGGGAACATAACACCGATATGACGGAAACTAGGGCGGTAAGAGTGGAACAAAACACCAGGCATAAGGCCGAGCCTTCCACCCTTTACCAAGTATATAGGTGCATTAAGATAAACAAGATAATATGGTGATATCCCAACAATAAACATGTTCCAACAAGGAACAATCTCCAAACTTCACCTGCAACTAGCAACGCTATAAGAGGGGTTGAGCAAAGCGGTAACACAGCCAAACAACGGTTTGCTAGGACAAGGTGGGTTAGAGATTTGACATGGCAATATGGGAGGCATGATAAGCAAGTGGTAGGCATCGTAGCATAGGCATAGCAAAAGAGCGAGCATCTAGCAAGCAAAGATAGAAGTGATTTCGAGGGTATGGTCATCTTGCCTGCAAAGTTCTCAGAGTCGACTTGATCCTCGTAAGCGTACTCAACGGGCTCCTCGTTCACGTACTCGTCTCCCGGCTCTACCCAAGCAAGAACAACAAGCAAAAACGAACACAAGCAACCACGTGCAATGCTCAAGCAACATGATGCAAACATGGTATGATATGCGGGATGCGATATGTGATGCATAGGCATGATTTGGAAAGGAATGATTGAACCTGGCCTCAACTTGGAAAACCAAGAGTGCCACTAGAAATAGGAGGTGATTTCGGTCGAAATCGATATAAAGATCAACGGAATCGGATGCACGGTTTGGAAATGGCAAGCAAAACAAATATTGCACCGGTCTGTGATAAACAACAAGTAGTCTTCTAAATGCATCAAGAACAACATTCTACAGCACTCCAACATGACAAAAAATACATGGCAGGGATCCACTCAAGATGCTTGACAAAAGATGAACACTGAGCTACGGCTAATTCACTCATTAACATGTTCAAACAAGCATGGCTAATTCACGGATCAACAACAACAAGCTCGGCAACATCGCTAAACATGTTAACAATCTGCCAGGAACATTTTATAGCAAAAGTAGAGCTTGATTGACTCACGCTAGGGTGCTCCATAATTGCAAACAAAGACATGGATGTATAGAGCTCAACATTATCTACAAAACATCCTTACTGATCATGCTCAAAAGATGCACGGATCACTAGGAAACAACATGAACATATGACATAAAAACAATAACAGGTCAAGGACTTAAAATATTTCGAAGTCCGTGAAATTAGCATCATTGGGTAAGCTACATTGCATGCTTGTGCTAGTCACCACAAAGATCACAAAAATACATGGCATACGCCCCTGTAAAGATGGCATGGCATACTTCAAAACACATGTAGAGCTCAGGATCATAGCATGCACACATTAATCATGGCAAAAATGACAAATATGCATTTGCTGAAACAGATCTGATACTATCATCACATAGCCCTCTTCCAACAGCATTTCTGGCATCAAGATGAGCTCAAATGAAAATGATGCAATGAGATGAAATGATGTACTCGTCGAGGCGAATATTTTGATATGCTACACGCACGAATCGGAGCTACGATGAGGAAGTTATGGCATGTGGAAGAATGCAAAAAAATAACTAGGAGGTTGGCAAAAGTCAACCGGATCCAGATCGGATCTAGGGTTTGGGCACTGTAGCGGCACGAGTCTCGAGGTTCGCCGGGAACGAAGGGGATCGCCGGAAGAGGTGCGCCATCGAGGGAGGAAGAGGCGGCGGCCGGCGTTGAGCTCCTCCACGGCGCGCGGGGCGGCTCGGATCCGGCGGAGGGGCGGCTGCCCGAGCCTTGTGGAGCTCGCCGCGGGGAGGTGGTAGCGGCCACCGACGAAGGACGGCGTCGCCGGCGATGAGGTGGCGCAGGGCGGCGAAGGGCGTTGGGGGCGGAGCTGGACTCCGGCGCGGGCGGCGCGCTCCCTCGCGCGGGGCACGGGCGGCGGGATAGCGCGGGCCACAGAGGGCCGGCTCTGGGCTGAGCGGGCCCGCGGGTACGGCGAAGTGGGCACGGGGCGGCGACCAACTAGTTGGTGCCACGTTGCAGCGGCGGGGCGCAGTGGACGTTGTCCGGTCGGACGGGAATTTGTCCGGCAGCGCGTCTAGAGGGAGGGGTCTAGGGTTTGCCCGAAAATCTCGGGGGTGATCTATTTATAGAGGTAGAGGGAGCTAGGAAGCTACAAATAAGGTGCGGTTTGCGGCTACGTGATCGTGATCGAACGGCCTAGGTGATGGAGGAGGTTTAGGTGGGTTTTGGGCCACTTTGGAGAGGTGTTGGGCTGCAACACACACAAGGCCTTTTCGGTCCCTCGGTTAACCGTTGGAGTATCAAACGAAGTCCAAATGGCACGAAACTTGACAGGCGGTCTACCAGTAGTAAACCAAGGCTGCATGGCAAGTCTCGATCCAATCCGAAAACATTTAACCCCCACACATGAAAAGAGGTTGAAAGGGACACCGGAGGACATAGGAGTGCCGGAATGCAAAACAGACAACGGGGAAAATGCTCGAATGCATGAGACAAGCATGTATGCAAATGCAATGCACATGATGACATGATATGAGATGCATGACAAAGACAAAACACACAAAGGAAAAAACCCGACAACGATGAAATAAAATAACTTAGTGCCGAAAACGGCAAAAGTTGGAATACAAATAAGGTAAATTACATCCGGGGTGTTACAGCTGCCTCTTCGTCTCTTCTTCCTCCTCGCAATACCTCTGAACCTGAGCGCCGCCGCCGTCGTCGAGCTTCGTCTCTGTCTCATCATTGGCGGCTGCATCGACCTGAATGCTCCAGAGAAACGCGGCACACCTGCGCTACCTTAACAGCTTTGGTAAGTCTTCCCCCTTTTCTTCGTAGATCCACCTTTGGGTTTTCGTGTTCATCGGAGTTCGTCGCAGCTCCGGTGTTTTTCTTATCTTTTCTTCCCAGTAGCATCAAAAACTAGTTAGATCTGCTAGCTCTTAGTGCGACTGTAGCCATAATCTCACTTTTCCTTATCTGATCATCCTCTCCATATAGGAGAAAACTCATCTGAACCTGATGAACTGGTATCTGTAATTTAGGTCTTGAATATATTCTTGTTTTCTGTCATATCATAGATCTGGAATTTTCATATAAATCTTTGAAATATGTTTCCCCTTACTTAGGTGTTTTTAGATCAGTACTCCTCACACCAATATAGGCAGTTTAACTTTTTGAAGTATGACAATCCGGCAGGTACCATTAGTCCCCTTTTAAACCGTCGATTCATTTATTCTGTTACTTCTTCCATCGCTAAACTCTGGTTTATCAATGTGCATATACCTTTGCTTCTGCTTATTGCTTTACCATCTATAACTGCATCATCCTCTAATTTAACCATATGATCTGCTTAAATTCCTGTCTCCTCAACCTGTTGTGCCATACGCTTTGTCATAACGAGTCATAAACCGACATCATTTTCTTTCCAGCTCTTCACTTGCAATGGCCAAACAGTTCTATTCCTGTAACTGGGTCTCTTCCCGAGTTACAGAGGAGCAACTGAACAGAATGGTCAAGATTGGTACCTTACCAAAGAAAAATGAAATCCGGTGGCGAGTTCTTGGGCCGGAAAATCCTCCTAACCCCAAACAGGGTGAAGTAGTAGTATTTGTTGATCATATAGGCCGTGGCTTTAAACCGCCCGGATCTAAGTTTTTCCGAGATGTACTTGCCAGCTTTCAACTCCACCCTCAAGATATTGGACCCAACTCGGTATCCAATATCTGCAACTTTCAAGTTTTTTGTGAAGCGTATCTACAAGAAGAGACAACTGTCGAGCTATTCCGGGATTTCTTCCATTTAAACCGTCACACTGAATTTGTAGACGGACCCAATACTGAACTTGGTGGCGTCTCTATTCAGAAAAGGAAAGAGGTTGAGTTTCCTCATGCCAAACTTCAAAGTCACCCCAAAGAGTGGAATCAAACTTGGTTCTATTGCAGAGACACCTCTCCTGAAGATGAGAACCCTCTGTCGGGTTATCGTGCTCACCGGCTTGCTAATACTCATCCACTTACGCAACGACTAAGTGCCAAGGAACGGGCCTCATACGCCCCATAACTCGCT
Organism: Triticum aestivum; assembly: GCF_018294505.1. NCBI lineage: Eukaryota > Viridiplantae > Streptophyta > Magnoliopsida > Poales > Poaceae > Triticum > Triticum aestivum. The sequence continues at coordinate 130,142,360 of NC_057812.1, read as the reverse complement.
AAAATTAGAGCTTTCATGGCCAACAGTTTAACTGGTGTGGACTTCGTCCGTTGCTGGATATCCTGGAGTATTTTGCCGTTAAGTCGCCGCTCGGGCTTAATGTGTGAGTATACTGATGACTTACAAGACTCCCAATGTCATATCAATATTCAGCTAACAGATGAAGAAGTCAATGAGTCTATCAAAAAATGTTGAATGAACCGGAAGCTGCCTGCAGCAAGACCGGATTAAGCCCCTTTTACATGCAAAACAAACCGCCCGCTGTAAGTATTGTCTGTGCTTCCGCTTTACACCTGATATTTTTGGACAGTGCAATCTTTGAATACCCTCTGCCCATTTTTAAACAGGGTGATGATCCGTTCTGGAAAAAGAAACCTCAGGAGAAAGCGGTGAAGCCTTCTCGTCCTAAAACGAAAGCCGTCAAGAAAATCACAAAAGGAAGGCACCTGAACCCATCGGTTTAGAGCTTGATGATGACCTGGATGAACCGGAAGCAGAGGTAGAACTTGATTCACTTGGTTCACTTTTCATGCATCTCATTGACAGTGACATTTATCAGGAGGACGTTGAGGGTAGCCAAGCCGACGATGCAGAGGCAATTATCCTTCCCTCTGGTTCAGATCATCTGCCAACACAAAAAATCTGTCAAGCAATCTGGAAAGTAAGCTTTTCTCACCCTCTTGCTCACTTGGATCCAAAATTTCTTTTGAAGAAGCAGCAGCACGAAGCACGCCGCACAACCCGGCACAGTGGCCAAACGGTCACTTCGACCGGTTTACCGAATACCCCGGTCCGGAAACGCCGACCTAAGGTCTCACCCACTTCTCACACTTCTTATCCCAAGGCCGTCTATTTCCGACAACCTCTTAATCTGTCCGATTCGAATTATCAGGTGACACCTCCTTCATCCTCTGGCGAGTCAACAACGACACAACTCCCTCCTCTTAAGACCGTTGCTGGGTAAGTTTTAACTGAATCTGTTGATGCTTTGTATTTGCATGTTGTTTTCATCCTACATCTTTTCCTTTTCAGAGCTAAGGCTAGACCCAGCAAGAAAACTCGGGTGAATAAACCGTCTGAAGAATTGGTTGTTGAACTGGAGCAAACCGCTGAACTAGAAGGTCCCCATGCAAACACTGTTTTTCATGAACCACCCCCTCCGGATCATGATTTGAATGAGCAAGCAGAAGCTGAAGTAGCAGACCTTGCCAACAAACTGACGAGCCCAGTCCATAATGACGATGGACCGCCCAGTCCGGCGAAGGCTACTGATATCCCAACAACTCCAACACAGACTACTGGTAACAAGGAAGATGATGTTGTCATCACTGGTGTTGGTCATACCTCTCCTGGCAACCCTGTTGCTTTATCCAAACATAGCGCTAAAGAAGAACGTGCTACCATGGAGAAAGGCAAGTGGAGCACCGATTTATCAAGCTATGCCCACTTCAGTGCTCAAGAACTCCACTCTGGCTTTCTAAACTGTTTGCACACAAACCGTGATTATGAAGCCGGTTTGGTGAATCTGATGAAGGAGCGCTATGAGCTAATGGCATAACTTTTCCTTTATTAAGTCCAACTGCAAATACCAACTCTAGTAGCCCCCAAGGGCCAGTTTATGATAGCAATCATAAATCATGACTTTGTAATATCTCAACCCTTACATACTTATCCTCCATATGTCAGGTGATCCTTTGAAATAAACCTGTACTTTATCATTGTACGCCTGTATTTTTCACCTGTGTAGTCCCCAAGGGCTGGTTTATCTTTCCAAGGTAAACCGGGTCTTTAATAAATACTTCAATTTGAACAGATGTACATTAGCCCCCAAGTGTCAAAGATAATGCTTGCATTGTACTTGAGACTTTGCAAAAATTTCTGATAATAGAGCAAATAGGCATTAGCCCCCAAGTACAAAGTGCATAACTTGTTATACACTTGGTACTTCAAATATACATAGCCCATTGATGATATATCTTGCCTTTGTAGGCCGAGCTGAGTAAGAAGGATGCTCAAACCGCTGACCTTCAGGAGAACATTAAATCTCAGCAAGCAAAAGCTTCCAAAGCCAAGGAAGAACTGACTAATGCTTTAGCAGCCATGGAGAAGCTGAAGGAAGCCTGTAATAAAGAGCGTGCAGATTGGGACACAAAGAAGGCCAGTTTAACAAAGAAGGCCGAAGACGCAGAAGCAGCCCTGAAGCCGGTGGTTGAAGAACTGATCGGTTTAAAGCGGCAGATTAATGCCATGACCTCTGTTGTATTTGGTGAGTACCCTCACCTGAAGTTTGTCCAATTCATAATATCTTATCAATGTCCGGTTTACTGATGCGTACCATGACAGGGACCCGCATTACTCATCTGGGTTCCGACATGCGGATGAAACTTAAGGCGGCCTACACCTTGATAGAACAATTGTATTCCGGATCCCAATGGGCTATCTGCACGGCTGCGTACAACAGGCCTCCTCCATCGTTGATAAAAGAAACCATCGAGAAGCTGTCCATGTTGCCTGCCCGACTGGAGGAACTTAAAAAATCAGCTGCAAGGTCAGGCGCATTGACTGCGCTAATCCGGGCCAAGGCATGGATCCCAGATCTTGAACCGGCAGATATCGGCCAAGGCTACCCCAGCGTGAAAGAAGATGGTACAGAATTCAACAATGATGATCTACGAAGGCTGACAAGGGAAATGCGGCCTATAGCAAGCAAATTGGCGGATGACACAGATCTATCTCATTATCAAGCGGTTTATGATGCTGATCATAAAAAATATCCTGCGCCGATTCATGATGTAGAGGATCTTGTTCCGCCAATCCGTAAGCACACTTATGCTCCTGACATTGATCCTTCCCCTCTTATAAGTGAAGAAGTCGTATTCCAAGAGTTAACCGGAATCAATTGGACAACAATTGATTTCCAGCCACTGGGTAGAGAGGAGGAGGATGCGCCAACTCAAGATGATCCTCAATCTTCAAGTCGTGCAGATGAGGAATCCTAAACCGAGGGCCGGTTTATCAATCGCAGTCTGCCACTCATTGAAACAATTATTCTGTGTGGGCTGTTAAAGCGCCTTGTAATAGGATAGCGTAAACACTTTATCTGTTATGCCATCGAGCATGTTTGTTTTGCTTGATACTGATAACTCACCATGCCCATGAGATCTATTATATGCATAGTCCATTGCTGCCTTTATTCGGTTTGCTCCTACATATAAGAACTCGAAAGTGTCCTAGTGGTTTACCATTGGACGGGTCATGATGCCCAAAATATATACATAGCTTGGATGGATAACCAAGATTGTAATAACCAGATATTAAATGGATGATAACCGTGATGTATCTCGTTGGCTGACCAACTGTTGTTAAAATAAGGGTGATACCCCCCATCTGGAGTATTAATGACTCCTTGCATCCTTGTCGGTTCATAACCAAACCGTACCAGGTTATGATAAACACCGGTTTGTTCATATAATTCTAGTGAATTCTAGTCAAAACCAGACCAGATCAAATTATTGCCGGTTTAAGACTGATCATGTACTGACAACCGAACATTGAAAGCCATGCCGGGTTGTAATATACACCGGTTTATCAGAAAATATTCATAAATCCCTTATCAAAAGAGGTTAAAACATTTGCAACAAATACAAGAAAAAATATACAAGGCTTTTCATGCGCTGCCAGGCCCTAAATCGAGGCTTTTCATGGGCTGCCAGGCCGCTGAGTTAAACCATTTTTCGAAGCCTTTCAAGATGGACCTCAATCTTTAACCAATCATCATTTTAACTTTGACAAGTTCAGGGCCTATGAGATTGACTTGTCAAACGTTCGATGGGTCATACCAAGTTTACCTAAATGGAGTGACTTACTTAAAGAGGTAGGATAACCAGGGGTTTTAGGTGAATACACCTGGCTTCCAAGCCTGGCTTGATAGCCTATTACAAGGGTGCAAGATCGTTGTTCTTTGAGAAGAAAGGAGCCCCCAAGTAATATTTGAGCTGTGCTCGGTGGGTACCTATGTTTGAGTTGTGCTTTTTGCAACAAACTCTCTTTGGTTCCACATAATGTCCATTTTGGCTTTAAGCCTATCAAGAGGTGTAGCTATGGTGTAAATACAACCAAGCCCCCTACTGATTTCCCTGTTTGGCCTTAAGCCGATCAAGAGGCGTAGCTATGGTTCGAATACGACCAAGCCTCCTAGTGATTTCCTTTATATCTATGTGGCTTTATAAGCCGGTTTAGTAGAACTCCGTTTTATAAGTAGAAGCCCCCATGTAACCACACATGATGTAAAAAACAACAGATACCCCACTTTAGCTGAGGCTCCGGTTTATTATATAATATATATATATATTGTCATAAGTATGTACATAAGAAGAGCCTGTGGCTCAAGTATAGTAAGGCCGAAGAAGAGCTATATTCCACGGCCGCTGGGTCTCCTCCTCCGATTTACGTGAGTCTTTGTGCTCTCGAACATTGATAAGGTAGTATGATCCATTGTGCAAATTTTTGCTGACCACAAAAGGTCCTTCCCAAGGTGGGGATAACTTGTGCATATCAGTCTGATCCTGGATGAGCTGGAGCACCAGATCGCCCTCTTGAAAAGTTCTGGTCTTAACCCGGCGGCTGTGTTAACGTCAGAGATCTTGTTGATAAATCGCCGAACGTGTCGCTGCTAGATCACGCTTCTCATCTAACAGGTCCAGCGAGTCCTGACGTGCCTTCTCATTCTAAGCTTCAACGTAAGCCGCCACCTGGGGTGAGTCATGACTGTTGGAAATATGCCCTAGAGGCAATAATAAATTGGTTATTATTATATTTCCTTGTTCATGATAATCGTTTATTATCCATGCTAGAATTGTATTGATAGGAAACTCCGATACATGTGTGGATACATAGACAACACCATGTCCCTAGTAAGCCTCTAGTTGACTAGCTCGTTGATCAATAGATGGTTACGGTTTCCTGACCATGGACATTGGATGTCGTTGATAACGGGATCACATCATTAGGAGAATGATGTGATGGACAAGACCCAATCCTAAGCCTAGCACAAGATCATGTAGTTCGTACGCTAAAGCTTTTCTAATGTCAAGTATCATTTCCTTAGACCATGAGATTGTGCAACTCCCGGATACCGTAGGAATACTTTGGGTGTGCCAAACGTCACAACGTAACTGGGTGGCTATAAAGGTACACTACAGGTATCTCCGAAAGTGTCTGTTGGGTTGGCACGAATCGAGACTGGGATTTGTCACTCCGTGTAAACGGAGAGGTATCTCTGGGCCCACTCGGTAGGACATCATCATAATGTGCACAATGTGATCAAGGAGTTGATCACGGGATGATGTGTTACGGAACGAGTAAAGAGACTTGCCGGTAACGAGATTGAACAAGGTATCGGGATACCGATGATCGAATCTCGGGCAAGTATCGTACCACTAGACAAAGGGAATTGTATACGGGATTGATTGAATCCTCGACATTGTGGTTCATCCGATGAGATCATCGTGGAACATGTGGGAACCAACATGGGTATCCAGATCCCGCTGTTGGTTATTGACCGGAGAACGTCTCGGTCATGTCTGCATGGTTCCCGAACCCGTAGGGTCTACACACTTAAGGTTCGATGACGCTAGGGTTATAAGGAATAGATATACGTGGTTACCGAATGTTGTTCGGAGTCCCGGATGATATCCCGGACATCACGAGGAGTTCCGGAATGGTCCGGAGGTAAAGATTTATATATGGGAAGTCCTGTTTTGGTCACCGGAAAAGTTTCGGGTTTTATCGGTAACGTACCGGGACCACCGGGAGGGTCCCGGGGGTCCACCGGCCCCGGAGGGCTGCATGGGCCAAGTGTGGGAGGGGACCAGCCACAGGTGGGCTGGTGCGTCCCCCCCCCCACAAGGGCCCAAGGCGCCTAAGGGGAGGAAGGGGGCAAACCCTAAGGGCAGATGGGCCTTAGGGCCCATGCCTGGTGCACCTCCCTCTCCCCCCTTGGCCGCCCCACCAGATGGGATCTGGGCTGGCCGCCGCCCCTAGGGTGGAACCCTAGGTGGGGGCGCAGCCCCCTCCCTCTCCCCTATATATAGTTGAGGTCTTTGGGGCTGCCAACACAGGAGTTTTGACCTCTTCTTGGCGCAGCCCTACCCCTCTCCCTCCTCGTCTCTTGCGGTGCTTGGCGAAGCCCTGCTGGAGTACCACGCGCCTCCACCACCACCACGCCGTTGTGCTGCTGCTGGATGGAGTCTTCCTCAACCTCTCCCTTTCTCCTTGCTGGATCAAGGCATGGGAGACGTCACCGGGCTGTACGTGTGTTGAACGCGGAGGTGCCGTCCGTTCGGCACTAGGATCTCCGGTGATTTGGATCACGACGAGTACGACTCCTTCAACCCCGTTCTCTTGAACGCTTCTGCTTAGTGATCTATAAGGGTATGTAGATGCACTCTCCTTCCCCTCGTTGCTGGTTTCTCCATAGATAGATCTTGGTGACACGTAGGAAAATTTTGAATTTCTGCTACGTTCCCCAACAGTGGCATCATGAGCTAGGTCTATGCATAGTTACTATGCACGAGTAGAACACAAAGTAGTTGTGGGCGTTGATTTTGTTCAATATGCTTACCGTTACTAGTCCAATCTTGATTCGGCGGCATTGTGGGATGAAGCGGCCCGGACCGACCTTACACGTACTCTTACGTGAGACTGGTTCCACCGACTGACATGCACTAGTTGCATAAGGTGGCTAGCGGGTGTCTGTCTCTCCCACTTTAGTCGGATCGGATTCAATGAAAAGGGTCCTTATGAAGGGTAAATAGAAGTTGACAAATCACGTTGTGGCTTTCACGTAGGTAAGAAAACGTTCTTGCTAGAACCCTATTGCAGCCACGTAAAACTTGCAACAACAATTAGAGGACGTCTAACTTGTTTTTGCAGGGTATGCTATGTGATGTGATATGGCCAAGAAGAATGTGATGAATGATATGTGATGTATGAGATTGATCATGTTCTTGTAATAGGAATCACGACTTGCATGTCGATGAGTATGACAACCAGCAAGAGCCATAGGAGTTGTCTTTATTTATTGTATGACATGTGTGTCATTGAACAACGCCATGTAATTACTTTACTTTATTGCTAACCGGTAGCCATAGTAGTAGAAGTAATAAGTTGGCGAGACAACTTCATGGAGACACAATGATGGAGATCATGATGATGGAGATCATGGTGTCATGCCGGTGACGATGATGATCATGGAGCCCCGAAGATGGAGATCAAAAGGAGCAATATGATATAGGCCATATTGTTGGGGATATTACTACTGGGCGTAAACCGGCCTATCTGGGCCGGGTTAACTTTGTCAGTAGTTAAGTAAGTTAAAGCCCAAGAAGACAGAGGAGGGCTCAAGGCCCATGGTCGGCTCAAGGCCTGCAGCCGTAAACCGGCGTTAGTAGTTAACCTGTATTGTAAGTTAGGAATAAGAAGAGACCAAACCGGACACATTTATAAGCCGGTATTGGGACTCCGTAAGCCGACGAGAGTCACCCGTGTATATAAGGGGACGACCCGGCGGCGGTTCAAGAAAAACAGACAACAACTCGAGACATAGGCGAAGCTTGTTTGCCCTCTAGTCATCGAAACCCCATCAATTCCATCACAACTAGACGTAGGCTTTTACCTTCATTAAAGGGGCCGAACTAGTATAAACTCTCTTGCGACCTTGTGTCCGCTTTAACCCCTTCAAGCTAACCCGTCGCGATGGCTCCATGACTAAGTCCTTTCTCTAGGACATCTGCCATGACAAAACCATGATAGTTGGCGCCCACCGTGGGGCTATCGCACGATGGTTTCCGGTTCTTGGAGGGCCGCTTTGAAGGACTCGAGGGCTATGCTGTAGGCCGGATGACTAAGAGTCGTCGCGGCAAGCTCTACATCGACGACGCAGGATGGGGCCCCGAGGCCGGCTCAATTGAGTACGGGTACCGGGTCCCCTTTGGTAGCATTCACGTTTTCATTGGCAAGATCGGTGAACCGTGCACTGAGCCGGACATCTGCACCGACCTCGTCGAGACGGCTCAGCGTGCGCAATCCGCCCGGGTTAAACCAGCCATGAAGCGTGCCTTCGTGGGAGTCATCCATGGAGGAAGTTATGAGGACGGATCGGAGTTTCGCGGGGCGACTGTCATTTGTTACGGTGACGAATCTTCGACCGGAGAAACCGAATCTCTTTATCAGCTACAAGATGGCCGGATTGGGAGCTGTTCCAATGGCGACAGTATTCCGGACCCCTCTGATCTGCCCAACCGGGTTGGAATATTCATGACCGAACACAAGCAGTGCTTCATTCTTCGACAGCCGCGGCAACGATCTCTGGTTCAGCAGCGGTGACGGCTGCCGGGGCAGGAGGCCCTGTGCGCCCGCCACGCTCAGGTTCTATCAGATCAGGAAGTTGGCTGTGCTTATGGCGGAAGTTAATCCACCAGATCAGGACATTCACAACACGGAGATTGCAAAGGTAAAGGAACAGATCACCCAGGCCAAGGCGGATCTGGCGGCTGAGGACACCAGGATGGCCGCAGAGTGGGCCGCTTTAGACGCACAGGCCTACAGGCTTATGTTGGACTAGAGCGCGTCGCATGAAGTCATGAGGAGGAAGCACCGATCCCGCTTACCTCCGGTTTTCGAGGCCAGAGACCTTTTCAACACTCCAGGACCAAGAGCCGGCAATCCGCTGGAGGGGAACCGAGCAGAAGCCCCTGGGACCGGTGCACCGGTTCAGCCTCGTCAGATGGACCCGCCTCGTCAAAACACCGTTATACCTCAGGATGCTTTAACACCTCCGGGTCACTACTCCAACCCAATGGACAATCTTGTTGCCGCTGCTGCACGGCTGGAGGCCATTCCAATTGAAGGTGACTCGCCGCAGGCAGTAGAGACGCGACGGGTCAAGGAACTTCTGAGGACAGCTTTGGCCCAACAGGAAGCGTACTCGTACAGCCGCGACCGGATCCACTCGACCCCCCGTCCAAGCCGGAGCTATAGCAGACATATGGATGAACCAGCAGTGTCGAGTAATGAACGACGTGAAGCACCCCGTGGCAACAACCCGACGGGTGGTGCTGATGACGCTCAGGAAGTGGTGAACCGGGCCCGAGCACGCAGGGAGGCCGAGTTAGCCGCACAGCATCAGGCTCGGCAGCTCACGCCGGTTCGTCCAACCATCTCGATCGAACCTGGTGTTACTTCTAGTTCTTTGGGGTGCCTTGCCTTATCCCCACTTTACGCAATGTGCGCCTGCCCAAGGATTTCAAAGGCCCGCGCAAGGTACCAAATTACACGGTGGATCAACCTCCAGAGACATGGGTGGAGAGCTATGAGATGGCCATGGAGATGCTTGATGTGGATGACACGGCGTGTGCGAAATACTTCACAAGGATGCTTGAAGGAACGGCCCGTACTTGGTTAAAAAGCTTGCCAGCTAATTCTATCAGTTCATGGGCCCAATTACGAGCCCGGTTTATCAGCAATTTCAAGGATACCTGTAAACAGCCTATGTCGATAGTGGACTTAGCTGCATGCGTCCAGGAGGAAGGAGAATCAACGACTCATTGGGTGCGCCGGGTTTCACAAGTGTTGCACTCCTCAAACTGCATCAACACTGACACCGCAGTATTAACCCTAGAAGGCAACTGCCGGTTTGGGCCCCTGAAGTTGAAATTGGGACGGATGAAGCGTCATTGCACCGACATGGGGACCCTCATGGCCGCTTTGGTGAAATATGCTGATTCTGATAGTACCAAGGATCCCGAATCTAATGATGACAAGACAGGGAAAGGGAAGAAGAACAACAACTCCAAAGGTCAGCAGCATCACTGGGTAGGCAATGGCGGAGGAGGCAAGCATAAAGCGGATGGTAACATGGACTTTGTGGCTAATACCAACGCACAGGACAATGGCCAGCGATGCAAGGGTAGGCCGAAAAATCGTAATGGAGCACCCAACCCTAACCCAAACCGCCTAAACTATCTGCTAAGCCAGCCCTGTCCAAGACATGGTATAAAGGAGGAGCCAGCAAACCACCTTTGGAAGGATTGCTTTATTATGCAGGAGTTCAAGAATTCTAATATTTTCCGGTATGATCACGAATCTGGCGGTGGCTCAGGGTCCGGGCTGGGTTACGGTGGAGGAAGTTCTGGTTCAGGATTTAATGATAATCCGGGCGGACATAATGGTCAAAATAGTTAGAACAACCAGGGTGGTTACATCCAACAGCAGCAACAGTCAGGTTATCAGAGCAACCCAAAGCAGTTGAGTAGTGGGCAGTACCATGTCTTTACCACTAGCTTGGACAAGCGAGACCGGAAGGTTCAGAGGCAGGCAGTCAACACTGTTGAACCGGCCATACCCCGTTATCTACGTTGGTCTGAACAGCCAATCATATGGAGCAGAGAGGATCACCCACCCCAGGTCGATAATCCGGGTCAGTTGGCTCTGGTGGTGGCGCCTCAGGTGGGAGGTTATAAGTTCACCAAGGTGCTCATGGATGGAGGGAGCAGCATTAACATCCTGTACTATGAGACCTTCCGTCGTATGGGACTAACAGATAAGAATCTCAAACCGTCTAATACAGTATTCCATGGTGTAGTGCCTGGCAGATCAGCATATCCCGCTGGTAAGATAGCTCTCGAAGTGGCCTTTGGGGATGATCATGATTCCAGGTCGGAGACATTGACGTTTGAAGTGGTGAAAATCCAAAGTCCATATCATGCCCTGTTTGGGCGACCGACATACACCAAGTTTATGGCTCGGCCCTGTTATGTGTATTTGCAGCTCAAGATGCTGGGTCACAAGGGGACAATAACGGTTCACGGAAGCCGCAAAATCGCTTTTGAATGCGAGGAAGGAGATGCGGCTTATGCAGAGTCGGTTTGTGCCACCGAGGAGTTGAAATACTATAAAGACAATGTTGATCCGGCGGACATGACTCCGTTCAAGAAGCCAACTACGGAGCATGATCCGGCCCTGAAGTTCAAATCGGCAGCAGAAACTAAGCTTGTTGACTTCATACCTGGCGATTCATCCAAGCAGTTCAGCATCAATGCCAACTTGGATCTGAAATAGGAAAGCGCGCTCATCGAGTTCATCCGTGAGAATCGGGACATTTTTGCATGGAAGCCCTCCGACATGCCAGGTGTACCGAGGCAACTCGCTGAGCACACACTTAATGTGGATCCTAAATATAAACCGGTGAAACAGTTCCTCTGCCGGTTTAACGAAGAAAGACGCAAGGCGATTGGAGAAGAGGTAGCTAGGCTCTTAGCAGCTGGCTTTATTGTTGAAGTTTTTCACCCCGAGTGGCTTGCCAATCCGGTGCTGGTCCTCAAGAAAAACGGCACCTGGCGCATGTGTGTGGATTACACAGATATTAATAAAGCTTGTCCAGCAGATCCTTTTGCCCTCCCCCATATTGATCAAATTATTGATGCTACGGCGGGTTGTGAGTATTTAAGTTTTTTGGATGCGTATTCTGGCTATCATCAGATCAAAATGGCAGTTAAGGACCAGGAGAAGACAGCATTTATAACTCCATTTGGAGCCTTCTGCTATGTGTCTATGCCCTTCGGGCTCAAGAGTGCCCAGGCAACTTACCAACGGTGTGTACAAAATTGTCTTCACAAGCAGATTGGCCGTAATGTACATGCTTACGTGGATGATATCGTGGTTAAATCCAGGGAGAAGGAGACTCTGATTGATGATTTGAAGGAAACCTTTGATAACCTGAGAACATACAAGATGATGCTTAATCCGGACAAGTGTGTCTTTGGTGTACCGGCGGGCAAGCTATTGGGTTTTCTAGTGTCCAACAGGGGAATTGAGGCTAATCCGGAGAAGATCACGGCTATCACCTCCCTGGCTAAACTGAAGTGTATCAACGATGTTCAACGCCTGGCAGGCCGGATTGCTGCGCTAAGCCGGTTTATCAGTCGCCTGGGTGAGAAGGTAATCCCTTTGTATCAAATGTTGAAAAAGACGGATCAGTTTGTCTGGAGTTCTGCTGCTGATGAAGCATTTGAGGACTTAAAGCGGCAATTGGCCAATCCACCTGTGCTCGCCGCTCCCGTTGACAAGGAGACGTTACTGCTATATGTTGCTGCTAATGTTCGGGCGGTCAGCGTAGCTATTGTGGTGGAGCGAAAGGAGGCAGGTAAGGAGCATCCGGTTCAACGTCCGGTCTATTATATCAGCAAGGTGCTCATTGAGTCCAAGCAAAGGTATCCGCATTGGCAGAAGCTGGTGTATGGAGTTTTTATGGCAAGCCGGAAGCTTAAACAATATTTCCAAGGGAACTCAATTACGGTGGTCAGTTCTGCTCCTTTGGGAGATATCATCCAGAACCGGGAAGCAACTGGCCGGATTGCAAAGTGGGCCATAGAGCTGGGGCCGTACGGTTTGAAGTATGTGCCTCGGACAGCGGTTAAGTCTCAAGCACTTGTTGATTTCATCAATGATTGGATGGAAATGCAAGCACCTGAAGAAAAGCCAGATCATACATATTGGACCATCCATTTTGACGGATCCAGGCAGTTGGAAGGCTCGGGGGCTGGAGTCGTATTAACTTCCCCACGAGGTGATAAGTTTTGTTATGTTCTCCGTTTAATGTTCCCTTGTACTAACAATGCAGCTGAGTATGAAGCCTTGCTCCATGGTCTCCGGATGGCTAAGGAGATGAATCTAAGTCGAGTTAAGTGCTTCGGTGACTCGGACCTTGTGGCTCAGCAAGTGTCTGGCACTTGGGACTCCAAGGACCCACTCATGGCAGCATATCATCGTGAGGTGGATACTGTCGCAGGTTATTTCAAAGGCTATCAAGTGGACCACGTGGACCGGCGGAAAAATGAAGCGGCAGACGCTTTAAGCCGGCTGGGCTCTCAGCGCAAACCGGTCCCACCCAATGTTTTTCTGGATGTGCTGCACAACCCGTCGGTCAAGATCCCTGGTGAAGAGGATTTGGCCATTCCTGATCCGGAGGCTCAATTGGTGGCGGCTCTTCATGTTATTCCAGATTGGACGCTTCCTTACCTGGCGTACAAGAACCGGGGTGAGTTGCCAGAGGATGAGATTCTAGCCCGGCGGATAATCCGGCGATCCAAATCCATGGCTATCATCAACGGCGAGTTGCATCATTGAAGTATATCAGGAGCTTTTCAACGTTGCGTGTCTCCTGAAGAAGGCCGTGAAATTTTGCGTGAGATCCACGAAGGAGATTGTGGTCACCACGCCGGTTCAAAGTCTCTGGTGGCTAAAGCGTTTTGCCATGGTTTTTATTGGTTAACTGCTCATGCTGATGCGGAGGATCTGGTCAGACGATGTGATGGTTGCGAAAGGTTTTCAAGGCGTGCTCATGTACCGGCTCAAGAATTGAGAATGATTCCAATTACTTGGCCGTTTGCGACTTGGGGGCTGGATATGGTTGGGCCTTTCAAAAGGTCCAAAGATAAGAAGACCCACCTCCTGGTGGCGGTTGACAAGTTTACAAAGTGGGTGGAGGCAGAACCTGTTAGCAAGTGTGATGCGGCCACGGCGGTTCAGTTCATCAAAAAGGTGATTTTCCGGTTTGGCTTTCCGCATAGTATTATCACAGATAATGGTACCAATTTGTCCAAAGGTGCTATCAAGGAGTTCTGCGAACGGGAGCACATCCGGCTCGACGTTTCATCAGTGGCACATCCACAGTCCAATGGTCAAGAAGAAAGAGCTAATCAAGAGATCTTGAGAGGCATCAAGCCCCGGCTCATGGTTCCTTTGTAGAGAACGCCGGGTTGTTGGGTAGAAGAATTACCATCTGTATTATGGAGCATCAATACAACACCCAACAGATCAACAGGATACACACCGTTCTTCATGGTTTATGGAGTGGAGGCGGTTCTCCCCAGTGATATCCGTCATGATTCACCTCATGTCACGGCTTATATTGAAGCGGACAACAAGACAGCACGGCAAGATGCTTTGGACCGGTTGGATGAAGAGCGTGACATCGCAGCCGCCTGATCGGCGATTTACCAGCAGGATCTTCGTCGTTATCACAGTCGCTGGGTCAGAACCAGAGCCTTTCAGGAAGGAGATTTGGTGCTTCGGCTCATCCAAGATCAGACTGATATGCATAAGCTATCCCCACCTTGGGAGGGGCCTTTCGTGGTCAGCAAGAATCTGCACAACGGGTCGTACTATCTGATCGATATTCGAGAGCATAAGGACTCACGTACATCAGAAGAGGAGACTAACAAGCCATGGAATATAGCTCATCTTCGGCCTTACTATACCTGAGCCATTGGCTATACTTATGTACATATTACGACAATGTATATATTATGATTAAATATAATAAACCGGAACCTCAGCTAAAGCGGGGTATCTGTTCTTTTACATCATGTGAGGTTACACGGAGTTGCTCTAAAGCGGCCTCCGGTTTACCCCTTGAGTTCGCTTTGCTAAAAGCATCGTCTTATATCACTTGGAGGATTGGTCGTGTCCGAACCAATACCATGCCTCTTGATAGGCGAGAGCCACCAGATCACTTGGGGACTTGGTCATGTCTGAACCAGTCATGCCTCTTGATCGGCCTAAGGCCACAGAATCACTTGGGGGCTTGGTCGAACCCGAACCATGACCATGCCATTTGGTCGGCATAAATGTCACGGTTTCATTTGGGGACCTGGCTGACTAGAACCATAGTTACACCTAACGGGAGCTTGGTTGTGTTTGGCCATGGTAACGCCATTTGATCAGCTTAAATAAACCTTTTTTGGAAAACGGTTTTGTCGTTGCTTTTGCTTCACACTTTTCTTTGAAGGTTTTTTTTGCTTTTCATTGTGTTTTTTAAACCGACAAAGTTTTTTAACCAATCAATTGACGGAACACAGTTCACGTCAATCCGGAGACTATTTGTCCGGTTTGATCCTTGTTGTTAACATCCTCTTATGGAGTAACACGGTGTTTATTATAACCCGGCACGGTTTACATGGTAAACCAGCGTCATATATATATGCAGGAGCTGTTATCTCCTCCAACAGTGTGGGTTTGCAAAACTCCGCTTCAAGGTTGGCCAAGCCAACTTCACACTCAACGATGGCATGTATTATGTATCTCAAAAATTTGATCATATACTTAAAATTTTGTTTTGGATGTTTTTATTTCATATATACAGACATCATATTCCGCCTGACGGTACAACTGCGGTGGCACTTGACAAATTTCTTATTTCAGAAAGTGTTTTGGAAAGTTCATTACCACAGGAAGAACAAGTTATGCACGAAGGCATATCAACATCAAAGGTATCAGCTAGCCTATTACAAGGCAACATGGTGCCCATAATAATATAATTGTTTTTCACAAAGGAGAGGCAGTTTTAAAACCGGCTTCTGGTTCAAGCTTGGCCACCAGCCTGGCCTGATGGTTGTGGGTCATCCTGCGCCGCTTCAGCTTCTGTTTCTCTACCCAGTGGCTGGAAATCCACAGTTGTCTAGTCGATTCCCATTAATGCTTGAAAAACAGCTTCATCATGGATCAGCAATGACGGGTCAATATCGGGAGCGTAAGTATGCTTACGGATTGGAGGGATCAGATTTTCCGATTCATGGATTGGTGCAGCTATTCGCTTGTTCTGACTATCATATTGGGCTTGATAATGAGACAAGTCTGCTTCCTTAGCCAGTTGACAAGCTAGCGGACGTACCTCCCGGTTTATTGCTTGCAGATCCGCTTCGCCAAATTCTGACCCACCTTCCTTCAAGCTGGGATAGCCCTGAGCCGCTTCAATAGGATCAAAATCTGGCACCCAGGCTTTTGCCTGGATTAAGGCATTGATTGCACCGGTTCGAGCAGCAGATTTCTTCAGCTCTTCAACCCGGGCAGGAAGCACCGACAGTTTCATCAGAGTATCTTGAATCAAAGTGGGCGCCGGTTTGTTATGAGATGCGGTACAGATGATCTGCTGGGCACCAGTATACAATTGTTCAACCAATGTATAGGCGGCTTTTAGTTTCTTCCGCATATCTGACCCCAAGTGATCAATGCGTGTCCCTGAAATACCATAAAGGGTTAATAAACCGGCAACTCTGTCAGAAGGCAGGGCCAATTCAGAAGGCAAACTGGCTTACCAAAGATAGCAATAGTCATGGCATGCACGTGCCGCTTTATGCTGGTCAGTTCATCTGCCATTGGTTTTAGTGCAGCCTCGGCATCCTCCGCTCGTTTGATCAAAGCAGACTTTTCAGTGGCCCAATCCGCCCGCTTCTTCTTGAAGCTCTCCTTAAGCTGTTCCATGGCACTTAAAGCGTTGGCCAATTCCTCCTTTGCTTTGGAGGTTTCAGCCTGTTGGGTTTTCAGGTTTTCTTGGAGATCGGTGACTTGGTTTTCTTTCGTCTTCAGCTCCCCCTGCATGCATACAGATATATGCTTCAACAAATCAGTATAAGGATTCAAGTACCAATCACATAACAAGTTATGCACTTAGCACTTGGGGGCTAATGCATATTCGGTCTTTATCTTTCAATTGCTTACAAAGTCCCAAGATCAATACAAGTATTCAACTTGGCACTTGGGGGCTAATGGCTATTTGCTCGTATATATTCTGATGTGGCAATTTCAATTAATTAAAGTACCGGTTTAACTACGTTAAGTTGAACCGACCCTTGGGGGCTACATCAGCAAACTTCAAAGCATCAAGATTTATATTGGTAAGTCCCGGTTTGAAAGAATATAACAAACCGGCCCTTGGGGGCTAGGAGAGTCAGCAAGAATGGAAGCATACAAGGAGGAAGGAGCATATGGAAGTTACCTCATATTTCTCTTTCATCATATTAACCAGACCGGCTTCATAGTCACGACTGGTATACAACCGGTTCAGATAGCCGGAATGGATATCTTGGGCGTGCAGAGCAGCATAATTCGTCAGATCAGCGTTCCACTTGCCTTTGCCAAAGGCAGCAAATTCTTCCTTGGCAGAATGTTTGGATAAAGCGACAGGATTGCTTGGCTTAGTATGGCCAGTGCCAGTAATGACAACCTCATCATCCTAGGTACCGCCGGTTTGCATTGGGGCTGTTGGCTTGTTAGTAGGTTTTGCTGGACCGGTGGAACTTTCAATCCAGATGGAACCTGTGGGCTGATTGACAGGACCTAAGGTGTTAGTAGGTCTCTCATCAGCAATAAGATCATCGTCCTGCCGCGGTGGATCGTTGGGTATATCCTCAGGAATAGCCGCTTCAAGATTGGGTGTCTTGCCTGGTTCAAGAATGACATCTTCTTCGGCCGCTTTGTCCAGGCGGGCCTTCTTGCTTGGCCTAGGTTTGGCCCTGAGAAGAATAACAAAATCAAATACAGCATATGTTCTAAGGCAATGTACTGCAAAGATCACAATAAGTATAGCTTACCCAAGCACCGTTTTGAGCGGTGGGAGCTGAGTAGCCGATGACTCGCCAGAAGATGAGTGGGAAGTAACCTGGTAATCGGAGTCAGACGGATTAAGAGGTTGACGAAAGCAGCCCGCTTTAGGACAAGCACTGACAAGCAAATTAGAGACCTCGGAATGGCGTTTCCGAACCGGACTGTTCAATAAACCGGTGGAGGTAACTACCTGGCCGCTGTGCCGGGTGGTGCGGCGAACTTCGTGTCGTTGGGTCTTCATAAGAAGTCTAGGATCCAAATAAGCAAGAGGATGAGAAAATTTAACTTTCCGGTTTGCCTGACGGATTTTTGTGAAGGCAAAGTTTCTAAATCGGAAGAGAGAATAATTACCTCTGCAACATCCGCGTGGCTGGCTTCGGCATCATCCTGACAAATATCATCATCAATAAGACGCATGAAAAATAAACCAAGTGAGTCAAGCTCTACCTCAAAGTCCGGATTATCCACCTCGTCATCAGGGGCCGGATTAGAAGATGCAGTGGTTCTTTTCCTATGGGCAGTCTTCTTCACAGCTTTAGTCTTTTGCCGGGTTGCTCTTTCCGGTTTGTCTGGTTTTTCTGGTTTCTCCTGCGGCAGTTTTTTGCTCCAAAACGGATCATCGCCCTGATTATGCAGACACTGATATTAAAAACAATGACCAGACATATCAATAACAGATTCAGCAAAGAGAAAAATCAAAGTCTTACAACTGGCGGTTTGTTGGTGGCACAAAAGGTAAGCAGGCCGGTTCTAGCGCAGACGTGTTCCAGTTCATTCAGTATCTTATGCACAGCCTCTGTGATTTCTTCACTGGAGAGCTGGAGTTTTGAATGTCGCAGTGGGTCATCAACACTGTCAGTATACTCGCACATCAAACCGGAGCGCTGACTAAGGGGCAGTATGCTCCATGATATCCAACAGCGAGCGAGATCAACCCCTGTTAAACCGTTGGCCATAAAGGCTCTGAGCTTTGATAGCTGGGGAGCATATTTGCTTCTCTCCTGGGCAGTCAATCTTTGAGGAAAAGGGTGTGTATTGCTGAGCCGCTCCGGATGAAAGCCAGGCAAGGGATTCTCACCAGCAGGGGAGGTGTCTTTGTAGTAGAACCATGTCTGATTCCACTCCTTGGGGTGACTGTGCAGCTTGGCGTGAGGGCATGTGACCTCTTTCCTTTTCTGAATCGCCATGCCACCCAACTCCGTATTAGAGCCATCAGTAAACTCAGTACGGCGGTTTAGATGGAAAAGATCTCTGAACAATTCCACTGTGGGCTCCTCTTGAAAGAACGCCTCACAGAGCACTTGGAAGTGGCACATATTTGTAATAGAGTTGGGGCCAGTGTCTTGCGGATGGAGTTGGAAATCGGCTAAAACATCCCAGTAAAATTTAGAACCGGGCGGCTTAAAGCCCCGGGCTAAGTGATCTACGAAAACAACAACCTCTCCTTCTCGAGGTGTGGGAGGGCATTCTTTGCCAGGAGCCCTCCAATGGATGGTATCTTTGCTGCCTAAAGCGCCAATCAGGACTAAATCGTCTAGTTGATCCTCTGTGACGCGAGAAGGAACCCAATTGCACTCATATACTTGCTTGGCCATGATGGAATCTACAAGGTAGAAGATCCCGGTTCAAAAATGCATTTGATCAAGGTACGTTGGTATGGGCACTGTTAAACCGGAGACAGAACTATCTGAACCAGAGTTTCATGGAGCAACCAACATTTGGCGGTTCAACAAGGGGACTAATGGCATATACCGGTTTGGAAAAATTTCTATAAGGTTAAACCGCCTGATCTAAGCATTGAAAAGCTGAGATTGCGGATGGACAAGTACGCACAAACAGGTTTCACAAGATTTCTTTACAACATTGGATCTGAAGCAAGTTCAGAGAAGAGATAAATACTTAGAGGTTCAAAGGAGCAGTACCGAACCAATGAGCAAAATGTTCATATAGACCCATGGTTTGAGATACATAAGTAAAGGCGAAGGTCAAACAACTATCATTGCACAGAATAAAGATTTGCGAATTCATCTAAAGATCTATTGTATGAGCAAGAGGCAGACGATGAACACTGAAGAACTGCGAAACCCTAGGCCAGATCCGCGGGGGAAAAGATAAAAGATTTACCAGAACTGGGGAAGATGCGGAAGGTTGTCGCGATGTTCTGGTGCGCTCAAGTTGATGCAGCGGCCAAGGATGAGGCAGAGGTCGACGGCGGCGGCGGAGCTCCGAGGCTAGCAACGCGAGGAAGATGAAGAAGGCACGGAAGGAGAAAAGAAATGACCCTTCGGTCCTATTTATAAGGCGAAAGAACATGAGTCAGGCGCGATAATCAAGGGGCCACAAAACGGAGCTGTCGCCTTGATTTCCGCCGATCTATTAAACAAAGAAGCATAACGGATAGCTTCCTTATGACAGGTGACGTCACTCCGGTTTACAACAATCAGAGAAGATGACATCATGGCGGTTTACCAATTTATAAGAAGATGTTGAAGATGAAGCTTTTATTAAAGGATTGACATGAACCCGTTCAAATCAATCTGGGGCCTAATGTTGGGGATATTACTACTGGGCGTAAACCGGCCTATCTGGGCCGGGTTAACTTCGTCAGTAGTTAAGTAAGTTAAAGCCCAAGAAGACAGAGGAGGGCTCAAGGCCCATGGTCGGCTCAAGGCCTGCAGCCGTAAACCGGCGTTAGTAGTTAACCTGTATTGTAAGTTAGGAATAAGAAGAGACCAAACCGGACACATCTATAAGTCGGTATTGGGACTCCGTAAGCCAACGAGAGTCACCCGTGTATATAAGGGGACGACCCGGCGGCGGTTCAAGAAAAACAAACAACAACTCGAGACATAGGCGAAGCTTGTTTGCTCCCTAGTCATCGAAACCCCATCAATTCCATCACAACTAGACGTAGGCTTTTACCTTCATCGAAGGGGCCGAACTAGTATACACTCTCTTGCGTCCTTGTGTCCGCTTTAACCCCTTCAAGCTAACCCGTCGCGATGGCTCCACGACTAAGTCCTTTCTCTAGGACATCTGCCGTGACAAAACCACGACACATATCATGTCACTATTTGATTGGATGTGATGTTTATCATGTTTATACATCTTATTTTCTTAGAACGAGGTAGTAAATAAGATGATCCCTCATTAAAATTTCAAGAAAGTGTTCCCCCTAACTGTGCACCGTTGCGAAAGTTCGTCGTTTCGAAGCACCACGTGATGATCGGGTGTGGTAGATTCTTACGTTCACATACAACGGGTGTAAGCTAGATTTACACACGCGAAACACTTAGGTTGACTTGACGAGCCTAGCATGTACAGACATGGCCTCGGAACACAAGAGACCGAAAGGTCGAGCATGAGTCGTATGGTAGATACGATCAACATGAAGATGTTCACCGATGATGACTAGTCCGTCTCACGTGATGATCGGACACGGCCTAGTTGACTCGGATCATGTAATCACTTAGATGACTAGAGGGATGTCTATCTGAGTGGGAGTTCATAAGATGAACTTAATTATCCTGAACATAGTCAAAAGGTCTTCGCAAATTATGTCGTGGCTCGCGCTTCAGTTCTACTATTTAGATATGTTCCTAGAGAATATTTAGTTGAAAGATGATAGTAGCAATTATGCGGACTAGGTCCGTAAACTGAGGATTGTCCTCATTGCTTCATAGAAGGCTTATGTCCTTAATGCACCGCTCAGTGTGTTGAACCTCGAACGTCGTCTGTGGATGTTGCGAACATCTGACATACACATTTTGATAACTACGTGATAGTTCAGTTAAACGGTTTAGAGTTGAGGCACCGAAGACGTTTTGAAACGTCGCGAAACATATGAGATGTTTCAAGGACTGAAATTGGGATTTCAGGCTCGTGCCCACGTCAAGAGGTATAAGACCTCCGACGATTTTCTTAGCCTACAAACTAAGGGAGAAAAGCTCAATTGTTGAGCTTGTGCTCAGATTGTCTGAGTACAACAATCACTTGAATCGAGTGGGAGTTAATCTTACAGATGAGATAGTGATGTTTTTCCAAAGTCATTGCCACCAAGCTACTAGAGCTTCGTGATGAACTATAACATATCAGGGATAGATATGATGATCCTTGAAATATTCGCGATGTTTGACACCGCGAAAGTAGAAATCAAGAAGGAGCATCAATTGTTGATGGTTAGTGAAACCACTAGTTTCAAGAAGGGCAAGGGAAAGAAGGGAGACTTCATGAAACGGCAAATCAGCTGCTGCTCTAGTGGAGAAACCCAAGGTTGAACCCAAACCCGAGACTGAGTGCTTCTGTAATAAGGGGAACGGGCACTGGGGCAGAATTACCCTAGATACTTGGTAGATGAGAAGGCTGGCAAGGTCGATAGAAGTATATTGGATATACATTGTGTTAATGTGTACTTTACTAGTACTCCTAGTAGCACCATGGTATTAGATACCGGTTCAGTTGCTAAGTGTTAGTAAACTCGAAATAAAAGGCTGCGGAGTAAATGGAGACTAGCTAAAGGTGAGCTGGCGATATGTGTTGGAAGTTTTTCCCAAGCTTGATGTGATCAAGCATCGCACGCTCCCTCTACCATCGAGATTGGTGTTTGCGTTGAGCATAGACATGATTGGATTATGTCTATCGCAATACGGTTATTCATTTAAGGAGAATAATGGTTACTCTGTTTATTTGAATAATACCTTCAATGGTCTTGCACCTAAAATGAATGGTTTATTGAATCTCGATCGTAGTGATACACATGTTCATGCCAAAAGATATAAGATAGTAATGATAGTACCACCTACTTGTGGCACTGCCACGTAAAGTCATATCGGTATAAAACGCATGAAGAAGCTCCATGTTGATGGATCTTTGGGCTCACTCATTTTGAAAAGTTTGAGACATGCGAACCATGTCTATTGGTGTATATGCATGAAGAAACTCCATGCAAATGGACCGTTTGGACTCACTTGATTTTGAATCACTTGAGACATGCAAATCATACCACATGGGCAAGATGACTGAAAGCCTCGTTTTCAGTAAAATGGAACTAGAAAGCAACTTGTTGGAAGTAATACATTTTGATGTACGCAGTCCAATGAGTGCTGAGGCATGTGGTGGATATTGTTATGTTGTTACTTCACAGATGATTTGAGTAGATACTGAGTATATTTACTTGATGAAACACAAGTCTGAATTATTGAATGGTTCAAGTAATTTCAGAGTGAAGTTAAAGATCATCGTGACAAGAGGATAAAATGTCTATGATATGATCATAGAGATTCATATCTGAGTTACGAGTTTGGCACACAATTAAGACATTGTGGAAATTGTTTCACGACTAATACCGCCGGGAACACCATAGTGTGATGGTGTGTCCGAACATCATAACTGCACCCTATTGGATGTGGTGCATACCATGATGTCTCTTATCGAATTACCACTATCGTTTATGGGTTAAGCATTAGAGACAACCACATTCACTTTAAATAGGGCACCACATAATTCCGATGAGATGGCACCGTATGAACTATGGTTTAGAGAAACCTAAGCTATCATTTCTTAAAGTTTGGGGCTGCGACGCTTATGTGAAAAGTTTCAGGCTCATAAGCCCGAACCCAAAGCGGATAAATGCATCTTCATAGGACACCCGAAACAGTTGGGTATACCTCCTGTCTCAGATCCGAAAGCAATAGGGATTGTTTCTAGAATCGGGTCCTTTCTCGAGGAAAAGTTTCTCTCGAAAGAATTGAGTGGGAGGATGGTGGAGACTTGATGAGGTTATTGAACCGTCACTTCAACTAGTGTATAGCAGGGCACAAGGAGTTGTTCATGTGGCACCTACACCAATTGAAGTGGAAGCTTATGATAGTGATCATGAAACTTCGGATCAAGTCACTACCAAAACCTCGTAGGACGACAAGGATGCGTACTACTTCGGAGTGGTACGTAATCCTGTCTTGGAAGTCATGTTGCTAGATAACAATGAACCTACGAGCTATGGAGAAGCGATGGTGGGCCTGGATTCCAAAATGGCTCGAGGCCATATAATCCGAGAGAGGATCCATATATGAAAACAAAGTGTAGACTTTGGAAGAACTACTTGATGGTCGTAAGGCTGTTAGGTACATATGGATTTTAAAAGGAAGACGGACAATGATGGTAAGTATCACCATTAAGAAAGCTCGACTTGTCGTTAAGATGTTTTCCGACAAGTTCAAGGAGTTGACTACGATGAGACTTTCTCACTCGTGGCGATGCTAAGAGTCTGTTGGAATTATATTAGCGATTGCTGCATTATTTATGAAATCTTGCAGACAGGATGCCAAAACATTGTTTCCTCGATGATTTTCTTGAGGAAAGGTTGTATGTGATACAACCGGAAGGTTTTGTCAATCCTGAAAGATGCTAATAAGTATGCAAAGCTCCAGCAATCCTTCTAAGGACTGGAGTAAGCATCTCGGAGTTGGAATGTATGCTTTGATGAGATGATCAAAGATTTTGGGTGTATACAAAGTTTATAAGAAACTTGTATTTCCAAAGAAGTGAGTGGGAGCACTATAGAATTTCTGATGAATATATGTTGTTAACATATTGTTGATCAGAAATGACGTAGGATTTCTGGAAAGCATATAGGGTTATTTGAAAGTGTTTTTCAATGGAAAGCCTGGATTAAGCTACTTGAACATTGAGCATCAAGATCTATAAGGATAGTTCAAAACGCTTAATGGTACTTTCAAATGAGCACATACCTTGACATGATTTCGAAGGAGTTCAAAATGGATCGGCAAAGAAGGAGTTCTTGGCTGTGTTATAAGGTGTGAACATTGAGTAGGACTCGAAACCTGACCGCGACAGAATAGAGAGAAAGGACGAAGGTCGTCCCCTATGCTTTAGACGTAGGCTCTACAGTATGCTATGCTGTGTACCGCACCTGAAGTGTGCCTTGCCATGAGTCAGTCAAGGGGTACAAGAGTGATCCAAGAATGGATCACAGGACAGCGGTCAAAGTTATCCTTAGTAACTAGTGGACTAAGGAATTTTCTTGATTATGGAGGTGGTAAAAGAGTTCGTCGTAAAGGGTTACGCCGATGCAAACTTTGACACTAATCCAGATTATTCTGAGTAGTAAACTGGATTCGTATAGTAGAACAGTTATTTGGAATAGCTCCAAATAGAACATGGTAGCTACATCTAGGAGATGACATAGAGATTTGTAAAGCACACACGGATCTGAAAGGTTCAGACCCGTTGACTATAACCTCTCTCACAAGCATAACATGATCAAACCCAGAACTCTTTGGGTGTTAGTCACATGGGGATGTGCCCTTGAGTGTTAATCACATATCAATGTGAACTAGATTATTGACTCTAGTGCAAGTGGGAGACTGTTGGAAATATGCCCTAGAGGCAATAATAAATTGGTTATTATTATATTTCCTTGTTCATGATAATCATTTATTATCCATGCTAGAATTGTATTGATAGGAAACTCAGATACATGTGTGGATACATAGACAACACCATGTCCCTAGTAAGCCTCTAGTTGACTAGCTCGTTGATCAATAGATGGTTACGGTTTCCTGACCATGGACATTGGATGTCGTTGATAATGGGATCACATCATTAGGAGAATGATGTGATGGACAAGACCCAATCCTAAGCCTAGCACAAGATCATGTAGTTCGTATGCTAAAGCTTTTCTAATGTCAAGTATCATTTCCTTAGACCATGAGATTGTGCAACTCCCGGATACCGTAGGAGTGCTTTGGGTGTGCCAAACGTCACAACGTAACTGGGTGGCTATAAAGGTACACTACAGGTATCTCCGAAAGTGTCTGTTGGGTTGGCACGAATCGAGACTTGGATTTGTCACTCCGTGTAAACGGAGAGGTATCTCTGGGCCCACTCGGTAGGACATCATCATAATGTGCACAATGTGATCAAGGAGTTGATCACGGGATGATGTGTTACGGAACGAGTAAAGAGACTTGCCGGTAACGAGATTGAACAAGGTATCGGGATACCGATGATCGAATCTCGGGCAAGTATCGTACCACTAGACAAAGGGAATTGTATACGGGATTGATTGAATCCTCGACATCGTGGTTCATCCGATGAGATCATCATGGAACATGTGGGAACCAACATGGGTATCCAGATCCCGCTGTTGGTTATTGACCGGAGAACGTCTCAGTCATGTCTACATGGTTCCCGTAGGGTCTACACACTTAAGGTTCGATGACGCTAGGGTTATAAGGAATAGATATACGTGATTACCGAATGTTGTTCGGAGTCCCGGATGATATCCCGGACATCACGAGGAGTTCCGGAATGGTCCGGAGGTAAAGATTTATATATGGGAAGTCCTGTTTTGGTCACTGGAAAAGTTTCGGGTTTTATCGGTAACGTACCGGGACCACCGGGAGGGTCCCGGGGGTCCACCGGCCCCGAAGGGCTGCATGGGCCAAGTGTGGGAGGGGACCAGCCCCAGGTGGGCTGGTGCGCCCCCCCACAAGGGCCCAAGGTGCCTAAGGGGAGGAAGGGGGCAAACCTTAAGGGCAGATGGGCCTTAGGGCCCATGCCTGGTGCGCCTCCCTCTCCCCCCCCCTTGGCCGCCCCACCAGATGGGATCTGGGCTGTCCGCCGCCCCTAGGGTGGAACCCTAGGTGGGGGCGCAGCCCCCTCCCTCTCCCCTATATATAGTTGAGGTCTTTGGGGCTGCCAACACAGGAGTTTTGACCTCTTCTTGGCGCAGCCCTACCCCTCTCCTTTCTCGTCTCTTGCGGTGCTTGGTGAAGCCCTGCTGGAGTACCACGCTCCTCCACCACCACCACGTTGTTGTGCTGCTGCGAGATGGAGTCTTCCTCAACCTCTCCCTTTCTCCTTGCTGGATCAAGGCATGGGAGACGTCACCGGGCTGTACGTGTGTTGAACGCGGAGGTGCCGTCCGTTCGGCACTAGGATCTCCGGTGATTTGGATCACGACGAGTACGACTCCTTCAACCCCGTTCTCTTGAACGCTTCCGCTTAGCGATCTACAAGGGTATGTAGATGCACTCTCCTTCCCCTAGTTGCTGGTTTCTCCATAGATAGATCTTGGTGACACGTAGGAAAATTTTGAATTTCTGCTACGTTCCCCAACAATGACGGATGTCACTAGGAAGAACCGCCTATACTTCGTAAACCACGAAGAAAGGCGTGTAACCCGTAGACCTGTTTGGTGTGGTGTTGATACTCCATAACACGGAAGGTAACTCCTCCACCCAACAACCCGGCGTCCGCTTTAAAGGAACCATAAGCCGGGGTTTAATACCTCTCAAAATTTCTTGATTTGCCATTTCTGCTTGACCATTAGGTTGGGGTGAGCCACTAATGACACATCAAGCCGTATGTGCTCACGTTGACAAAATTCCCTCATAGCACCCTTGGACAGATTAGTACCATTATCAGTTATAATGTTGTGTGGAAAACCAAACCGGAATATCACCTTCTTGATGAATTGGACCGCCGTGGCTGCATCACACTTACTGACTGGCTCTGCCTCTACCCATTTGGTAAACTTATCAACCGCCACCAATAGGTGGGTCTTTTTGTCCTTGGACCTCTTAAAGGGTCCAATCTAGCCCCCAAGTTGCAAACGGCCAAGTGATTGGAATCATTCTCAACCCCTGAGCCGGAACATGAGCACGGCGTGCAAATTTCTGACAACCGTCACACCCTTTTACTAAATCCTCAGCATCAGCATGAGCCATCAACCAATAGAAGCCGTGACGAAAAGCCTTAGCCACCAAGGATTTTGAACCGGCATGGTGACCACAATCTCCTTCGTGGATCTCTCGCAAAATCTCACAACCTTCTTGAGGAGACACACAACGCTGAATCACCCATGTCACACTGTAACGATGTAACTCCCCATTGATAATGGTCATTGACTTGGATCGCCAGATTATCTACCGGGCCAACGTTTCATCGCCTGGTAACTCGCCCCGGTTCATATAGGCCAGGTATGGGACTGTCCAATCCGGTATAACATGAAGAGCTTCTACCAACTGGGCCTCCGGGTCAGGAATAGCCAACTCCTCCTCTATGGGTATCTTGACCGACGGATTATGAAGTACGTCGAGGAAGACATTAGGTGGCACCGGTTTACGCTGAGGGCCTAGATGACTTAAAGCGTCCGCTGCTTCATTCTTTCGCCGGTCTATATGATCAACTTGATAACCCTTGAAGTGACCAGCTACTATGTCCACCTCTCGTAGATATGCAGCCATGAGGGGATCCTTAGAATCCCAAGTGCCAGATACCTGCTGAGCCACCAGGTCCGAGTCACCAAAGCATTTAACCCGGCTTAAGTTCATTTCCTTAGCCATCCGAAAACCATGGAGCAAGGCCTCATACTTAGCTGCATTGTTAGTACATGGGAACATTAAACGGAGAACATAACAAAACTTATCACCTCGTGGGGAAGTTAATATGACTCCAGCCCCCGAGCCCTCCAATTGCCTGGACCCATCAAAGTGAATAGTCCAATAAGTGTTGTCTAGCTTTTCCTCTGGTGCCTGCAACTCTGTCCAATCATTGATGAAGTCCACGAGTGCTTGAGATTTGATTGCTGTGCGAGGTGTATATTTGAGCCCGTGAGGTCCAAGCTCAATAGCCCACTTGGCAATCTAGCCAGTTGCCTCTCTGTTTTGAATGATATCTCCCAGAGGGGCTGAACTAACCACTGTGATGGGATGATCTTAAAAATAATGCTTGAGCTTCCGGCTTGCCATGAAAACTCCATACACCAACTTCTGCCAATGCGGGTACCTCTGCTTTGATTCAATAAGCACCTCATTGATGTAATAAACCGGCCGTTGAACCAGATACTCCTTTCTGGCCTCCTTGCGCTCCACCACAATAGCCACACTAACAACCCGGGTATTAGCAGCCACATATAGCAATAAGGGCTCTTTATCAACCGGAGCCGCAAGGACGGGCAGCTCGGCCAACTGTCTCTTCAAGTCCTCAAATGCTTTATCAGCCGCATCACTCCAGACGAAATCATCTGTTTTCTTTAGCATCTAATACAAAGGAATAGCCTTTTCCCCATGGCGGCTGATAAACCGGCTTAAAGCTGCAATCCGGCCCGCCAAACGCTGAACATCGTTGATACATGCCGGTTTAGCCAGGGACGTGATAGCTGAGATTTTTTCCGGGTTAGCCTCAATGTCTCTGTTGGACACCAGAAAACTCAAGAGCTTGCCTGCCGGAACACCAAAGACACATTTTGCCGGATTAAGCATCATCTTATAAACCCGTAGGTTATCAAAAGTCTCTCTCAAGTCATCTATCAATGTTTCCTCCTTCGTGGATTTCACCATAATGTCATCCACATAAGTGTGGACATTGCACCCAATCTGTTTATGAAGACAATTCTGAACACATCGTTGATATGTCGCCTGGGCGCTCTTGAGCCCAAAAGGCATAGATACATAGCAGAAGGCTCCAAAGGGAGTTATGAAAGTTGTCTTCTCCTGGTCCTTAACTGCCATTTTGATATCTTATATTTACTAATTGGATGCACCATACGAGTCTTCAGGTTAATCCACATCATTAAGAAAATATTAACCATTGATCAATGTAATTGATCTATCTCGACCCCATGATTAACGTTACTTTTATGGTGAAAAACAAAACTATTCTACACATAACCAAGACCAAACCTGACCTCCTTCCAAAAATTTTTTGACCCAACCTACACGTACGTATTGCTCTCCCATGCTAAACTGTTCGGTTAAGAGGTAACATAGTTGTACCCACCCGATCTATCCATCATGGGTTTGGAGCTATTACATGGACTTCTATTTTTTTAAGCTGCCTTAGATGTAAATATATGTACGTAGTAGTAGATATGGACTCACATGTGAAAAAAAACACAATATGGAATCGCTCGGCCCTCTCCTTATCTCTCACGACTCTTCTCCTTCCCTTCCTCTATGTCCCCAAGAATAGAAATCTACTAATATTGATGCAGGTCCCCTCTCCTTCAAGTTGATCTAAAAAACCATTGTGCTGCCGCATGTCATCAGCATACCCTCGGGAGGACCTTACAGAAACCCATCCACCTTCCGCGTGCTCCAGCCGTACTCAATTAATTTCAGTTTTTCAACCATGGTGGAATTGAAATTACAATAAGGTACGGTCCAATCAAGCATCAAGCCTGTGAACCTTACAACGATCTCTTTTTTTCTCAGCATGTGAATCATGCGAAAATCTATAATGAAATTTTGGTCCCACAGATGAGAAGTACCAATTGGAAGTTGAGTTGTACCAAATAATATGACCACCTCCACTGGTTAGATATGGAGCGAAACAACTGCAGCAAATGCGGCTCTTCGCCTCCTTGACACCGTTCTGCAGACCATCATATCTCCATATCTATCCTTTGATTCTTTTCTTCATTATTTAGGTGTGTAGTAACATTGGGATTGTGACTCACAAGGTTTGATGTGATTGCAGGTCCATCTGAGATAACAGACACACATGTTCAGTCGAAAACCTTTCAAGCCGCGATCAGGCTCTCATTTTGGTTAGCTCCTGTTCCCTCCAACTTCTTAGTGATTAGCTCTCTTTTTCCCAAATTTCTCTATGCTTTTCTAGGGTGTTAGTCAAATGATAGCTTGATGCTAACCATTGATGTGTTTCTATTTATGATGGTCTTAAAATCAGCATATCCGCATCACCTGCATCAGAAGTTTCTATTGTGGTCGATGACTGTTCTGACGGAAGAGAAAAAAGAAGCACCTTGACGCAAGATATGAAGAATACAATGTCCATGAAAAGCAGTGAAATTAAACATTCATTTACTTTCAGCAAAAGGTGGATCCAGAAGATAATAGCATCACAGGAGATATGATACAGTCCTTGAAGTGGTTGTTGGGACATATATATGACAATAATAGAGGCACATACGCAAGTATCAGTTAACATGAGACTGAGAAAAGAGTTCATATGAGATGCTCAATCCAGGTTTGAATCAGTTTTAGCTGGTAGCTATGCAACAAAAGGAGTTTCTGTCAGGCAAGTTCAGGTTGTGGAGCAAATACAATCACTTACAGATAATGATGGACACTGTATCATGTGAGACCCAGTATAAAATCGTGTTCTGCATTATTTATCAATTTTTCATAGTAGTTTTTCTTAGTTCCAAAGCTTCAAATTTCATATGTTATGTCTCGGACATTTGGTTAACGATTGGAAAGAAGAGTACGTCCTTAATTCTCTGCCGCTTTTTAGTGCGGGTAATTCTGCGCTACCTTGAAGGAGTAAAGGTAGGTAAGCTTAACCAAATTAAAATGTCTTATGACCCTAATTGTGCACCACATATAACGTGCTAAAAGATACTTTTGTCTAAATCCATAAAAATATCTTCACTCATTGTTTGGTACCATATCCCGACTATTTTATAAAACCATGTAGGACTGAACAGTACGTCTTTCCCGTTCTTGCCTGACTTCTATTATGCTCTGAGCTTACTTATAGAAAGTTAGACAATGTTTATTCTAATATGTCACTTGCTTTTTGGAATAAATATTTTAGAATCATGCGTACATTTGGTTCTGCATAAATTTAAAACTGATTTTTTATCAGATCTGCAATAGTCAACAAACAAATATATCGGTAATAGTGCCGACCTAAGTTTAAGCAACCAAGGTTATATATATGCTAAAAATAGCGTGGAATAGTTGTGGAATTTTTTGTAGAAAAATATTGAGTAATCCTATTTTTGTGCCGAATATTGGTGTCTCATTAATTTATTGGAAACATATTTTGTGTGTTACTATATTTGACTCCTTTTATTAGAAAGAATGCTGGATTTTGAACCATCTCATGCCTCCAGACATTCATATTTCAAATCATGGATATTTAGTGCTAAAAATAACTCAAAACTTAAATTTGTAAGGACTAAGATTCCTAACAAGATTAATTATAACTGTAGATAAACAAGACATAACTTAACATGCGCGGACACATGTGTTCAAGGTACGAAATTTGAGCTCTCCTAATTATAACCCTCATGAAGAAGAAAGGTGAACATGATCTGTTTAAGAATTTCAAAATATCACTAAAAATGTGTAACATGATATGTGTACAATTGTTCTAAATTAACTATTAATAGTGTTAAAAGAGTTTCTAGGTTAAATAAACTAAAATACAGCCGCTACTGTAAAGTTTATAAATACCAAAATATTTATGGTTGTAACTTTTCAATTTTCATGCATTTTTATTACCTTTATACTACAAGCCATAGAACATAAAACTATTGTAGATAGACATACCATATAAAAATGTATTTTATACTAGCCCATGAGAATGCACGGGTTGACGACTAGTGATGATAACCAGAATAAGCGTCCAAAAAACACAAACGCTCACAACCCGCCCTAGCATCAATAATCTGGTCAATGTGAGGGAGAGCAAAAGGATCAACTGGACAGGCTTTGTTCAAGTCTCTGTAATCCACACACATACGCCAAGTGTCGTTTTTCTTAAGTACCAGCACCGGATTAGCTAACCACTCGGGGTGAAAGACCTCCACGATAAACCCTGCTGCCAAAAGCCGGGATACCTCCTCACCAATAGCCTTACGCCTCTCTTCATTGAAGCGGCGAAGAAACTGCCTGACCGGTTTAAACTTGGGATCTATATTAAGGGTGTGCTCAGCGAGTTCCCTCGGTACACCTGGCATGTCAGAAGGCTTCCATGCAAAGATTTTCCGGTTCTCACGGATGAACTCGATAAGCGTGCCTTCCTATTTCAGATCCAAGTTAGCGCTGATGCTGAACTGCTTGGACGAATCGCCAGGAACAAAGTCAACCAGTTTAGTCTCCTCTGCCGATTTAAACTTCAGTGCCGGATCATGCTCAGTAGTTGGCTTTTTCAGAGAAGTCATATCTGCCGGATCAACATTGTCCTTGTAAAATTTCATCTCCTCTGTGGCACAAACCGACTCGGCATAAGCCGCATCACCTTCTTCAGACTCCAAGGCTATCTTCCTGCTCCCATGTACTGTGATGGTCTTCTTATGACCCGACATCTTAAGCTGCAGATAAACATAACACGGCCTTGCCATGAACTTGGCATAAGCCAGCCGACCGAACAGGGCATGATATGGACTCTTGATTTTTACCACTTCAAAGGTCAAGACCTCTGATCTCGAATCATGCTCGTCTCCAAAAGCCACCTCTAGGGCTATCTTGCCAACTGGGTACGCCGACTTACCAGGCACCACTCCATGAAAGATGGTGTTCGACGGTTTAAGACTCTTGTCTGTCAGCCCCATGCGATAGAAGGTATCATAGTAAAGGATATTGATACTGCTCCCTCCATCCATAAGCACTTTGATGAACTTGTAGCCCCCGACTTGAGGAGCCACCACTAAGGCCAGATGACCTGGATTATCAACCCGTGGCGGATGATCCTCCCGACTCCATAAAATGGGTTGTTCAGACCAGCGCAAATACTGAGGCACTGCCGGTTCAACAGAGTTCACGGCCCTTTTGTGAAGCTTCTGATCGTGCTTACACAAGCTAGTGGTAAAGACATGATACTGCCCACTATTCAACTGCTTCGGATTGCTCTGATAACCCGACTGCTGCTGCTGCTGATTCCCCTGATGGTTATAACCTCCCTGATTGCCCTGATTACCTTGATTGCCATGTCCGGTCTGATTGCCTTGGAACCCTGAATCGGAGCTGCCGCCTCCATAACCCTGCCCATGAAAACCGCCTCCTAAACCGTCGGGTGGGCCATTGTCATATTGAAACATATTGAAATTTTTGAACTCTCGCGTGATGAAGCAATCCTTCCAAAGATGCGAGGTTGGCTTCTACTTCGACCCGTGCTTTGGACAAGGTTGATTTAACAGGCGCTCCAGATTGGGGTCTGACCCTCCGCCCCTCTGGGGCGGTTTGCCCTTACGACGCTGACCATTATCCTGGGCGTTGGTGTTAGCCACAAAGTCCAGGCTATTGTCCGCTTTGCGCTTACCATTGTTCCCATGACCTGCCAGGTTATGCTGCTGCCCCTTGGCACTGCCGTTCTTTTTCCCCTTCCCTGGTTTGTCCTCTTCAGAATCAGGGTCCTTGGTACTATCTGAATCGGCATACTTAACCAAAGCGGCCATAAGTGTTGACATGTGATTACAGTGACGTTTGAGACTTCCCAACTTCAGTTTTAAAGGCATGAACCGGCATTTGCCCTCCAATGTCAAAACTGCTGTGTTTGCATTGATACGGTCCGATGAATGCAAAATAGCTGAGACTCGCTTCACCCAATGGGTCGTAGACTCCCCATCCTATTGAACACAAGTGGCTAGGTCCATAATTGACATGGGCTGCTTACATGTATCCTTGAAATTCTGGATAAACCGGCTCTTTAACTCGGCCCATGACGCAATGGAATTAGCTGGTAGACTCTTTAACCAGGTACGGGCCGTTCCTTCCAACATCATGGTGAAATACTTAGCACACACTGCTTCATCCACATCCAGCGTCTCCATTGCCATCTCATAACTCTCAACCCATGACTCGGGGGGCAAATCGGCAGTGTAATTGGGCACCTTACGAGGGCCCTTAAAATCCTTGGGCAGTCACACATTATGCAAGGCTGGGGTGAGGCACGGTACCCCCAAAGAACTGAAGATCACACCTGGATCCACGAAGGTGGTTGGACGAACCGGAGTAGGCTGACGAGCTGTGTTCTGGGCTGCTAACTCGGCCTCTCGACGCGCTCGGCCGTGATCCACCACATCTTATGCGTTAGCACCACCACCCGCCGGGTTACGGTGCCGCGCACTGCTTGACACAACCGGTTCATCAATATGCCTGTTGTAGCTCCGACTTGGATGGGGGGTGGAATGAATCTTCTCATGGCTATGCGAATAAGCCTGCTGCTGGTTTAAAGCCGTTTGAAGGAGCTCCCTCACCCGCCGTGTCTCAACTGCCACCGATGACTCACCTTCGATCGGGAGAGCTGCCAATCGTGAAGCGGCGGCCACAATGTTATCCAATGGGTTGGAGTAATGACCCGGGGGTGTCGGAACGTGTTGTGGTAAGATGTTACTCTGACGAAGTGGGTCCACCGCGCGCGGCTAAACCGGCGCTCCTGTTACCAGCGCTTCTGTCCAGTTTACCACCGGCTGATTACTGGTTCCCGCTCCGGGTGTGTTGAAGAGATTCCTTGCCTCCAAGGCTGACGGAAGGCACGATTGGTATCTTCTCCTCATGACATCATCCGACGCACTCCGATCCAGCATAAACTAGTACGCCTAAGCCTCCAATCCAGCCCGCTCTACAGCCATCCTCGTGTTTTCGGCTGCCAGGTCCGTTTTAGCCTGAGTTATCTGATCCTTCACTTTTGCAATCTCCGCGCTGTGTTGATCTCGGTTTGCCACGTCCACCTCCACTGCTAGTAACGTTGCTAAGGTGTCGAATAGATCGGACAAAACCCAAGCCGGAGGCGGTGCAGAGCCCTGATACGTCTCTGTCGTATCTACTTTTCCAAACACTTTTGCCCTTGTTTTAGACTCTAACTTGTATGATTTGAATGGAACTAACCCAGACTGACGCTATTTTCAGCAGAATTGCCATGATGTTGTTTTATGTGCAGAAAACAAATATTCTCGGAATGACCTGAAACTCCACGGAACACCTTACAATAAATAATAAAAAATCCTCGCCAAAGATGAAGACCAGGGGGCCCACACCCTTCTCACGAGGGTGGGCCCCCTCCTAAGGCGCGCCCCCTACCTCGTGGGCCCCCTGGATGCCCTCCGACACCAACTCCAACTCTATATATTTGCTTTCGGAGAGAAAAAATCAGAGAGAAGAAATCATCGTGTTTTACGATACGAAGCCGCCGCCAAGCCCTAAAACCTCTCGGGAGGGCTGATCTGGAGTCCGTTCGGGGCTTCAGAGAGGGGGATTCGTCGCCGTCGTCATCATCAACCATCCTCCATCACCAATTTCATGATGCTCACCGTCGTACGTGAGTAATTCCATTGTAGGCTTGCTGGACGGTGATGGGTTGGATGAGATTTATCATGTAATCGAGTTAGTTTTGTTAGGGTTTGATCCCTAGTATCCACTATGTTCTGAGATTG
This sequence comes from Triticum aestivum, assembly GCF_018294505.1. Classification (NCBI taxonomy): domain Eukaryota; kingdom Viridiplantae; phylum Streptophyta; class Magnoliopsida; order Poales; family Poaceae; genus Triticum; species Triticum aestivum. The sequence continues at coordinate 130,106,770 of NC_057812.1, read as the reverse complement.
ATGTTGCTATGACTTTGCTAAGCTTAATGCTTGTCACTAGGGCCCGAGTGCCATGATTTCAGATCTGAACCTATTATGTTTTCATGAATATATGTGAGTTCTTGATCCTATCTTGCAAGTATATAGTCACCTACTATGTGTTATGATCCGGCAACCCCGAAGTGACAATAATCGAGACCACTCCCGGTGATGACCTTAGTTTGAGGAGTTCATGTATTCACTATGTGCTAATGCTTTGTTCCGGTTCTCTATTAAAAGGAGGCCTTAATATCCCTTAGTTTCCAATAGGACCCCACTGCCACGGGAGGGTAGGACAAAAGATGTCATGCAAGTTCTTTTCCATAAGCACGTATGACTATATACGGAATACATGCCTACATTACATTGATGAATTGGAGCTAGTTCTGTGTCACCCTATGTTATGACTGTTACATGATGAACCGCATCCGGCATAATTATCCATCACTGATCCGGTACCTACGAGTTTTCCATATACTGGTTTACGCTTATTTACTTTCCCGCTGCTACTGTTACAATCACTACAAAATACCAAAAATATTACTTTTGCTGTCTTTACTTTTGTTGCCACTACCACCACTATCATATTACTTTGCTACTAAACACTTTGCTGCAGATACTAAGTTTCCAGGTGTGGTTGAATTGAAAACTCAGCTGCTAATACTTGAGAATATTCTTTGGCTCCTCTTGTGTCGAACCAATAAATTTGGGTTGAATACTCTACCCTCGAAAGCTGTTGCGATCCCCCATACTTGTGGGTTATCAAGACCAATTTCTGGCACCGTTGCCGGGGAGCATAGCTCTATTCTTTGAGTCACTTGGGATTTATATCTGCTTATCATTATGAAGAATTTGAGAGATCCAAAAACCAAGATCTATCCCTCAACTACGAGGGGAGGTAAGGAACTGCCATCTAGCTCTGCACTTGATTCACCTTCTGTTATGAGTAAGCTAGCGACACCTACACCTGCTTCTGCTATTCGTTCTGATATGTCACATGTTATTGATGATGCCACTTCTGCTATGCATGATACTTATGATGAAACTGCTTCTATGTCTGATACTATTGTGCCCCTTGGTGAATTTCTTGATGAACAAATTGCTAGGGCTAGAGAAAAAGAAATTGTTGAATCTGAATACGATGATGATAGTGATGATGAAAATATGCCTGTTATTCCTGAGGGCTATCTTTTTGATATGGAATCTTCTGCCACTATTTTAGCTTGCAAAGATAGATATGAGCTTAAGAGGTTATTAATTAAATGGAACAAAGAATCACTTAGAGATAAAATGAAACCCGACCCTGCTTTTGCCACTTCACCTATTTGTGTTCCTGATAAGGATTATGAATTCCCTGTTGATCCTGATATAATTACTTTGGTTGAATCTGATCCGTTTTATGGCTATGAATCTGAAACTGTTGTGGCACATCTTACTAAGTTAAATGATATAGCTTCCCTGTTCACTAATGATGAGAGATCACGTTACCTCTATATACTCAAAATATTTTCATTCTCATTAAAGGGTGATGCTAAGATATGGTTTAATTCTCTTGATCCTGGTTGTGTGCGTAGTCCCCAGGATATGATTTATTACTTCTCTGCTAAATATTTCCCTGCTCATAAGAAACAAGCTGCTTTGAGGGAAATATACAACTTTGTGCAAATTAAAGAAGAGAGTCTCCCACAAGCTTGGGGGAGGCTTCTCAAGTTACTTAATGCTTTGCCTGATCATCCTCTTAAGAAACCTGAAATACTTGATATCTTTTATAATGGACTAACCGATGCTTCCAGAGATTACCTGGATAGTTGTGCTGGTTCTCTTTTCAAGGAAAGAACACCGGATGAAGCTGAAATTCTATTGAATAATATGTTGACAAATGAAAATAATTGGGCACCTCCTGAGCCAGCTCCTGAGCCGGCTCCTGCTCCAATTACTGAGTCTATTCCTAAACCAACTCCGAAGAATAGAGGTGTTCTATTTCTCAGTCCCGAAGATATGCAAGAGGCAAAGAAATCTATGAAAGAGAAAGGTATTAAAGCTGAAGACGTTAAGAATTTACCTCCTATTGAAGAAATACATGGTCTTAATTCACCGCCTGTTGAAGAAACTTATGATCTCAATTCTTTATTTATTGAAGAACCTCCTGACCCCGATATCCCGACATAGGTAGTAAAGGTAAATTCTCTCTATAGATATAATAAAGCTGAAGTTCCTCCTACTAGAATTGCTAGTCAGTGCTTGGATGAGTTTGATAACTTTATGTTTAAGCAAGACGACTTTAATGCTTATTTTGGTAGACAATTAAAAGAAAATGCTTATATGATTAGACGCTTGGGTGATTATATGGCTAATATTAAAGGTGAACTTAAACTTGTTAGCAAACATGCTTCTATGGTTACCACGCAAGTAGAACAAGTACTTAAGGCTCAAAAAGAAGTGCTTGATGAAATGCATAGTAAGAAAAATGATTATGCTGTTAGAGTGGCTACTAGAACTGGTAGAATGACCCAGGAACCTTTGTATCCTAAAGGCCACCCTAAGAGAATCGAGCAAGATTCTCAGAGAAATAATATTGATGTTCCTAGTTCTTCTAAAAAGAAGAAAAAGAAATATGATAGAACTGTGCAAACTTCTAGTGGACCTATTGCTGAACCACCTGATAATCCAAATGATATCTCTATGTCTAATGCTGAAACACAATCTGGTAATGAGCATGAACCTAATGAAAATATTAATGATGATGTTCATGATGATGCTCAACCTAGTAATGACAATGATGTAGAAATTGAACCTGCTGTTGATCTTGATAACCCACAATCAAAGAATCAACGTTATGATAAAAGAGACTTTGTTTCTAGGAAACATGGTAAAGAAAGGGAACCTTGGGTTCAGAAACCCATGCCTTTTCCTCCAAAACCATCCAAGAAAAAGGATGATGAGGATTTTGAGCGCTTTGCTGAAATGATTAGGCCTATCTTTTTGCGTATGCGATTAACTGATGTGCTCAAAACAAATCCTTATGCTAAATATATGAAGGATATCATTACTAATAAAAGAAAGATACCAGAAGCTGAGATTTCCACCATGCTTGCTAATTATACTTTTAAGGGTGGAATACCAAAGAAACTTGGAGATCCCGGAGTACCTACTATACCTTGCTCCATTAAAAGAAATTATATTAAAACTGCTTTATGTGATCTTGGAGCCGGTGTTAGTGTTATGCCTCTCTCTTTATATCGTAGACTTGACTTGAATAAGCTGACACCTACCGAAATATCTTTGCAAATGGCTGATAAATCAACTGCTATACCTGTCGGTATTTGTGAGGATGTGCCTGTTGTGGTTGCAAACGTTACTATTACTAGTATAACGCCCGTGCGTTGCCACGGGCTCTTTAAAATTTATAATCAGTATCTTTCATTTATCATCCCCTCATATTGGGTGATTATGGGGTGCTCTAATTAGAAACACAACAATCAAATATTAGGAAATTTCACCGAACGAACAACAACGAATAATACGATATCTATCAAACAAATAAAATGAGGTCATATTTTTGGTCCGTCATGCACTTCTGTTGAAAAGTGCCTATCCCTTTTAGAATCAACCCACTGTTTGCTCGCACGCAAAAAAATACATCTCTAAAGTGGGGAACCGATCGGTGCCAAAAAGAACTCAAACTCCTATCCAATCTCGACTTCGTGATCTTCCACTTCCATTGATAAAGATGGGACGTCAAGGGTTTCATCATGATGACCTCGAGCAGCCGCCGACATCCCTCCCCACATCTACCCCTACCCCCTGCTGCTGCTTGCACTGTCCTTACTCCTCGAGGGAGCTAGGGACACAATGTTCTCTAGGATGGGCATGACAAGATCCACGAGGAGGCCACATTCTTCCATGGGAACCCAATCAAGCACACCACCCTCCGCAACCATCCAATCCCGGCCTAACAAAGTCAAGACCCGCCATCGATCCACAAATCAGGCTTGCCGCATCCAGGTTCACTGCAAGTCTGCGACGAGTCTGTAGTCGACATCTTGACTTTGGCTATCCCCACGGAAGAATCATCGGATCCTGCTTACTTTTACCATCACTTCGTCTCTTCCCAAGGCAGCGACACCACCCAGCCAATCACCACCACCGCTTGCGGCTTTCCTACATAAAATCATGAGAAATCCCCACGGCGGTGCTGTAAGATCACCTTGGCGACCTCTACAGTGACCGACTGGTCTAAGATCTAAGCTAGCCGCTCTTTGTAGAAACCAATAGAAGTAGGCATGTGACTCAGATTTGTTCTTTGGTGTGCATGCGTTTCTTGCTGCCCACCAGCTCTTGTCTACAACTCGCCTATCTCTGTACCAGCTCTTGGTCTACAACTCGCCTATCTCCATGCTCGAGACGACCAAGCTCAATGCGCAAGCCGCATACGTCTTCTAGAGCTATATCCATGCCCTATGATTTTTGGATCACTGGCACTATGGTGGAGGAGGTGGATGAGGATGGCGGTGGCGGCGTCTGCGGTTGCGCCTCGTCCGCAGCCGTGCTGGTGGTGGTCGATGTGAGAGCCGGATGGCGTCGGCCAGAATCAGGCAGGGGCGACAAAGATTTAGAGGAGAGAGAGAATGGAGGCGATGAGCGATGGGAGGAAGGGCCACCGGCGATTGGGGTGGCCTCAGATCCGCCCTCCATGGCCGCCTATTTCATGGGACGAACACCCGTGCTCACCGTCGGGCTCGCCTTCGGCCGCTGCCTCGCCGACATTCATGACGTAGAGCCCCTTCCTCCGATCCCATTTGCCAGGGAGGCAACGCCATCCTTCATCGTAGAGAACGAGTCCACACTGAGATCCCAACCAGATCGTGATTGCGCCTCCCCAAACCGCAGCGGCACATCCCACTCCATCAACAACCAACCTATATGAGGCGGAGGGTCAGTGTAGGACGCGAGCGCCGTCACCATGGATGTGGGGGACGCCGTAGGTGGGAAGGAGGCGGCGACGGCGTCTGTGTCAGGAAGATCGCACGACGGTGGCGGCGTTTACTCGAGGGGGTCGAGAGGAGCTGCGTTTGGTGCCGGGTGGGTTCTTTGGTGCGTGCGTGGGGCTGGAGATTGTGATAGGTGATCAGGTGAGGGCGTGCCATACCTGGATCGATAGCCTTACCATACCTGGTGGTAATTTAAATTTATTACCATATTCGATATTTCCCAAGTTATGGCCTTACCATACCTGGATTGATAGCCTTTGGGGTAATTTAAATTTATTACCATATAATTACCATATTCAAAATTTCCTGAGTTATGACCTTACCATACCTGGATTGATTTATTACTGTACGTGGATAGCCTTACCATACCTAGTGGTAATTTAAATTTATTACCATATTCGATATTTCCCGAGTTATGGCCTTACCATACCTGGATTGATAGCCTTTTGGGTAATTTAAATTTATTACCATATTCGATATTTCCCGATTTATGGCCTTACCATACCTGGATTGATAGCCTTTGGGGTAATTTAAATTTATTACCATATTCAAAATTTCCTGAGTTATGACCTTACCATACCTGGATTGATTTATTACTATACGTGGATTAATTATGATTTATTACTATATGATTTATTACTATACGTGGATAGCCTTACCATACCTGGTGGTAATTTAAATTTATTACCATATTCGATATTTCCCGAGTTATGGCCTTACCATATCTGGATTGATAGCCTTTGGGGTAATTTAAATTTATTACCATATAATTGTCATATTCAAAATTTCCTGAGTTATGACCTTACCATACCTGGATTGATTTATTACTATACGTGGATTAATTATGATTGATTACCATAAATACGTTGGGTATTGCCGGTCAGACGAGAAAAGAGAAAAACCGTTGGGAGGGGCTGGTGGAAGGTGGGACGAAGAAAAACCGGTTGAAAATAAACCGGTTGAAAGTGGGGGGGACTATTCAACCAATTCATCCATTAGGAGTAGAGATTCTTGGAAGACCTTTTCTTAATATTGCAGGGGCTGTTATTGATTGCAACAAAGGCAATGCCACTTTTCATGTTAATGGTATTGAGCATACGGTACACTTTCCGAGGAAACAACCTCAAGTTCATAGTATCAACTCCAATGGAAAAATTCCATCGATTATAATTGGAGGTTTTGAATTTCCTCTTCCTACTGTCAAAAAGAAATATGCTATACTTATTATAGGGGATGTGCATATCCCCGTTGAGGTAACTTAGTGTTATTCGAAATTTCTCCGGTTTCATGATTATCAGAATGAGTTTGTTAGCAAGACTTGATCAACCTTGTTAGTGGATTCTTTTTGATGAGCATGAGATGTATGAAACTAGAAGCACAACCTTCTGTACCCTCTCTTTATTTTCTGTTATTTAATAGAAATAAAGTAAAAATAGTATTTTTTCTATCTGTTTCCTGACTTATCCGTGCAATATAGAAATATTCCGAAAATAAAAGTCCTTAGAATGACGTGCCAATTTAATATGATTTTTTCGGGAATATTTGAGGATTTACTGTGCAAAAATCACCGCGGGAGGAGCTGCCACCTGGCCCCGAGGGTGGTGGGCACCCCCCCTAGGGCGCGCCCCCCTGCCTCGTGGGCCCACTGTGGCCCTCCTCCACTTATCCCAGCACCCATCTTCTTCCTTTGTTTCACACAAACCCGAAAACCAACTCAAGCACGAGTTCCGGCCACTTTTGTTGTGATTTTTGATCTCCTTACTCAAAGCACCTCTCGCAAAACTGCTTGGGAGGATTGTTCCTTGGTATGTGACTCCTCCATTGGTCCAATTAGTTTTTGTTCTAGTGCTTTATTCTTTGCAAATTTGTGCTGCATAGGTGACCATGTTCTTGAGCTTGCATGTCAAATTTATATGGTTCCAAGTAGTTCTAATGCTTGATATAGGCTCTACGCACTTGTAGGAGTAGTTGCTATCAGTTTTCTTGAAGTTGGTTCACTTTTGTTTGAAGTTACTAAAAATTTCAGAATTTTTCAGAGAAAAACAATATGCTTAGGAAGATGTTCCAAGGTGGTTCCTCTAAGAAGCAAGGACCCAGGATTGCTATGCGCGATGCTGACGAGGATCCACCAAGAGACGCTCCAGTACGGCCTTGCGAATGGCCGTCGGAAAATTTTATGGACCGTGCAGGAATTAAACAAGAATTCAAAGCATATTTGCGCAATGCCGGTCTTGAGGATTTTGAGGCTAACAAATGCCCCCGGTATCATGATCTCACAAGTTCATTTGTGAGGAGGTTTGAGTATTCATCTTCGCGTAATTCTCCTTCAGTCATGTTTGATCTCTATGACAAATCTTATACCATGGACTTAGAGGATTTCACTTCTGCTTGCAAACTTCCATCATGGGGCAGTGTTAGGAATCCCCCTAAATCTGAATTTAGAAACTTTCTTGCTAGTATAACTATGGGGGAATCTAGAGATATAACGCAGGCTACCATAGGGAGCATTCACTTTCCTGTTATACATTATTTTTCTCTCTTCATCGGTAGATGCATAAATGCTAAGGATGAAGCATGTCACATGTGTGTCCCTGATCTTAGCATTCTTAGGAGTGCTGTGTTAAGAGACCAATCTTATTATATGGGAGCCATTGTAGCTCGTAGGTTGCATCATAATAGACATAATGGAGATTTCTTTGGAGAAATTTATGCAACCCGCTTAGCTCATTTTCTTGAGATAGACACTCGTGAGGGTGATACGGAGTTTCCTCCTGCATATTTAGATTATAACTCTATGGCTTCGCATCAGTTTGTCGAGAGGCCTGAATAACCTCTCTTATATCGTTTAATTTTTGATAAGCGACGTGTTTTCCGTATTACTATCCCTGTTCCTGCCTTCTTTAATTCACAGACAAAAAGAAGATATGTTATTACCAAAGTGGAGGCAGAAGAGTACGAGAGGAGAGCGGAGGCAGCTCGACTCCACGCTGCAGCTCAGCAGGTGATAACTGCTGCACATCAGTATGATCTCGACTATTCTTCGTCGCAGTATGACCAGGGCTACACCTATGGGTATCCGCCAGGCTATCCCTGGCAATAGACCAACTTAGGCCAAAAGCCTAAGCTTGGGGGAGTACGTATTTCTCACCGACATTACATTTATGTTCACACACACTCATTGCTAGATGTCGGTGCTCATACTTTTTCACTGTAATATCCATGCTAGTTTATTTTCTTTTTCTTGCTTTCTTCTTGTGTGTTTGTTAAACCTTAAGAAAAACCAAAAAAATAGTAGTAGTTTATTTTTCTGTTGTAGTAGTAATAATTAAAAAGAAAACCCAAAAATATTTCCTGTTCTTCTTTTGCTTGTTGGGAGCTTTCCCGTGTAAATAGTTTTATTTCTTTTCTTTTCTTTGGGGGTCAGTAGGATAAGTCCATAATTAAATTGTTGAAGTGGCTCTTATATATGCATTATTGTTGATCTAACCAAGAGCCCATATTGCCTTGTCTTCTCCTATTTATTGAATGCTCGCAGATTCCATCTTAGTCCAATGCACGTACACTCTTATTATTATTCACACCGTTCGGTCGTGCAAGTGAAAGGCAATTATGATGATATATGATGGACTGACAGACATGAGAAAAGCTGGTATGAACTCGACCTCTTTTGTTTTTGTAAATATGATGAGTCCCTCATTCTTGATTCAGCTTATTTATAAATAAACATGTTTGCAATGACAATTAGAAATCATAGTTGCTTGTGCCATGCTTGATTAGCTATGAGTTATAATGGTTTACCTTGTGTGCCAACATGCTATTGAGATGGTTATGATGCGGTATGATGGGGTGGTATCCTCCTTTGAATAATTTAAGTGACTTGACTTGGCACATGTTCACGCATGTAGTTGAAACAAATCAACATAGCCTTCACGATATTTATGTTCATGGTGGATTATATCCTACTCATGCTTGCATCCAATGTTTATTAATTTTAATGCATGTACATGGTTGTTGTCGTTCTCTAGTTGGTCGCTTTCCAGTCTTTTGCTAGCCTTCACCTGTACTAAGCGGGAATACTGCTTGTGCATCCAATCCCTTAAACCCCAAAGTTATTCCAGATGAGTCCACTATACCTTCCTATATGCGGTATCTACCTGCCGTTCCAAGTAAATTTGTATGTGCCAAACTCTAAACCTTCAAATAAACATTCTGTTTTGTATGCTCGAATAGCTCATGTATCAATCAAGGCTTTCCTTATCTTCCGTGTTAGGCAGGTTATTCTCAAAAGGAGTGGACTTCGCTCCTCACTCACGAGAAAATGGCTGGTCACCGGGATGCCCAGTCCCATACTTTATGCAAAGTAAATCAAAATTAATTGCAAACAAAACTCCCCCTGGGACCTGATGTATGTTGGAGGCACTCGTTGTTTCGAGCAAGCCATGGATTGATGTTTGTTGGTGGAGGGGGAGTATAAACTTTACCATTCTGTTTGGGAACCGCCTATAATGTGTTTAGCATGGAAGGTATCGCCATCTCTTAGTTGCTACGTTGACAATGAAAGTATACCGCTCAAAATACAATTTATCTCTATTGCAAAACCGAGCTTTGGCACCTCTACAAATCCTGTCTTCCCTCTGCGAAGGGCCTATCCATTTACTTTTATGTTGAGTCATCACCCTCTTATTAAAAAGCACTAGCTGGAGAGCACAACTGTCATTTGCATTCATCACTATTAATTTATATTGGGTGTGACTATGATTGGATCTCTTTTACCATGAATTACAATGTCTAGTCAGTCCTTGATCTTTAAAGGTGCTTTGCATTTATGTTTTGCGGTCTCAGAAAGGGCTAGCGAGATACCATCTTGTTATATCATATTATGATTGTTTTGAGAAAGTGTTGTCATCCGAGATTTATTATTATGACTTGCTAGTTGATTATGCTATTGATATGAGTAATTACGAGACCTGAGAATTATTGCAAATGTGGTTAGTTATGATCTATGCTGAAAACTTGAATGCTGGCTTGACATAGTTACAACAACAAGAGCAAACAGAGTTTGTAAACGTTTTTCTTTCTTTCTTTCAGTTTGACAACTGAATTGCTTGAGGACAAGCAAGGGTTTAAGCTTGGGGGAGTTGATACGTCTCCATCGTATCTACTTTTCCAAACACTTTTGCCCTTGTTTTGGACTCTAACTTGTATGATTTGAATGGAACTAACCCGGACTGACGCTGTTTTCAGCAGAATTGCCATGATGTTGTTTTATGTGCAGAAAACAAATATTCTCGGAATGACCTAAAACTCCACGGAACACCTTACAATAAATAATAAAAAATCCTTGCCAAAGATGAAGACCAGGGGGCCCACACCCTTCTCCCGAGGGTGGGGGGCGCCCCCCCTAGGGCGCGCCCCCTACCTCGTGGGCCCCCTGGATGCCCTCCGACGCCAACTCCAACTCTATATATTTGCTTTCGGAGAGAAAAAAATCAGAGAGAAGAAATCATCGCGTTTTACGATACGGAGCCGCCGCCAAGCCCTAAAACCTCTCGGGAGGGCTAATCTGGAGTCCGTTCGGGGCTTCGGAGAGGGGGATTCGTCGCCGTCGTCATCATCAACCATCCTCCATCACCAATTTTATGATGCTCACCGCCGTGCGTGAGTAATTCCATTGTAGGCTTGCTGGACGGTGATGGGTTGGATGAGATTTATCATAATCGAGTTAGTTTTGTTAGGGTTTGATCCCTAGTATCCACTATGTTCTGAGATTGATGTTGCTATGACTTTGCTATGCTTAATGCTTGTCACTAGGGCCTGAGTGCCATGATTTCAGATCTGAACCTATTATGTTTTCATGAATATATGTGAGTTCTTGATCCTATCTTGCAAGTCTATAGTCACCTACTATGTGTTATGATCCGGCAACCCCGAAGTGACAATAATCGGGACCACTCCCGGTGATGACCTTAGTTTGAGGAGTTCATGTATTCACTATGTGCTAATGCTTTGTTCCGGTTCTCTATTAAAAGGAGGCCTTAATATCCCTTAGTTTCCAATAGGACCCCGCTACCACGGGAGGGTAGGACAAAAGATGTCATGCAAGTTCTTTTCCATAAGCACGTATGACTATATACGGAATACATGCCTACATTACATTGATGAATTGGAGCTAGTTCTGTGTCACCCTATGTTATGACTGTTACATGATGAACCGCATCGACATAATTATCCATCACTGATCCGGTACCTACGAGTTTTCCATATACTAGTTTACGCTTATTTACTTTCCCGCTGCTACTGTTACAATCACTACAAAATACCAAAAAGTATTATTTTTGCTGTCTTTACTTTTGTTGCCACTACCACCACTATCATATTACTTTGCTACTAAACACTTTGTTGCAGATACTAAGTTTCCAGGTGTGGTTGAATTGACAACTCAGCTGCTAATACTTGAGAATATTCTTTGGCTCCTCTTGTGTCGAATCAATAAATTTGGGTTGAATACTCTACCCTCGAAAGCTGTTGCGATCCCCTATACTTGTGGGTTATCAAGCCCCCTGCTCCCGCTGGCGTTGCTGTTGTTGAACCAGAGATCATGGCCGTGGCGGTAGAAGAGTGTTGCGCTGGTTGCGTACCGGCCATGAAGACCGCGACCCGGCTTGGCAGATCGAGGGGGTACGGAATACTGTTATCATCGGAACCTCCACTAATCCAGCCATCCTGCAGCTGGTACAGTGACTCGGTCTCTCCAGTCGAAGACTCATCGTCGAAACAGACAATGGCTTCTTCATCAGATGCCGGTCCATCCTCATATTCCGCTCCATGGATGACACCTACGAAGAGATGATTTATGGCGGGCTGAAACTGGGCAGAGCTTGCACGCTGAGCCGTCTCGATGATGTCGGTGCAGATATCCGGCTTAGGGCCCGGTTCGCCGATCTTGCCGATGAAGACGTGAATTCCGCCAAAGGGGACCCGGTATCCGTATTCAATTGAACTGGCCTCGGGACCCCATCCTGCGTCGTTGATGTAGAGCTTGCCGCGACGACTTTTAGTCATCCGGCCCACAGTGTATCCCTTGAGCCCTTCGAAGCTGCCCTTCAAAAACTCGAAACCATCGTGCGATAGCCCCACGGTGGGCGCCAACTGTCGTGGTTTTGTCACGACAGATGTCCTCGTGAAAGGACTTAGTCATGGAGCCATCGCTACGGGTTAGCTTAAAGGGGTTAAACCGGACAAGGGACACGGGAGTTTTATACTAGTTCGGCCTCTTACGATGAAGGTAAAAGCCTACGTCTAGTTGTGATGGAATTACTGGGGTTTCGATGACCAGGGAGCGAATCCGCTTTGCCTGGCTTCGAGTTGTTGTTGTGTGTTCCTAAACCGCCACCGGGTCGTCCCTTTATATACATAGGCCGACGCCCGTCGATTTACAGAGTCCCGAAGCCGGATCATCAATGTGTCCAACTCGGTCTCTATCTCACCTATCTTACAATACAAGTTACATGAACATGTCGGTTTACATCTACAGGCCTTCATAAAGCGCCATCATCCTTTGTCTTCTTGGACTTCTAATCTTCATAGAGTTAACCCGGCTACTCCTGGCCGGTTTACGTCCCGTAGTAATATCCCCAACAGGGAGGGAGATGGGTGAATGACGAGTGTGGGCAACGAGTAGGTGATGCGTTGGCGAGTGGGGGGGGGCATTTTGGGAAACTCCAAAATTTTCGTAACGTAACCAAATTTGTACATGAAACCCTTAAACGACATATATTTCAGTACAGAGGAAGTACAAAAAGGAGTACGTATGGAGACTGCAAAAAAATTTTCTTGCCAGAAAATCTTCAATCTGTTCATCTTCAATCATAGCAGTACAACGAACATCCGAAATAATAAAAATTACATACAGACTTATAAACCACCTAGCGGCAACTACAAGCACTGAAGTGAGTCGAAGACGTGCTACCGTCATTGTCTCTCCCTCGCCAGAGCTGGCCAAAACTTGTTGTAGTAGATAGCGAGAAAGTCATTGTGTTAAGGCCCCACCGAACCAACGCAGCAGGACAACAACGAGCGCCAGTGAAGAGTAGAGTAGGTCCGAAGGATTCAGCCTGAAGACACACGAATATAGATGAATTACGACCAGATCCAAGCAAATTCACCAAGGACAAATCCGCCAGACACACCTGCACATGCCCATCGACGATGCTATAAACACGCTACCGGGACGGGGCCTAGGCAGGGAGAACTTTATTCAATCTCCAGAGAGCCGCCGCCGTCTCGTCTTGCTAAGAATGACGCAAAGCGCTTACAAATCTCTCTAAAAACAAAGCCCTCTCACCGGCAAGGGTCGGGATCCACCGCAATGTGATGCCCTAAGTTCACCGGAGACGAGAAAGACTGGTGGCTCGGCAATGGTAGGCTAGGCTTTTCTTAGAGATGAGGCGGCTGTGGGGAAATGTCAATTATAAACACAGATTGTCTAAGAAAGTGAGAAGGGATGATGTAGCACGACCAACAGTGCTTGCCCTGCCAAAGCCCCGAGAGCCTCCCGGTGGAAGAGCACAAACCTGACAGGACTCCTGCTTTCTAGACGGCCAAGCGGCGCGGTCACGATCGCGAAGGGCTTCCCATCATCCCAGGCACATCCCCGCCACAAACATGTCACCACGAGCGACGGCCAAATGGACGCCACCCACAGTTGCGCCCGTCAGGCTCGCCGGCTCCGCTGTCTCCCTGAGCGCGCACAGGCGTGAGTGGATCATGTCAGTCAGCCTGCATGGGATCGGAGCCGGGTCGCTCTCCGCCCTCGCCGAACCGGACCGGAAGCCCGGCCTTTCCTTTCTGCCCGTGGCATCGGTATCACCACCTCACCCGCTCTATTCTATATCGCCTGGCGCCTATCGGCCCACGCCAGCACGGGCAATGCCCCGGGTTTGAATAACGCAGCGGCCCCCCGGCCTCCACGTCGCGCGCTCCGGTGTTGTTTCCCGTGGAAGCCACTGGTCACCGCAGAATCATCCATGGGCATGGGGTGGTACTACTAAAAAAGGGGACCGTACCGCGCTCCGTGATCCCGTCCCCGTCGCTACCTACCGTTTTGCGTCACTGTGGGAGCGGCAGGCGGGCGGGCAGGGTGGGGTGGGGTTTCCGGTCGTCGGAGGAGTTTTCTATTGGGAAAGAAGCGGAATATCCTTTCCCGGCAGGTGGGTAAAAACTAGGCGATGTCTCTGGAAGGCGAGGGGGTTGAATATTGGACGGGCACATGCGGGGCGACAGCTGGGCAAAGTTCCTGCACTAGTTTACAAGTTACTGCAACGTGACGGAGAGTTCGGAATACTGGTAGTCTAGGCTGGTACCTGTGTGTGTGGGTTTCCTGGCGTCTGTCAATTGGTTGCTTGCTTTGTGCTTCTTGCCTGCCTCGGTAGAATATGGGTTTTTTTGCGTTGTGCTTTGCCTTCTGCCTTTCCTTTTTTTTTGGAGGAAAATTGCCTATACTGCCTTTCGGCTTCTTTTGGACTTTTCGTTCGTGGAATTGTCAGTTGCGGCCTTTTTGTTTTTAAGACAAAAATGTGGACCTGTGGACTAGCATTATCTGGACCTGGCGGGTAACGGGGGCGGCCCTGAATGAAATAGCTGCATATAACCGTTGCTCGGAGCCTGGGACAGGTCCATTTTCTAGTTTGGGGCTATTAATAAGGGGCGCGGCTATGTCTCGCCGAAAAACAAAGAAAACAAAACCAAAAAAGGCTATGTCAAGCCTTCGAGAGATCCTCCCCATCACCTTGACCACCAACCAGGAGCAGGGCAGTGGCATGTATCGCCCACAGCTATCCCGATCAAGCGATCACTCCCGTCGGGTTACTTGGCTGGCGTGGTGTGGACGACCCGATATCTTGGATGGCTGAATGATGTAGTAGCGTAGGTACAATTAGTGGGTTTTCCTCCCATTTTTTCTTTTTTCCACTACACAGAAAATATGTTCAATCAAAATTCACGAAATCAATAAGGTTTATAAATTCAAAACAAGTTCACAAACTTGAATGGACTATCAGATTCAAAAATGAACAACCTTTGGAAAAGTGAATAGTTTTTAAATCCCTTTTTTTTAAAAAAAATATGAACAATTTTAAAGTTTACGAACATTCTATTGAATTACGAATTCATTTTAAATCCGATTTTTTTAAAATTTCAAGCATTATTTAAAATATGAACAAAATTTGAAAATACAAAGATTTTTAAAGTTACAATCAGTTTTTGTTATTTTCTGTAAAATTACAAAAAGGAGAGAAGAAAAAAAAACGGCGGCAGAATACCAAGCAAACTCACATGGGCACTCACCTGGGCCAGCACACTTGCCATAGAGAGTGCTGTCCTCGTAGCGACCCTGCCTTTTTTCTCTCTAGTTTCCTTTAGTGGCAATATGGCTCCCCAATCTTCCGGGTTTTTTTTTTCTATAGGGATTTGATTTGCATGTAGCTGCAATGCATATACCAAAATTTCCCTGTGGCGACACTGTAGCGACCATTCTTCTTAATCGTGAAGATTTTTTGGAAACGTGAACAATTTTTCTGAAAACACCGAAAATTTTAAAAATGTGAAGTTTGTTTGAATCTGTGAAAAATTCTGAAAACAAGGGAAAAATTAAATCACAGACATTATTTGTTAGAATTCCTAGACATTATTCCAAAATGCATATATTTTTTGAATTGGTAAAGAATTTTTGGAAATGGTAATATTTTTTTTAAAGCGTGATTTTTAAAATTCTGAGAAATTTATATTTTTTTTGAAAATATGAATATTTTAAAATCCTGGGCAAAATTGGAAAACACGATTTTTTTAAACATGAACAATTTTGAAAAAAATGATTTTTTAAACATGAACCCTTTTTCAAATCCGAACACGTTTTTGATATATTGAACATTTGTTAAATTTGGTGAATTTTTTGAAAAATAAATAAATACCAAAAAAAACGTGATTAAAACTGGGAAAGGTAGTAAAGAAAAAAAAATCTATTCAGGAACCTTCTACAGGGTTCCCAAAACCGCTAACGGCTTGTTCGGTTAATCCTCCTCCCAAGAGGATTGGAGGGGATTGGCAAGGATTGTGATGTATTTTGATTTATAAGAGGTTTAAATCCTCTTCAAACCCCTTCAATCTCTTTGGATCCACATGCAACTGAACAAGGCCTAAGGAATCTTCTAGAAGGTTCTCCAAGACCGGCGAACTATCCATCCTCATCAACGCAGGGTGTGTGTCGCCCCGTACTTTGTCGCTTATTATGACAAAGAGGATTTTCCTTAAGCACCAGCTAGCAATTTGGTGCTCACGCACATGCCATCAGGCCAAAGCCCAATCTCGCTCACTCGCTTCGGCCTCCAATCTTGCCACCTAGTCGACCGTTGACCTTGACCCGCAGGCCGTTGTCTTCAAAAAATATTCATGGGTTCCCTTTTTTGTGAATTTGAAAAAAATACTAGTTCAAAAAATATCCATGAATTTGAAAAACGATCATGGTCTCAAATAAGTTTCCAAAATTTAAAACATTTGCTCCATTTGAAAAGTTCACGAATTCATGGAAACTATTCATGGACTAAAACAAATTCATGAATTTTAAATTTGAAAAGAGACACAAATTGGAAAAAAGTTAAGGAAAACTTGAAAATTGATCACGAATTGGAAAAGAGACACAAATTCACGAATTGGAAAGAGACACAAATTTGAAAATTGTTCTTGATTTTCAAAAAAAGTTAAGGAAAATGAAAAGAAAAGTTCACCAAAATAAAAATAAAAATAAAATTGAAAAGGAAAATAGAAAGGAAAACAAAAAAACACATTTTTTGTCAAAACAGACAAAAAACAAATAAACACAGATAACTAAGCCCCAAAAACTGGCAGAAAGCCACACTACCATAGAGTACAAAATAGGCCGGCCTGTTCTGTCATGGCGGTGTGCGCCTCGTACGACTTTGCCCAAATAGCAGATGCCTATTTGGCGAGAGCAACTAATCGAGGGTTATCCCTTGCGGGAGCTCCTCGAGGGTCATTTAGGGTGGGTTGAGAGTGCGTCACTTGGCGCGCTCTCTGCCGCCGCCACATCTCGCCTGTTAGGTGTTCCATCGAATTTTTTTTTCTTCATATTTTTCTGTACGTATTTTTGGTTTTAGATGTGTTTTTTTGGTTTTTCTGGCTTTTCTAGTTTTCCCTAAGTTTTGGACGAAAAAGAAAATTGCTTTTTTTGTGTGAAAAATGTGTTTTATTATTCTGCGAGAGGCACATGTTTGCTTCTGGTGGAGGCACATATTTGCTTCAGCGAGAGGTACAACTCTGTCTCTTGGAAAAGAAAAAAAAATTCTTTTTTTTGTGAGAGGCACAATTTGCTTCTCGTGGAGGCAAGGTTTGCTTACACGTGCCTCTCGAAAAAGAGAAAAATAAATCATTTTTTCTTCAGTGAGAGGTACAAATTTTCTTCCAATGGAGTCATAGATTTGCTTCAGCGAGAGGCACAGTTGTGTCTCTCGGAAATGGAAAAAAGTAGGGTGAAAATCGTGCTTCCGGCCCATTTTTTCTTCTTCGGGGTTTTTCGTGAAAAAATTCATCAAATCCTATGAACATAGGGTCTAATTTTGAAGATCTCTATGCAAAAAATCTAACAGTGAAAACCGTTCACGACTTGGACGCACTATTTAACAGATAAACCATTTTGAATAAATGAGTCTATGAAAGAAAAATCCAGATTCCGACGGGTGGCGCACTTGTGACCATTGCAAAGGGACCCTCAATTGGTGATTTTTCTATTTGACGCTCTAATCGCATGTTAAAGGGTTATTTACAAACAGCGCACCCCTCCCCTTACTACATTCTAAATGGGCCGGCACATTGAGCCATTTTTTTCTTTTTTGGTTCTGTTTTTCTCTGACCGGGGTGTATCGTTTTGTTTTTTTCTCTAGGTTTTCCATTTTCGTTTTCCCTTTTTATTTTTATTTTTTACTGTCTTGAACTTTTTTTTATGATTTTTTTAAATTATGAATTTTGAAATTAGTGAACTTTTTTCTAAAATTATGATTTCTTTTGCAAAATTGATGACTTTTTTCAAATTTTGATGAACTATTTTCCAAAATCGATGAATTTTTTCGCAAGAGCGATGATTTTTGTTTAAAATGGATTAACTTTCTTCTCAGTGAAAATTTTGTTCTTTTTTGTGAACTTTTTCGAAATTCCTTTTTTAATATTTTTTTATCAAGAAGTTTTTTTTGAGGCAACCTCGCAAAGCTTTATTACCTCGTCATAATATTTACAGGGACGAATCGAATGCCTTCCCGCTGGCCTAACCAAACATGGCGGCCAACGTTAAGAGTTAAAGCATGCTTTGCTAAGTTGTGAGCATCGAAATTTGAGCTCCTAGACTGATGAACTATTTTACATGAAATAAAAGATGACGCTTGCAACTCAATTTCTCTAATCACTGGCCCGTATGCCGCAGTGCTTCTCCTGCCAAATTCATTTGCGACAACCTTGCAAAGCATGCCTTTGTGATGTTTAGATCAGCTGCTAGATCGAGACCTTCACGTACTGCCATTGCTTCTAAGGTGGTGGGATCTTTGATATGTTTGAAAATAATGGCTGATGCTCCAAGGAAGTTGCCGCCTTGGTCTCTGCATATCGCCGACACAGCTCCAAAACGGCTGCGACTACCCACAGCTGCATCCACATCCAGCTTCGCAAAACCATCAGGAGGGGCAATCCAAGTTGGATGTGGTACGGATCCACCCCCTGTCCCTGCTCTCATTGGGGATATTACCTGGAAGTCTGATATATAAGAGTTTATGAAGTCATGCGTCGCCTGGGGTGGTTTAAAAAGGCCTTCATACAATGCTTTCCTCCTTGCTCCCCACATGGCCTAAAGTGAAACTGAAAACCTGACAAAATCTTCAGATTTCAACGCTTTCATCATTGCAAATAACCATGTCTTTGGGCACTCTTGTTGCTGAGAGCTCAGCTCGTCCACGATGACCTCAGAAGAAAGCGCCCAAGTGCAGCGTGCCATAGGACAGTTCAGAAGCGCATGTCTCCAGGAGTCCGGCGACCCGCACAGTCTGCATGCTCCCGTTGTCGCCATGTTCCTCCTGTGTAACACATCGCTCGATGGTATTGAGTGTCGAGCAAGTCGCCACAGAAAAACCTTGATTTTGCTTGGTACATCTACCTTCCAGATGGCTCTCCATTCACTGTTGTCCCCTCGCTTGAAGATGGTGCCTCTCGATCTTCCAGCCAGCCCTCTCTATCATATTTGGTCCAAACCAACATGCGGTAGGCAGACCCAACAGAAAAATTCCCGCGTGGTTCTTCGCCCCAGGACCAGAAGTCAGCTATCCGTCTTGTACAGAGAGGAATTTTCAAAATTGCTTCCGCATCAAAAGCAGTGAAAACTGCTCGGATCAGTTCCTCTCTCCAAGAAGCCATGGTTGTATTGATGAGATCGGCAACCATTAGTGGCGGGGCTGTAACCAATGAAGCAATCGGTCTCTAATAACTATCTCGTGGGATCCAGTTATGATCCCAGATCCTTGTAGAGGCTCCATCACCAACTCTTCTGACCACACCCTGCACCAAAACGTCTCTTCCATCTAGAATCGCCCGCCAAATCTGAGATGGGTGCGGCCCCAATGCAGCCTGTAGCAGTGACACATCCGAATAATACACAGCCTTCAGCAACCTAGCACTCAAAGACTCAGTTTCATTCAATAACTTCCAGGTCTGTCTCGAGAGCAAAGCTAAGTTGAAAAGTTCCATGTCCCTGAATCCCATTCCTCCCATGTGCTTCGGTTTAGTCATTATATCCCACGCTACCCAAGCTGGTTTGCGTTTCCCCCTACTGCTTCCCCACCAGAACTGACGAATAATAGATGTGATATTGTCACAAAGTCCCCTTGGCAGCCTGAAACACACCATTGAAAATACTGGTATAGCCTGCACTACTAACTTAATGAGGATTTCCTTCCTTGCCGCCGACAACAACTTCTGCATCCACCCCTTCACTTTCTCCCAAACCCTATCACGCAAGTATTTAAACACACCATTTTTTGACTGTCCAACATCCGTCGGCATTCCCAGATATCGTTCATTGAGGGACTCATTATGAACATTCAAAATATTTTTCACTCCATCTCTTAGTCCTTGCGGGCACCCCTTACTGAAAAAATTGATGATTTTCCTGACCCGAAGCATTGCAATATATGTTCAGTAGGTTTGAAACTCTTTCTGCATCCTCCACACTAGACTTGAAAAGCAACAGGCTGTCATCTGCAAATAAAAGGTGGTTTACGGCTGGCGCCGTCGGTGCCACTCTAATACCTGTGAGTGAAGATGACTGTGAACTGGATTTCAGGAGGCACGAAAGGCCCTCTGCTGCAATCAAAAATAGGTAAGGTGAGATAGGATCTCCCTGCCGAATTCCTCTTGAAGGGTAAAAACGCTCGAGTCTTTCTCCATTGAACAAAACTGAGAATGAGACTGAAGAAACCATAGTCATGACTGTGTCAATCCAATTTGCTGCAAACCCCAACTTCTCCATAATTTCCCTCAAGTAAGGCCACTCCAGCCTATCATTGGCTTTCATCATATCAAGCTTCAGAGCACAATAGTTGTTATTTCTAGACCTGTTCCTCTTCATAAAGTGTAAGCATTCATAAGCACATATTATATTGTCAGTAATCATTCTACCTGGTAGAAAGGCAGATTGCTCCTCTGAGATAATATCTGGTAAGACAAGTTTAAGTCTGTTCGCAACTACTTTCGAAGCAATTTTATAAAGCACATTGCATAAGCTGATCGGTCTGAACTGTGATAGAAGGTTGGGATTAGTCACCTTGGGGATCAGTACTAACACTGTATCGTTAATAGCCTCTGGACTTTCCTCTCCCTTAACTATTCTGAGATTTATTTTTGTCACATCCTCACCACAGACATCCCAGTGCTTCTGATAAAACAAGGCCGGGAAACCATCGGGGCCCGGTGCTTTAGTGGGAAACATTTGAAAAAGCGTTGTCTTTACCTCCTCATTAGTATAAGGTGCACACAAGTCAGCATTCATAGCAGCCGTCACCTTTCTAGGCACATGATCAATAACCTGTTGTATTCCTTGCACTCCTTCTGAGGTATACAAATTCTGATAGAATGTATTCGCCATAGCCCTCAGCTCAGCCGGATCATCCACCAATACACCCAGTGAATTTTCCAAAGCTTTGATCATATTCTTCTTTCTACTTAGGCTCGCTCTCATATGAAAAAACTTGGTATTTTTATCCCCCGAGGCCAGCCATTCAATTCTCGCTCTCTGTCTCCACATGATTTCCTCACGATGATACAGTTCTATTAATCTTTCATTGGTCTTTAGTTCAACGTGTGTGGGCGCCACCCTAAGCGGATCACCCCGAAGTTCATCCAACCTCTTCTTCAGATCTTTTATCTCCTTTCGAACACTTCCAAAGGACTGCTTACTCCACCTCGTTAGGCCCACCGACACCCTCTGAAGTTTATCAAGAAGTCATCCGGTTAATCATGAGTAATGATCCGGAAACCGACGCGAGCCAAGCAAGCTATCCCGTCCTTTCTTGGGCCGGCCCACAAAGGTGCACGCGTTGGCACTCGTTTCCTTTAACGGGCCTACACACGCCGAAGAGGAGGTCTCATAGCGGATGTCCTCGCCTTTAGCGAGACTGAAGCCGAGCTCGCCTAGTAGCCATGTAGTTTCGTCACGTCAACATCACGTCTCCCCAGCTCACCAGGATTCAAATCCCGCTGCTCACATTTATTCTTGAATTTATTTCAGGATTTCCGGCGATGCGCATTCAGTGGGAGGAGACGTTCGCGTCGACGACGAGGTGCCTACGGTGACTTCGTAAATTTCAAGATGAATATGCCGGCTCAGTCTTTCGGAGGTGCTCATAGGGGTAGGCTGTGTGTATGTGCATTCATAGGGGTGAGTATATGCGCGTGTATATGAGCGATTGCGTCTGTACTGTGTTAAAAAAACATCACGTACGTTTTCTTTTCATTTACACGTTGGTTTATAATTTAAGAATTATAGAATATGTATATTAGGAAAAACAATTTATTCAATTTATTGAATTGTTCTTCGCACATTTAAAAACAAATGCTCGTGCAGTATTAAAAAATGTTCGCTCTACTTTTGGAAAATGTTTGTACCATTCAAAAAATAAATGTGAGAGACATTTAATTTTTTTTCATGTGTTGTATGTGACATTTTTTAAGCATGTTCTACATTGTAAAAGATGCTCATGTAACTATTTAAAGTGTCTCATACAATTTATAAATTTCATGGTACATTCAAAAAATGTTCTCCTCTTTTATAAATATATTTGTGATATTCATTAATTTTCAAAACATGTATTAATTTTTTTAAATCATTTATTTGATTTTCTAAATGTATATAGAATTTTTTTTAAGTATACAAAAATGTACAAATGTGCACGAAAAAAGTAGACATATATATACATATATTAAAAATATTTTAATCAAGTTTTTCTAAAAATATTAATATTTTATAAAAAAATTCCTAATGTATGCAAAAAAATACAATGTGGATAAAAAGATAGACATGTATTGTGAAAAGGGACGTGAAATCCTAGGAATAAAAGGAACAAAGATATAGGAAAAATTGAAGAAAAGCGATGCAAAATAGTGAAAAACCGATAGAAAACCACAAGTAAAAAAAGTCACGTGCAATTACAGTATTGGGCCAGCCCTGTAGTGCTACTTTGTAAGCGAGACCTATTACGTCTCGGTTCGGGCGAGACATAGTTCCCATGATTAACAAGGACCAAAGAATGTATATTCTATTTGCAAAATGAAAAAGCTTGATCATACAGAAAGGAGGGAAAATGGCTTCTTAAAAAACATTTTCTCTACAACAAGAAATAAGCCTTTCAACCGGTGTTCCTTGTCTCCGAAGGGGTTCTCCATGCGAGAGGAATCACAGCTTTGCACGCAAACTTGCGTAAATTTTGATTTGATACCTTGGCACACCATTTATGGTGCATGTAAGTTGAGTTCAAATATGTTCTCTACTCCTCAAATATCATATTTGCTTCAAAAATTAACTAGGCTTAGGTGTTGTAGCTTGGTATCAGATGTAGCTTCTTCCAGATTCTCAAAAAAAAAGATGTAGCTTCTTCCCATCGATTGATAGTGGACACTATCTAACATAATAGGTGTGCCCATGTTTTTCTTTGATTTCTCCATGTATATAACTTTGCAATGAGGGTTATCCTTGTGCTTGGATGCTCTAGACTTGAATTGGTCCATATCAATCACTTTAGTACAATATCTTGGAAATGTTGTTTGGACCATAAACTTGACTTCAGAAGCATCGAAAGTCCAAACATCATTATTTCAACGTATTTGAACAAGGTAAAAAGGCACCGGCAAGCTAGTATATGTCTCGCATGTGACGCAATGACATTGTTTATACCCTCCCTCAATTTTGTAGGTAAACACCCTATGGAGTTGGAAACTCAAAAATTTATTATTGTCTCCAAATCAAAACAACATACTCGAGGTATGGCGATGCGGCGGCAACTTCTGCGTGGCCATGACATCTGGCACGTCTTATTCGGTTGACAGTCATGTTGGTGGTGGATATGGAACCACGCCATCATGAACCGAACACCACCACATCTAACTATGGAGTTCTCCTCACAATCCATACTTTTTGGTAGGATTTTGCACATTTGTTTCACCAACGACAATAATGAGTTCTTCTACCCTTCAAATGGATGTGTACCGGTGGGATATGGGTGTTTTTATATTAACTTTTTGTTTTCTAGTGTGTTGTCAGTACGAAGATAAATTTATGTCATCATTTTCTTTGTTACCGTCACAACCAAAATCCCCGTCGATATCTTCTTATATGTGATTTGTGATTTGGAGGCTCCCAAGCACACCTAACCAATCCAGGAGGCATCACCCTACAAAAGGTAATAGATGTTGTTGTTGGTGATGAACACCTTACTCTTATGCTTCAAAAGATAGTTTCCTCAACACTGAAACACTCTCTCGCATATTTGGCTATGTGGTAGGAGACGGATTTGGGTGGAAAGCAATTGAGGTGGCTAGAAATGAAAATTCTATGATTGGAATGGAATTCCTTTAATCTCAACACAAGGATAAGAAGCTCTCTTTCAGAAAATTGGATATGGGAAGTGCATGCTTTGCTATGGTTGCTCTCTGAGAGTTGGTAGAAGGGGTAGGGCCATATATAGGCAGTACCGAAAATCCAAACGTTATAGACCTTCATGCACAATTTGGTGGGACCGGGTGAAACAACTCGTTGAGACCGATCCGTTCAAAAGGTTTGAACTTTAGGATTGTTGGTGAGACCGTATGAAACCTCTTGGTGACACCGAGTCATGCTGACCTAAGCACTTTCCATATTCTGGTGTCACTAACTGAAACATATAAAAAACTCCCACTGAATTTCAGTAGGCAATATAAGGTTGGCCAGTGCTCTTCGGTGGGACCGAAGGGTCAACTCGGTGAGATCGAGATGCTAGGGTTTAGGCAATTGCTATGTCATGTGTATCTTGGTGAGTCCGGATGGATGTTATTCGGTGGGACCGAGATGAACTTAGGGTTTTGGACATAGTGGAATGTGAGAAAATGTTTGAGGTTTTTGGAGCAATATCTCTAAGCACTTGAGCAGTTAGACTATCATCATAACCTCATTCCCTTTTAATAGTATTGACTTTCCTATGGATTCAATGTGATCTTGGGTCACTTCAATATGAAATGAAGAGTTTTGAGGCTTGGCCAACATTTGTCCTTAGCATTTTACGGGTCCACTTTCACATCCCAATTGTTGTACCTAAACTGAACTTTCATGAAATATTCTTGAGAAGGCATTAGTTTGGTGTGATATATATTGTGATGAATTACCGAAACCACCCGGCGATTAGATGCACTTTCATATGTCATGGGAGATATGTAGAAGACCTACTTGCATGAAGGATATTATACATATCACAGGAATTTTTGTACCCATGTCTCTGCATTACAAAAAATTAAAATTAAAGCAAATTTACCTACGTAGATCATGGCAAATGTAGATACAAAGGATGTACTTGTATCGGGGCAGTTATATGTATGATGGCAAATGTGCAACCACCATTATCAAGGCAACAATGTTGTATTGGAAAAAGTTTGATAAAAAAAGCCATGGTGGTGGAAAAAAATAAATTGCCATGGCAAATTTAGGTGAGTGAATTTACCACAAAATTTTATGCATATTATGAATTTTTTTCTTGAATAACATTTCAATTTTCCATGGGAACACATGTTACCATGCCATCAAATAAAATTGGAAGGGAATAATGGGGGGTGTATTTAGTTGGCAC
Organism: Triticum aestivum; assembly: GCF_018294505.1. Lineage (NCBI taxonomy): Eukaryota > Viridiplantae > Streptophyta > Magnoliopsida > Poales > Poaceae > Triticum > Triticum aestivum. Next base: position 130,081,344 of record NC_057812.1, on the reverse strand, counting down.
GACAAGAAATGAAATTAGATTCTGAAAAGGAATTAAAAAATAATCTTGATTGCCATGCAAATGTAGAGAAAAAATGTAGATGAGACATGGCAAATGTAGTTTCATTTTTGACATGGAGAAGTCAAGCATTGCCATGTGTCATCAAACCCAATTGCCATGTTTTGTAAAAAAATAGATAAGACTAAGAAATACTAAGTTCAAGCAAATAATTTGCCATGGTATCTACAAATAAAAATCCATGGTAAAATAAAATTTGCCCATGGTATGTACAATAAAAATGCCATGGTCCAATTCAAAAAACAGAATACCTACATTTGCCATGTGAACATGAAAACAATTATAGAAAATAATTCGTCATTTGGGATAAAATAATATACTAAAACTTTTACCATGCGAATGTGCAAAAGTGTTGGATATTTGCCGTCTGACGAGTATGAAAACATTTTCAAAAACAACTGTTGTAGAGAACAAAAAAAAATCCTACATTTCGAATCTGACCATTACAAACGATTAACTAAATTTGACATGGTTAAAGACACAAAAGTTTTAAAATTTTGTCATGTGAATGAATTAATTTTTTTGCAAATTTGCCATGTTGTAAGAACTTTTATTCCAAATATAATTCCCATGTCACTACTATATACCATGTTAATTCACATGGAAAAATTGCCAGGATGGTGGATTTGCCATAAAAGTAAATAAATTCTTAAGGTTCCATGCTTAATCTAGTCATCTCTACTACTATTAAACAATCGAGTTGTGGCAGAAACATTACATCTCAGCCATACATCCACCATCTCTCAATGGACCGGATTGCCTAAATGTTGTATCACATCATTTACCAAAATCAATTACCAATATTTACTATGATCTATGCCATCATAATTATGCAAAACTTACCAACCTGGGCCTATTTTAATCATAATCAATTAGCAATAATTATCATAATCTAATAATTACACAATAATTACCGCGATCTCGCTCCAATCTGGAGACCTCCACATTGGGCCGTCCGGTCCTCGCTCAAACCTCTCGACCCAAATTTCTCAGGCAGCCCTCCTCGCGCCGCCGTCGACCTCCTTGCTCCAACCCCTAGTTGTGTTTACACGAACCTATCTCTACTACTATTTATCTAACTAATAACCCGCCTCTCTGCTTATTTGAGCGAAGCTTTGTGTATGTGTGCTCCCGTTCCTTTGTGAATTGGTTTAGCGTTCTGAATCAACCATATTTTTTATATTGATTTTTTTCCAAATGTTTCAACTGCCCTGAGCGGCTACGTCGACGAGCGAGTGAGCAAGGAGACGTGTTATGTCTGATATGTAGTCGGGGATCAAATCCACTTGGACCGATCAACATAATTCAAAGGTGTCTGTACTGACCAAATAAATTCAATCTCTACTACTATTAAACAATCAAGTGGTGGCAGAAACATTACATCTCAGCCATACATCCGCCATCTCTCAATGGACCGGATTGCCTCAATATTATATCACATCATTTACCAAAATCAATTACCAATACTTACCATGATCTATGCCATCATAATTACGTAAAATTTACCAACCTGGGCCTATTTTAATTATAATCAATTAGTAATAATTACCATGATCTAATAATTACAGAATAATTACCGTGATCTCGCTCCAACCTGGAGACCTCCACCTTGGGATGTCCGGTCCTTGCTCAAACCTCTCGACCCGAATTTCTCAAGCAGCCCTCATCGCGCCGCCGCCAGCCTCCATGCTTCAACCCCTAGTTGTGTTGTACACGAACCTATTTCTACTACTATTTATATAACTAATAACCCGCCTCTCTGCTTATCTCTACTACTATTAAACAACCGAGTTGTGGCAGAAACATTACATCTCAGCCATACATCCACCATCTCTCAATGGACCAGATTGCCTCAATGTTGTATCACATCATTTACCAAAATCAATTACCAATATTTACCATGATCTATGCCATCATAATTATGCACAAGTTACCAACCTGGGCCTATTTTAATCATAATCAATTAGCAATAATTACCATGATCTAATAATTACACAATAATTACCGCGATCTCGCTCCAATCTGGAGACCTCCACATTGGGCCGTCCGGTCCTCGCTCAAACCTCTCGACCCAAATTTCTCAGGCAGCCCTCCTCGCGCCGCCGTCGACCTCCTTGCTCCAACCCCTAGTTGTGTTTACACGAACCTATCTCTACTACTATTTATCTAACTAATAACCCGCCTCTCTGCTTATTTGAGCGAAGCTTTGTGTATGTGTGCTCCCGTTCCTTTGTGAATTGGTTTAGCGTTCTGAATCAACCATATTTTTTATATTGATTTTTTTCCAAATGTTTCAACTGCCCTGAGCGGCTACGTCGACGAGCGAGTGAGCAAGGAGACGTGTTATGTCTGATATGTAGTCGGGGATCAAATCCACTTGGACCGATCAACATAATTCAAAGGTGTCTGTACTGACCAAATAAATTCAATCTCTACTACTATTAAACAATCAAGTGGTGGCAGAAACATTACATCTCAGCCATACATCCGCCATCTCTCAATGGACCGGATTGCCTCAATATTATATCACATCATTTACCAAAATCAATTACCAATACTTACCATGATCTATGCCATCATAATTACGTAAAATTTACCAACCTGGGCCTATTTTAATTATAATCAATTAGTAATAATTACCATGATCTAATAATTACAGAATAATTACCGTGATCTCGCTCCAACCTGGAGACCTCCACCTTGGGATGTCCGGTCCTTGCTCAAACCTCTCGACCCGAATTTCTCAAGCAGCCCTCATCGCGCCGCCGCCAGCCTCCATGCTTCAACCCCTAGTTGTGTTGTACACGAACCTATTTCTACTACTATTTATATAACTAATAACCCGCCTCTCTGCTTATCTCTACTACTATTAAACAACCGAGTTGTGGCAGAAACATTACATCTCAGCCATACATCCACCATCTCTCAATGGACCAGATTGCCTCAATGTTGTATCACATCATTTATCAAAATCAATTACCAATATTTACCATGATCTATGCCATCATAATTATGCACAAGTTACCAACCTGGGCCTATTTTAATCATAATCAATTAGCAATAATTACCATGATCTAATAATTACACAATAATTACCGCGATCTCTGGAGACCTCCACATTGGGCCGTTCGGTCCTCGCTCAAACCTCACAACCCAAATTTCTCAGGCTGCCCTCCTCGCGCCGCCGTCGACCTCCTTGCTCCAACCCCTAGTTGTGTTGTACACGAACCTATCTCTACTACTATTTATCTAACTAATAACCCGCCTCTCTGCTTGTTTGAGCGAAGCTTTGTGTATGTGTGCTCCCGTTCCATTGTGAATTGGTTTAGCGTTCTGAATCAACCATATTTTTATATTGATTTTTTTCCAAATGTTTCAACAGCCCTGAGCGGCTACGTCGACGAGCGAGTGAGCAAGCAGACGTGTTATGTCTCATATGTAGTCGGGGAGCAAATCCACTGGGACCGATCAACATAATTCAAAGGTGCGTGTATTGACCAAATAAATTCAATCTCTACTACTATTAAACAATCAAGTGGTGGCAGAAACATTACATCTCAGCCATACATCCGCCATCTCTCAATGGACCGGATTGCCTCAATGTTGTATCACATCATTTACCAAAATCAATCACCAATACTTACCATGATCTACGCCATCATAATTACGTAAAATTTACGAACCTGGGCCTATTTTAATCATAATCAATTAGTAATAATTACCATGATCTAATAATTACGCAATAATTACTGTGACCTCGCTCCAACCTGGAGACCTCCACCTTGGGCTGTCCAGTCCTTGCTCAAACCTCTCGACCCAAATTTCTCAAGCAGCCCTCATCGCGCCGCCGCCGGCCTCCATGCTTCAACCCCTAGCTGTGTTGTACATGAACCTATCTCTACTACTATTTATATAACTAATAACCCGCCTCTCTGCTTATCTCTACTACTATTAAACAATCAAGTTGTGGCAGAAACATTACATCTCAGCCATATATCCACCATCTCTCAGTGGACCGGATTGCCTCAATGTTATATCACATCATTTACCAAAATCAATTACCAATATTTACCATGATCTATGCCATCATAATTATGCAAAACTTACCAACCTGGGCCTATTTTAATCATAATCAATTAGCAATAATTACCATAATCTAATAATTACACAATAATTACCGCGATCTCGCTCCAATCTGGAGACCTCCACATTGGGCCGTCCAGTCCTCGCTCAAACCTCTCGACCCGAATTTCTCAGGCAGCCCTCCTCGCGCCGCCGTCGACCTCCTTGCTCCAACCCCTAGTTGTGTTGTACACGAACCTATCTCTACTACTATTTATCTAACTAATAACTCGCCTCTCTGCTTGTTTGAGCGAAGCTTTGTGTATGTGTGCTCCCGTTCCTTTGTGAATTGGTTTAGCGTTCGAATCAACCATATTTTTTATATTGATTTTTTCCAAATGTTTCCACAGCCCTGAGCGGCTACGTCAACGAGCGAGTGAGCAAGCAGACGTGTTATGTCTGATATGTAGTCGGGGATCAAATCCACTAGGACCGGTCAACATAATTCAAAGGTGCGTGTACTGACCAAATAAATTCAATCTCTACTACTATTAAACAATCAAGTGGTGGCAGAAACATTACATCTCAGCCATACATCCGCCATCTCTCAATGGACCGGATTGCCTCAATGTTGTATCACATCATTTACCAAAATCAATTACCAATACTTACCATGACCTACGCCATCATAATTACGTAAAATTTACCAACCTGGGCCTATTTTAATCATAATCAATTAGTAATAATTACCATGATCTAATAATTACGGAATAATTAACGTGATCTCGCTCCAACCTGGAGACCTCCACCTTGGGCTGTCCGGTCCTCGCTCAAACCTCTCGACCCGAATTTCTCAAGCAGCCCTCATCGCGCCGCCACCAGCCTCCATGCTTCAACCCCTAGCTGTGTTGTACACGAACCTATCTCTACTACTATTTATATAACTAATAACCCGCCTCTCTGCTTATTTGAGCGAAGCTTTGCGTATGTGTGCTCCCGCTCCTTTGTGAATTGGTTTAGCATTCTGAGTCCACCATATTTTTTATATTGATCTTTTCCCAGATGTTTCAACATCCCTGAGCGGCTACGTCGACGAGCGAGCGAGCAAGCAGACGTGTTACGTCTGATATGTAGTCGGGGATCAAATTCACTGGGACCGATCAACATAATTCAAAGGTGCGTGTACTGACCAAATAAATTCAACTCAAATTATCACTGTCATTGTTAGCTCCCTCAAACTGTTAGATCTTTCGGAATGTGCTGTACTGATTATTAAAGGTTTCGGAGTGTGCTAACTTGAAGCACCTGATTACTAATAACAGTTTGAAAAGATTAATTAAAAAGGTAGTAGTGTGCCGCGCTTTGCTTTCTACAAACTTTGGGGCCCAGTTACATCTACCTAACAAACTGACATAATGTCTACGAACAGTACATTAGATTTTTCAATTCATAAGTGCTACTTTATGTTCTCCATCTCAGAAAGTCAGTAATATTTTTTTGTGTACTATCAATTTTTTTAACTTTGCAAAAGCCATCCATGAGAGCATTATTCAAATCTGAATCTGAGTGGGCTCAAAGCCAACTAACATCCTATATGTTGCCATCTTCAGTGCTCTTCGGTGATAACTATTCTCTGTTTGCTAATCAAGATCCAAAATCCATTTGTTCCAGAATTCAGAATCATGTACTAGTTTGGAGAATAATCGGAGCAATGGTGCAGGGTGGTATGCTCGTCTGTCCGGTGAGAAGAAAGCGGAATACCTAAAGAAACTACGAATAGCATGCCAGGCAAAAAAAAGATGCAACTAAGTCATCTACACTATCTAGCGGATTGGTTCAGAGTGAACGTGCTCCGTTTACTGATGTAACAAACACGTTTGCAAAAGGTCCATGTTTGTGCACTTTGTTAACCCATGGTTGAGATTATTCTTTGTGTCTGACAAAACCTCAAAACTAACATCATTGTCTAATTTGTAGCTGTGAATGATGGAGTTGTCGAAATGATTCCACTTTCAGATGGCTCAAATAGGAATGGAAAAGGTAGTTCATTCACACACGTTTTTCTTTATCAAATATTCTCTCCAATCCAGAGTAAGTGTCACAGTTTTAAACTAAGGTACATTATTGTCTAATTTATAGTTGCGAATGATGGAGTTGTCGAAACGATTCCTCTTATAGATGGCTCAAATAGGAATGGAAAAGGTTAGTTCATTCACACACGTATTTCTTTATCAAATATAGTTTAAAACTGTGATACTTATTATGGACCAGAGGGAGTAGTACTTTGTGATGTTTTCAATTATTCAGTTCTGCTCTCATGTGTTGTGTGCCAAGTTGTTCTGACAGGTCAGAGTGATAATGGAGGCACGCCGCACACGAATACTACTGAAATTTTGGCTGTTACTCTACCGGCCTAGAAAAAACGAAGGGTTCAAGGTTGGTATGCTCAAATGAGTGAAGAAAAGAGAGCCGAATACCTACTGAAGCAGCGACAGACACGTCAAAGAAAACGAGACACGGCTAACTCAGAAAACAATGACTCGGTTGCAGCGCTTGTAACATCTGGTATCACCCGCAACTCTATATTGTTGTATAGCTATAAATATATATAATTCTTCTTGTTCAAATTAAATGTATATTCAGCAAAATCGGTGGACCACATGTTGCCAACCAAAAATCTCAACCTATAGCACACATCCAGTGCACTTTATCAGACGTTACAAATGCAAGCTTGCAGCAGTTAGGTTTTACGCAAGGTGCACACATTACTATTCTTGTGTTATCAAACATGTACTAAAAATTGAATAATGCTAGAGATTTTGCCACCTATAGATGTTAATGCAACATGTTTCAAAGATGTCACACTTCATTGTTCTCCGGTCATTCCTGACACTATATGTATCAGTACCAACTCCACCCGAGTGCAATTCAAAGTGATAATTCTATACAAACCTTCCATACAGGCTTTGAAACTAGATGTGGCAGCGCAGGTAAAGACTTCTATGTGTGCTCATAACAATATTCTTCTTTTAGTCCATAATTTGTATTCTTATGTTCAATTTTGTAATCAAATCAAAGATCAACCGGGAGCCTTTTAGTTCCATCATCTCTCAAGAAAAGTGCAGTAGAAAAAAAGGTTGCATGAGAGAGTCCGATACAATTCAATGAGTCCCGAACAATTGTCTTCTCTCTTGCAAAAGAAACGCGACTACAGCAAAATGAGGAGCAAAGTTGTAGCATCAAACATCAACTCTGATATGTCCCCAGGTACATGTCACATAATATTATTTCACAGATTGTAACAATATAGTGATTAAAGAGCATCTGTTTTGTACGCGTAGGGGAGCCTACCCATGGATGTACCTCGCAGGCAAATGTGAATATCAATACAAACGAAGATTCTGATTGGTTGCACAGAAATGATATGTACTAGATGCAGCAAATTAATAGACAAAAAAGGCGTCTCAATATGTCCAGTGCTACCGGTCTGCGTGAAGCTCTTGTGGGTAAATATCTTAGTATTTAGTAGCTGGATGTTTTCCATAAAGTACTATCTTCAATAATGAATTCTTACCAAGTATTCGCTAGGAGACAAGCACCAAACTGAAGATCCCTACGAAATACTTGAGCCCCACGAGGAAACATCCAACTTTCAGGGTATGTATATTGTTGCGTGCATTTTTTACGTCCTTTGGCAAACACGTGAAAGTTTGTAATTTACATTCTCTTGGTCGTGGAATGACTATCTTTCCCACTAGAATGCTTGCAGGCCATACACCATGGAGAACACGCACAAGATGAGTTTGATGATGAAGCAAGGATGTTCACTAAACAATGTAAGCATCTCTAAAACTGACTTGATTTACCAACAAAACACTCTACCATTTCAAACATGTAAATTAATTAAATGTCCACATCTAGATGCCCAATTCGAATCATACTGAGTAGCTGCTGATGGCATCCCCCTTTATGCTGATGATAACCAAGCCTACCATAACATGCCAAAGAAGCACCATGTTTTGAGGAAAGTTAAGGATTGCACCTATTGCGGAGCAATGCGATTTCAATATGAGGGGCCTGCATTCTGTTGTAGAAAAGGAAAAGTTAGCATATCTATTCCAGATGCGCCTGCTGAGTTGAAACAATTGTTTACAAGTGAGGATGATGATGATGCCAAATGTTTCAGAGATAACATAAGGTATTTCAACTCACACTTCTCATTCACGAGTCGGAGTGACAATCGACCAGCGAGTCAGCACTGCAGCAGGCACTGGGATATATACATTCCGTGCACATGGTCAACTGTACCACTGTCTGGATCATTTGGTTCATGGTGAACATGGTCCGCGACATTTGCAACTATATATTTATGATACAGATGACAACTTGGCGCACCGGGTCCAGAGGTTTCCGAATCTTAATATTGATCTCATTCACAAAATTCTAAGTATACTACAACACAACCCTTATGTGCAGACTTTTCAGAATGTTGGTTCTTCAGCAAGCCTTGATGAATATGTAGTTGAAATAAATACAGATATAACCCTGGATCAGCAATGTTATAATGCCTTGGCAACTTCCTAGGTTGCTGCGATATGGGTTGAAGGAGGTGACACACATAATTGCTTTGATCGACATTGTTGGGGATATAACTATTGGGTATGAAATGCCCAGGAGGTGCCGGGTCATACCACTGACGACTTATCAATGAAGATGGCGGCTCATACAAAGACCATTGACGACCCAAGACCCAGAGGTGACTTGAGGCCCAAGAGGATGAACCGTCATATGTGTATAACTTGTTTTGTAAGGCAAGCGTAGCAAGTCACTGAGTCGGACACGTTGTGTCTGAGCCGGCCGGGACTCCCGGAGCCGCCAGGCATCTTCCTGTGTATATAAAGGGACGACCCGGCGGCGGTTTAGGGACAGAAAACAATAGATCGAGAACTAGGTCAAGCATATTTGCTCCCTGGTAATCGAAACCCAAGCAATACAACCCCAAACTGGAGTAGGCTTTTACCTCCACCGCGAGGGGCTGAACCAGTATAAACTCTCTGTGTCCTTTGTCTCGATTAAGCCCTTTAAGCTAACCTAGTTGTGATGACTCCACGACTAAGTCCTTCCACTAGGACATCTGCCGTGTTAAGTCCACGACAGTTGGCGCCCACCATGGGGCCACACGGTGGTTTCGAATTCTTGAAGGGCAGCTTCGAAGGGATCAAGGGATATGTCGTGGGCCGGATGACCAAGAGTCGTCGCGGCAAGCTCCACATCGACGATGCAGGATGGGGCCCCGAGGCTGGCTCAATTGAGTATGGGTATCGGGTCCCCTTCGGCGGAATCCATGTCTTCATCGGCAAGATTGGTGAGCCGGGCCCTGAGCCAGACACCTGCATCGACATCATGGAGACGACTCAGCATGCACAACCCGCCTAGGTTGAACCCGCCGTGAAGCACGCCTTTGTTGGTTTCATCCATGGGGCGGAATTTGAGGAATGATCTGTGTCTGGTGGTGAGACAACCATCTACACTGATGGCGAATCGTCCACAGGCGAGACTAATTCAATGTATCAAGTACAAGACGGCCGGCTTGGGGGCTGTTCCGATGGCGACAATATTCCGGACCCCTATGAGCCGCTGAACAGGGTTGCGATCTTCATGGCTGGTACACAGCCAGCGCTCGGCTCATCGACCGCCGCGGTTATGACCTCCAACTTAATGACTGCGGCAACGGCTGGTGCTAACGACTGCGAGAATGTTAGGATGGCCACAGAGCGAGCTACTTTGGACACCCAGGCACAACAGATTCAGGCAGACTCTTTCCGGCTCACCTTGGAACAAAACGCTTCAAATGAAGTCATGAAAAGGAGACACCAGAGTAGCTTACCACTGGAGTACGATGCGAGAAACCTTTTCAACACGCCAGGGGCAGGGACCAGTGACCCGCCCGTGGTGAACTGGGCGGTTAAGGCGCACATGACTAGAGCACCAGTTTAGTCGCGTACTCTGGAACAGCCTCGTTTGGATGTGACTCCGCCCCAGCGTGTTCCGACATCGCCGGGTCATTATTCTAACCCTTTGGATAACAAGATCGCTGCGGCATCATGATACGTCTCCAGCGTATCTATATTTTTTTATTGTTCCATGCTATTATATATTCTATTTTGGATGTTTAATGGGCTTTATTTTACACTTTTATATTATTTTTAGGACTAACCTATTAACCCAAGGCCTAGTGCAAATTGCTGTTTTTTTTGCTTATTTCAGTGTTTCGCAGAAAAGGAATATCAAACGGAGTCCAAACGGAATGAAACCTTCGGGAACGTGATTTTTGGAACAAACATTATACAGAGGACTTGGAGTGGACGTCAAGAAACAAACAAGGAGTCCACGAGGCAGGGGGTGCTCCTACCCCCCTGGGCGTGCCCTCCCCCTCGTGGCTCAACCGACCTACTTCTTCCTCCTATATATACTCATATACCCTGAAAACAACCAGGAGCACCACGAAACCCTATTTCCACCACCGCAACCTTCTATACCCAAGAGATCCCTTCTTGGGGCCTTTTCCGGAGCTCCGCCGGAGGGGGCATCGATCACGGAGGGCCTCTACATCAACTCCATGGCCCCTCCGATAATGTGTGAGTAGTTTACTTCATTCCTTTGGGTCCATAGTTATTAGCTAGATGGCTTCTTCTCTCTCTTTGGATCTCAATACAAAGTTCTCCTCGATCTTCTTGGAGATCTTTTTGATGTAACTCTTTTTGCGGTGTGTTTGTCGAGATCCGATGAATTGTGGATTTATGGTCAAGTCTATCTATGAACAATATTTGATTCTTCTCTGAAATCTTTTATGTATGATTGGTTATCTTTGCAAGTCTCTTCGAATTATCAGTTTGGTTTGGCCTACTAGATTGATCGTTCTTGCAATGGGAGAAGTGCGTAGCTTTGGGTTCAATATTGCAGTGCTCAATCCCAGTGACAAAAAGGGAAACGACACGTATTGTATTGTTGCCATCGAGGATAAAAAGACTGGGTTTATATCATATTGCTTGAGTTTATCCCTTTACATCATGTCATCTTACCTAATGCGTTACTCTGTTCTTATGAACTTAATACTCTAGATGCATGCTAGATAGTGGTCGATTTGTGGAGTAATAGTAGTAGATGCAGGCAGGAGTCGGTCTACTTGTCACGGACGTGATGCCAATATACATGATCATGCCTAGATATTCTCATAATTATTCACTTTTCTATCAATTGCTCGACAATAATTTGTTCACCCACCGTAATACTTATGCTATCTTGAGAGAAGCCACTAGTGAAACCTATGGCCCCCGGGTCTACTCTCCATTATATTATTCTTCCGTCAACATGCTATTTCTATTACCTTTTATTTTGCAATCTTTACTTTTAATCTTTATCATAAAAATACCAAAAATATTATCTTATCATCTCTATCAGATCTCACTCTCGTAAGTGACCGTGAAGGGATTAACAACCCCCTTATCGCGTTAGTTGCGAGGTTCTTATTTGTTTGTGTAGGTACGAGGGACTTGCGTGTGGCCTCCTATTGGATTGATACCTTGGTTCTCAAAAACTGAGGGAAATACTTATGCTACTTTGCTGCATCACCCTTTCCTCTTCAAGGGAAAACCAACGCACAAGTCAAGACATATCAAGTACCCATCACAAACTCTTATCCCTCGCATTACATTATTTGCCATTTGCCTCTCGTTTTCCTCTCCCCCACTTCACCCTTGCCGTTTTATTCGCCCTCTTTTTCCTTCCTGCCTTCTGCGTGCTCGTTCTTTTTTGCAATTTGTTGCCATCATGTCTGAAACTGGGGAGGTTATCGTTGATAAGGAAAATAATATGGAAAACTTTGATGCTATTGATGATCCTCTTGAAAATCCTACTATTTTACACACTAAATTTTTTCGGATTGGTAGCGGTAATATTATTGGGAAGGGAGTTATTCAAGATTTCTTTACTTGTGCCGGTGCTTTACCCACCATGAGTGGGTCTATTCTTCATAAAACTAGTAGTCTCGCAGATGCTATATCTTTGCTCATAGTTGAACTTGAAAGACAATTTTTACATATGCATCCTTGCATACAAAGGATTGTCCTAGAATTTTCTAATATTGAGCATTCTTCTGTTAAGCGAGCAACGACCATCTTATTAGCTCGTGAGTTCAGATTTATAATAATAGAGGCCAATGAAATTTTTGCGCATTATAGGGTGGATGTCGGCGTCCTCCCATAGAAGCAATCCTTTTTTATCAAGAATACATTATGCGTTTACAATCTTTAAATCATGTTGCTTTTAATGAAGACCTTAGAAAAAAGGTTCCTACCAATGTTCTTGTTAACAGGATCTCTGAACTTAATGATAATTTTGCTATCTAGAACAATGGGTTAGTTTTTTCCCTTGAACAAAGGCTCATGACTTTTTGCCAAAAGAATGCTTATAATGATGAATTGGTTGCGCAATATGAGGGGCCAAAGGAGGAACCAATACCTCCAGAGCTTGATCTTGGGGACTTTTGTCCCATTAAATTTAGCCCTTTTGATTACTTTTGCTTTCCACAGAGAAAGCTTGCTGTTGAACGTAGGGAATATGAGATGAGTTTTTGCGATTTACCTTATCATTATCATTGCAATACCTAGATATATCCTTGCTTTTATGCCTAGCTAGGGGCATTAAATGATAGCGCTTGTTGGGAGGCAACCCAATTTTATTTTTGTTTCTTGCTTTTTAATTCTGTTTAGTAATAAATAATTCATCCAGCCTATGTTTAGATGTGTTTTTATGATTTTAATTAGTGTTTGTGCCAAGTGGAACCTTTGGGAAGACTTGGGGAAAGTCTTTGTGATCTTGCTGTAAAAAACAGAAACTTTAGCGCTCACGAGATTTGCTGCCATTTTTTACTGGAGAGTGCTATTTAGTTAATTCATTTTTAAGATGATTAATAGATAAATTCCTCATGTCCAGAAATTTATTTTAGAATTTTTGGGGTTCCATAAGTATTCTAAACCTACAGATTACTACAGATTGTTCTATTTTTGACAGATTTTGTTTTTCGTGTGTTGTTTGCTTATTTTGATGAATCTATGGCTAGTAATAGAGTTTGTGAAGCATAGAAAAGTTGTAATACAGTAGGTTTAACACCAATATAAATAAATAATGAGTTCATTATAGTACCTTGAAGTGGTGTTTTGTTTTCTTTTACTAACGGAGCTCATGAGATTTTCTTTTAAGTTTTGTGTTGTGAACTTTTCAAGTTTTGGGTAAAGATTTGATGGATTATGGAACAAGGAGAGGGAAGAGCCTAAGCTTGGGGATGCCAAAGGCACACCAAGGTAAAATCCAAGGACAACCAAAAGCCTAAGCTCGGGGATGCCCCGGAAGGCATCCCCTCTTTCATCTTCATCCATCGGTAACTTTACTTGGAGCTATATTTTTATTCACCACATGTTATGTGTTTTGCTTGAGTGTCTTGTATGATTTGAGTCTTTGCTTTTTAGTTTACCACAACCATCCTTTCTGTACACACCTTCTGGGAGAGACACACATGAATTGGAATTTATTAGAATACTCTATGTGCTTCACTTATATCTTTTGAGTTGGATAATTTTGCTCTAGTACTTTGCTTATATCTTTTAGAGCCCGACGGTGGTTCTATTTTATAGAAATAATTGATCTCTCATAATTCACTTATAATATTTTGAGAGTCCTTTAGAACAGCATGGTAATTTGCTTTGGTTAAATTTTAAACACTTAGAGAAGTTGGATGCTTGATAGTTGTTTTGAGATATAAAGGTGGTAATACTAGAGGTGTGCTAGTTGAGTAATTGTGAAATTGAGAAATACTTGTGTTGAAGTTTGCAAGTCCCGTAGCATGCACGTATGGTAAACGTTATGTGACAAATTTGAAGCATGAGGTGTTCTTTGATTGCTTTCCTTATGAGTGGCGGTCGGGGACGAGCGATGGTCTTTTCCTACCAATCTACCCCCTAGGAGCATGCGTGTAGTGCTTGGTTTTGATGACTTGTAAATTTTTGTAATAAGTATGTGAGTTCTTTATGACTAATGTTGAGTCCATGGATTATATGCACTCTCACCCTTCCATCATTGCTAGCCTCTTCGGTACCGTGCATTGCCCTTTCTCACCTTGAGAGTTGGTGCAAACTTCGCCGGTGCATCCAAACCCCGTGATATGATACGCTCTATCACACATAAGCCTCCTTATATGTTCCTCAAAACAGCCACCATACCTACCTATTATGGCATTTCCATAGCCATTCCGAGATATATTGCCATGCAACTTTCCGCCGTTCCGTTTATTATGACACGCATCATCATTGTCATATTGCCTTGCATGATCATGTAGTTGACGTCATATTTGTGGCAAAGCCACCATGCTAATTTTTCATACATGTCACTCTTGATTCATTGCATATCCCGATACACCGCCGGAGGCATTCACATAGGGTCATACTTTGTTCTAAGTATCGAGTTGTAATTCTTGGGTTGTAAGTAAATAAAAGTGTGATGATCATCATTATTAGAGCATTGTCCCATGTGAGGAAAGGATGATGGAGACTATGATTCCCCCACAAGTCGGGATGAGACTCCAGACGAAAGAAAAAAAGAGAAGAAAAAGAGGCCAAGAAAAAAAAGAAGGCCCAAATAAAAAATGAGAGAAAATAGAGAAGTGACAATGTTACTATCCTTTTTCCACACTTGTGCTTCAAAGTAGCACCATGATCTTCATGATAGAGAGTCTCTTATGTTGTCACTTTCATATACTAGTGGGAATTTTTCATTATAGAACTTGGCTTGTATATTACAATGATGGGCTTCCTCAAAATGCCCAAGGTCTTCGTGAGCAAGCAACTTGGATGCACACCCACTTAGTTTCTTGTGATGAGCTTTCATATATTTATAGCTCTAGTGCATCTGTTGCATGGCAATCCCTACTCCTCGCATTGACATCAATTGATGGGCATCTCCATAGCCCGTTGATTAGCCATGTCAATGTGAGACTTTCTCCCTTTTTGTCTTCTCACACAACCTCAATCATTATATTCTATTCCACCCATAGTGCTATGTCTATGTCTCGCGCTCATATATTGCGTAAAAGTTGAAAGAGTTTGAAAAGGCTAATTATGTTGCTTGGCTTGTCATCGGGGTTGTGCATGACGAGAGCATTTTGTGTGACGAAAATGAAGCATGGCCAAACTATATGATTTTGTAGGGATAAGCTTTCTTTGGTTATGTTATTTTGATAAGACATAATTGCTTGGTTAGCATACTTGGAGTATTATTATTTTTATGTCAGCATTAAACTTTTATCTTGAATCTTTCTGATCTGAACATTCATGCCACAATAGAGAGAATTACATTGAAGAATATGCTAGAAAGCATTCCACATCAAAAATTCCGTTTTTATCATTTACCTACTCGAGGACGAGTAGGAATTAAGATTGGGGATGCTTGATACGTCTCCAACGTATCTATAATTTTTTATTGTTCCATGCTATTATATATTCTGTTTTGGATGTTTAATGGGCTTTATTTTACACTGTTATATTATTTTTGGGACTAACCTATTAACCCAAGGCCCAATGGAAATTGCTGTTTTTTTGCCTATTTCAGTGTTTCGCAGAAAAGGAATATCAAACGGAGTCCAAACGGAATGAAACCTTCGGGAACGTGATTTTTGGAACAAACGTGATCCAGAGGACCTGGAGTGGATGTCAAGAAACAAACAAGGAGTCCACGAGGCAGGGGGCGTGCCTACCCCATGGGCACACCCTCCCCTCTCATGGCTCAACCGACCTACTTATTCCTCCTATATATACTCATATACCCTGAAAACAACCAGGAGCACCACGAAACCCTATTTCCACCGCCGCAACCTTCTGTACACAAGAGATCCCTTCTTGGAGCCTTTTCCGGAGCTCCGCCAGAGGGGGCATCGATCACGGAGGGCCTCTACATCAACTCCATGGCCCCTCCGATGATGTGTGAGTAGTTTACTTCAGACCTTCGGGTCCATAGTTGTTAGCTAGATGGCTTCTTCTCTCTCTTTGGATCTCAATACAATGTTCTCCTCGATCTTCTTGGAGATCTATTCGATGTAACTCTTTTTGCGGCGTGTTTGTCGAGATCCGATGAATTGTGGATTTATGATCAAGTCTATCTATGAACAATATTTGATTCTTCTCTGAAATCTTTTATGTATGATTGGTTATCTTTGCAAGTCTCTTCGAATTATCAGTTTGGTTTGGCCTACTAGATTGATCGTTCTTGCAATGGGAGAAGTGCTTAGCTTTGGGTTCAATCTTGCAGTGCTCGGTCCCAGTGACAGAAAGGGAAACGACACATATTGTATTGTTGCCATCGAGGATAAAAAGATGGGGTTTATATCATATTGCTTGAGTTTATCCCTCTACATCATGTCATCTTACCTAATGCGTTACTCTGTTCTTATGAACTTAATACTCTAGATGCATGCTGGATAGCGGTTGATTTGTGGAGTAATAGTAGTAGATGCAGGCAGGAGTCGGTCTACTTGTCACGAACGTGATGCCTATATACATGATCATGCCTAGATATTCTCATAATTATTCACTTTTCTATCAATTGCTCGACAGTAATTTGTTCACCACCGGAATACTTATGCTATCTTAAGAGATGCCACTAGTGAAACCTATGGCCCCCGGGCCATTGAGGATTTGGTCAGTAAATGTGATGGCTGTCAGAAATTTTCAAGACGAGCTCATGTGCTGGCTCAAGAATTACAGATGATTCCAATTACTTGGCCATTTGCAATCTGGGGGCTGGATATGGTTGGACCTTTCAAACGGTCCAAAGATAAAAAGACCCACCTTTTGGTGGTGGTTGACAAATTCACAAAGTGGGTTGAGGCAGAGCCGGTCAGTAAGTGCGACGCAGCAACAACGGTTCAGTTCATCAAAAAGGGATTTTCCGGTTTGGCTTTCCTCATAGAATTATAACTGATAATGGAACTAATCTGTCCAAAGGTGCTATCAAAGAATTCTGTCAATGAGAGCATATTCGTCTTGATGTATCATAAGTGGCTCACCCCCAGTCTAATGGCCAAGATGAAAGAGCCAATCAAGAGATTTTGAGAGGCATCAAGCCTCAGCTTATGGTCCCTTTGCAGAGGACGCCGAGTTTTTGGGTGGAGGAATTTCCCTCAGTGATATGGAGTATCAATACTACCCCAACAGATCTACGGGTTACACGCCTTTCTTCATGGTTTACAGAGTATAGGCGGTTCTCCCTAGTGACATCCGTCACGATTCGCCCCGTGTGGTAGCTTATGTTGAAGCTGATAATGAAAAAGCACGTCAGGATGCTCTTGACCAGTTGGATGAGGAGCGCGACTGTGCGGCGGCTCGTTCGGTGATTTACCAGCAAGATCTGCGTCGTTATCATAGCCGTCGGGTTAAAACCAGAACCTTTCAAGAAGGAGATTTGGTGCTCCGGCTCATCCAGGATCAAACTGACACGCACAAGCTATCCCCACCTTGGGAAGGGCCCTTTGTGGTTAGCAAAAATCTGAACAACGGGTCATACTACCTTATCGATGTTCGAGACCACAAGGACTCACGCACGTCGGAGGAGGAGACCCGTCAGCCGCGGAATATTACTCATCTTCAGCCTTATTACACTTGAGCCACGTGCTCTTGTGATGTACATATTTCTATCAATGTATATATTATGATGAATATAATAAAGCCGGCATCCCTAAAAAATTCAGGGCCTCTGTCGTTTCACTTCTAAGAATAATGAATCTTTATTGTCACTTCATATGATCACTTGTGGGCTTCCTGCTCATTGAGAATAGCTATGATTACCCTCTTGATCTGGCTTGTACGCCCCGATTACCAAATACTTGGGGGCTCCTTGTTAATGAACAGAGCTTTGTTGACCCTTGTAATAGGCTTGGACGCCAGGTGTATTCACCAAAAATCCGGGTTATCCTGCC
Source organism: Triticum aestivum (assembly GCF_018294505.1). NCBI lineage: Eukaryota > Viridiplantae > Streptophyta > Magnoliopsida > Poales > Poaceae > Triticum > Triticum aestivum. The sequence continues at coordinate 130,063,202 of NC_057812.1, read as the reverse complement.
TTTGTTTGCCTGCCACTCCAACCAGGTAATCCTGGAATGACTCGTTGTACTCTTGACAATCAATCTTCTAAAAGACCCTAAGTTTGTCAAAGTTAAAACGACGATTGTTCATGTGAGGTCCGGCTTATGGGTTTGAATTAAGGTTTAACTCAGCAGCTGCGTGGCCCTTGAATAATGCTTGATATGCAGGCTTGGCATCCTATGAATGCCTTGTTTTCTGTTTTTTTCTAGTTTTTATTTGTTTTTCTGAGATTGATCTTTTGTACCGTGCTGATACCTGGTTTAAAACTGATAAAGGCCATGTTTGCCTTATGGTTGATGTATGAATCTATCCGGAGTTTTATTAAACTCGGTCTGGCTTTGGACTTTAAGTCGCCAATGTATGATGATTATGTGCTTGGAGTACTGGCTCTAAGCTTTGGGATGTTACCCCTTGCTGCATATGGCTTTGTAAGCCGGCGATATGAATGAATTAAATAGGGCGTTGTGCTCTCAAGCTTTGGGTTGTAACCCTTACTACACGACGTATGATAAGCCAGTAGTGTGAACAAAATATCATAGGTATGATATTTGTTTTGTTATGATTATATGAGGTTTTGATAAACCGGCCCTGGTTATGGACTATTTAGTCATCAGTGGTTTTTATGTGGGGAATTATGACCCGCCCTGGGGTAAGCCGCCAGGGCACTTGTTATCTGCTCATGTGTAGGCAAAGATGATAAGCATGGCCTGCATAAATGATGATATTATAAGCATAAGTGTCAGATCTTCAAATGACAGATCGGCAGTGTTATGCAAGTAAAAATGTGCATGATGGCACGACAGATCATTGTTATAACTAGCCTATTACAAGGCATCTGATGGCCCAAAAGGGTAAGTGTTTTTGAAGACATAACGTCCATATATTATGGCTGGCAAACAGGCTCATGAATTACGATGTCTACTCTTGGCGGGTTGAAGCCTCCAGATTATCCTGCGCTTCTTCTTCTTTAGCTCCTTGATTATCCATTGGCTAGAAGTCAGGCATAGACCAGTTGATACTTGTCGGTGTCAAAACCGGCGGATCTCAGGTAGGGGGTCCCAAACTGTGCTTCTAAGGCGAATGGTAACAGGAGGCAGGGGACACGATGTTTACCCAGGTTCGGGCCCTCTTGATGGAGGTAATACCCTATGTCCTGCTTGATTGTTATTGATGATATAAGTATTACAAGAGTTGATCTACCATGAGATCGTAGAGGCTAAACCCTAGAAGCTAGCCTATGGTATGATTGTATGTATATCTATCGACTAGCCTGGCCCTGGTTTATATAATGCACCAGAGGCCTAGGATAACAAGAGTCCTAGCCGAATACGCCGGTGGGGAGGAGTCCTTGTCTTGATCACCGAGTCTTGTGGAATCTTCTATGTATGCGACAGCTGTCCGAACTGGCCCATGAGTATACGGCCATGGGGGTCCTCGTCCCAATCTAACAGATCGGAAGATGACATGGTGAGTACCCCCTAGTCCAGGACACCGTCAGTAGCCCCCTGAACCGGTCTTCAAGTTAGGGACGCTCCTCGATTCTTCCGAACTGTTCTTCATCTTCGGTTGTCGGTCTTGAAAACTGGTTCAACAAATCTTCTCATCTTCGATCTTGAGGATCACCGAAATGCATTCGACGAGTTTACACATCGGGTATCCGAGGAGCCCCTTTAAGTTTCCGGCCTTTATCAATGCCTTGTTATTTTTATGCCACACCTCGGGTTTGAAGTTGTTCCCGGGAGGCAGTGTCCTCTTGCGTCCGAGCTCCAACGTCAGACTATATTTGTTGTATCTTTTGCGGACGAGCACCAATGCAGGACCGCTTCCGAGCTCCAACGCCGGAATGTATCCAAGCTCCAACGCCGGACTATGTCCAAGATCCAACGCCGGACTGTATCCGAGCTCCAACGCCGGACTATACCCGAGGTGTCATAAATCACCTTGGTTCAAAAAAAGTTGAAGGAGTTTAGCCAAGCTTAATGCCAAAAATGCCCTCTATGGAGCCAGCCACTAGCACCCGAGCTTTATGTCGGACTGCTTCCGAGGTGGTGCACCACCCCGACCACGGGCCGATTTTTTGTCAATATTTTTGATTGGTGCAATTTATTCTCTGCCGAGATATATAGCCAGTAGCCCTCAAGGTGTGTATCGGTCTAAAACCCAAGATGCACCTGAAGGATGACATAAGACCACTGATCCCAGTAGCCGCTGATACTCAGGTTGATTTGCAAAATCGGCCTGAGGATCAAGTCCTAGCTCGGCAGAATACTTTGGGACACAAAAAGCGGCGTGCTCAGTCCTCGAGACTCAGGTTGGGTGCGGCTGACCAACCTGAGGATCAAAATCTCCTCGGAAACTATATTGCACTTAAAATTTTATGCATTGGACAGGCAATGCAGTAGCCCCCGAGACACTGGTCGGGTGGCAACACCAGATCAGGGGATCAATGTGCCCCTTTAATATTTGTAAATAATAAGCCCGAAGCCCAGTAGCCCCCGAGCCTTAATGCGGGCACGGGTGGCCGAATTAAGGATCGATATCCATAGTAAAATCACAAATTATGTGTAATGACTCTATGTATCCAAGTACTTTATGTCATTAATGCTCGGATCCGCATTCTACAAAACTTTGTTAACCGACCATCGACTTCCACCTCCTCGGCCAGTAGCCGAGGAGTGTTTGTCCTACTTTATAAAGCCTTTATGACGGCAGAGATTTACGACAAACAAGGCAATCTGGCCATACGGTTTTATAAACAAAGGTACACACAGAGATATGTTATAAACAAAGGTACACAAAAATAGTCCCGCTATCGGTTCCTTTCTTTGGGTTGTCATGCTAAGCATGACCATGAAACCTCAGCTCTAATGTAAGAGCAAAATATTGAGGAATTAGTTTGGGACGCCAGTTACTAGCCCCCGGTAGTGTTCGGCGACAGTCGAGGTCAAGCCGTAAACACTTCGGCCAATGTTATGAATGGCCCATCATTTAACACAGTCATCGGATCGCTGACCAGTTTACGCTTATTTGTGACAGTCAGTTTTTCGCTTTCTCCACTGAGGTGCTTAACCATGTGAGCTGGAAGCACAATCGCAGTGGTTCTCCCTTTGCACACCTAGCCGAACAAAGCGGAACGTAGGAGGCAAGCGCAGCAGCCGGGCAACCCAACTATTGACCGAAGACATAATTCGAAACCGATGCATATATAGCAATATCCGAGAATGTTTTTGCCGAATCTCTAAAGGTGTCCGGCCTTGCACTGCGAGACTTGTGCTGAAAACACACAAATAGTTTAAAAGTGCCAAAAGCTTGGAAAACCAAAAAACGTCAGTAAAAACATGACGTCCAAACAAGATCAAGTGTTCGATGCCAATCCAAAAATTGGAAGAGAAAAAAATTGTGCTTCTGTCGTGTTTTGACAACGGCCAAGAAGAAAACACATTCACAGCTCATATATAAATTTTAAGAGCCCCCAAGTGACTTGGGTAAAAGAATTTTATATATAATGATTGTATGTACCGAAGTACTTATATCATATCTGTGTTCACCCAAACTTTAAACGCGTCTTAACCGACCATCGGCTTCTCCCTCTTCGGCCAAGGGCCAAAAAGTGTCATGTACTCCGCCTGTTGAGAGTATCGACGGTGTTTCTGATGACCAGGCAATCAGGCCATAAGGCTGTAACAGACAAAGCGCGCTCAGTGAACTTATGCTATATTACTAACGAAGTGTAAGAAGCATCTTCGAAGAAAATAGTACCCCCACCGATACCTTTCTTCGGTGCTCATTATTACTATGAGACTTGTGCAATAGATTTTTTGTACTCATGAGTTCCGTTGTGTGCTGACCATGATTGAAAACAATAAGAGCGCTAGCTTTCGGTTTCACCCAGTCTGAGGTCAGAGGTCGGATGACCCAGTCGTGACAATCACAGAGGTGCTCCCTTTACTCCCTAGCCGAACAATCGGGAATGTAGGGGTAAACACAGGAGCGAGGCAACCCATCTTGCAAATCGCTTAGGTCAATATGGTGCATATTGTGGCGTAATACACGAACAAGGAACGAAGCCGTACAAGTATAATCATATGCAAGAGGAAAAGCTCCATCAAGGGAGCCCCCAAATAAACGGGGTATTTGAATATGCGAGTCACAAAAAAAGTTATGACAAGGAACTTTGTCCCAAACAACTTTGTTCCGAAAAGTATAATGCTTGGTCGAACCGAACAAAATTTAAAACTGAAAGTTTTTGAGCATGAAAGCGACTTAGCTGGTTAATGTGCTCGATGTTGATGACGCATGCCGAGATTGTGGCGGGATGAGATCCCAGCCCCCAAGCCGGTCCCGAGATGTCCGAGTAAAGACCTCGGCTTGATGAAGTGGTGACACAGCATAGTCGATGGGCGAGGTGAAAACCCCAGTCCGACCGCGGCGACAGAGCAGGCCGGCAGTGTGACGCCGAAGCCCCCAGCGTGTGTTAATGAAGTGATGATGAAGCCCCCAGTCAGCCGAGGTGACGTGGTACATCGGTACGCCGCGGTGACAGCGCTGCCCGAATTATCTACCTATGCACAGAAAATAGTGCAAGCCGGAGATAATAGGAATAAAAAAATTGTTGCATAATCAATAATTTATGCAAAATGAGTAATAAAAGAAATATGGCCTGTGCGCCGAACACTCGATGAGGTAGAGCTCTCTCGGCGATGCCGTAGTCCCCAAGGCAACCGAACACGTCGGTATGGCAACACGACCAACAAGGTGATCACGCGAGCCGATTTACGCCGATTAGGATAACGGCGTCGGCTTGCCGAAGAGACCACGTGACGGCAGTCAAAGTCGATCACCTACACACATAAAATAGTGCGGTCCAAAAAGGATAAGTGCTTTTCGCAAAAATAATTTATTGAAAGAGATGTGGCCTGGCGCCAAAGTCATGTCGATGCAGGGCATCGGCGTGACGCGGTGAAGGCGTGGCCAAGCCCAAGTTTCGCAGGCCGGTCTGAGTTCCAGATGCGGCATTTGCCGAACTGTATACGAAAACTGACCAAACCACCACACAACCGTTGTTAATGCGGCCACCATTTGATAGACCTGTGTATAGATGATGAAACAAACCGGAGTAATAATTCCTTGGGAAAAATAAACTCAAACAAGAAAAAAATACTAGGATTAATAGCATCTGGTTTATCTGTTGTAGCAATCTAGAGGAAGGTTACCCCCAAAATTGGGGCTCGATCCGCACACCCATTGCCTGATGGGTGATGAAGCGGTGACATGGCGATGCTAGCAAAGGTTGGCTCGCTGAGGAAAAGTCCGTGGTCCAGCTAATGTGATGAAGTTGGTCGGCTGGTGACGCCGAAGTCTCCGAAGTAAGTTGATGAAGAGATGGTGAAGCCCTCTGTCCAGCCGAGATGTCGAAGTAGGTCGGCGTGATGGGCACCGGCTTGAAGGAGCAACAGTGCGGCTCTGCCGATGCAGGTTGTGACGTGGTCAATGCCGACTTGATGAAGTGACTGTGCGGCGATGCCAGTGTGCCCGCTCCGTGTAATCCGTGGGGCGGCGATGTTGGTGATGATTTATCCTTCGCGATGATGAACTCCTGTCGGCTCGCCGAGATGATGATCCGAAGAAGTTGATCTCAGCTCAACAAAGTGACGACGTGTCTAGCGCAGGTCGGCAGCAGTGGAGCAATATTGCCGGATTGGTTTGACACCAGCATGATGGTGAAGATCATGTTCAAAAGATTTTAAAGTTAGTGGGATGTGTTCGGGAACAAAACACAATACCCCATACAAAACTTCCTTCAAAAAGGATGTCCGAAATCCCGTTCATAAAAAAGATGAACTCGGGTCGGATTCGTTTTCGCGCAGAAAACAGATCCGAAAAGTGATGCACTAATCGGAAGGTTCCCAAAGTTTGGACGGTCGGATCGAGCTGAAATTTTGACGGGTGGTAGATATAGGAATTCCACAGCCGATCAACGGTTGGATCTTCCATAGGATGTCCGAGCTAGAAGCTGGACCCCACGCCCTAAGCTCGTCCAGATTCCCGTCTAGATTTGACAGGGCTCCGATATATCGCGGATTGCCATAGATTCCTCCATCAGAACTCGACGAATTTTTCCAGGGTTGTTGTAGACTCAATTCCGCACAATTCCACCGAAGAAATCGTTAAAACGAAACTTGAGGAGGCGGTGGCGTCGGATACAAGTTCGCTGTCCAGAAAAACAGCACGGTCGCCCGAGGGAAATGTTGATGTTGAGCCCCCGGGCTCCCTGGATGATTCCTCCATGATCTTGATAGAGATCGGAGTTGATGTTGATGAAGGCCCTCATCCGAACATGACGATCGGAGGTAGGGCACAGTCCTCGGTCCAGCCAAGGTGACCAGTCGAGCCGGCGACGAAGATGCCGGCGTCGCAGTTGACCTGCAGACGAGCCATCGATCCTTTTGCCGATCACATAGTGGAACTCTCAATGAAAGCACCAATGTCGGTGTCAAAACCGGCGGATCTCGGGTAGGGGGTCCCTAACTGTGCGTCTAAGGCGGATGGTAATAGGAGGCAGGGGACACGATGTTTACCCAGGTTCGGGCCCTCTTGATGGAGGTAATACCCTATGTCCTGCTTCATTGTTCTTGACGATATAAGTATTACAAGAGTTGATCTACCACGAGACCGTAGAGGCTAAACCCTAGAAGCTAGACTATGGTATGGTTGTATGTATATCTATCGACTAGCCTGGCCCTGGTTTATATAATGCACCAGAGGCCTAGGATAACAAGAGTCCTAGCCGAATATGCCGGTGGGGAGGAGTCCTTGTCTTGATCACCAAGTCTTGTGGAATCTTCCATGTATGCGGCAACTGTCCGAACTGGCCCATTAGTATACGGCCATGGGGGTCCTCGGCCTGATCTAACAGATCGGGAGATGATGTGGTGAGTACCCCCTAGTCCAGGACACCGTCAATACCGGTCAAAGCTCTAAACACAGCCTCATCATCAATAAGGTTTGATGGATGAATGTCAGGAGCGAAGGTGTGCTTACGCGTCGGTGGGATGAGATCCACTTCTTGATGAACCGACGCCTTCATCTTTTTGTTCTTAGCATCATAAGCCGCTTGGTATTGGGATAGATTGGTCTCTTTAGCCAGCTTGCTCGCTAACGGATGCATTGCTCTTGCTATTTTTGCAAACTCATCAGCGCTGAAGGGAGACCCGTCTTCTTTTACACTTGGGCAACCATTGGCCAAGTCTTCTGGATCAAGATCGGCTTGCCATGCCTTTGCCCGGCTTAAGGCAGTCAAAGCGCCGACTCTAGCAGATGCTCGCTTTAAATCTTCGATCCTTTGAGGCAGCACCGATAATCTCTCCAATGTTTCCTTGATGAGGGTGGGCGGATGTTTCTTATCAATAGTGGCAGCAATGGTCCATTGAGCGCTAGTGTATAGCTATTCTACAAGGGTATAGACAACCTTAAGCTTGATGCGCATGTCTGAGCCCAACTTGACGCTTCGGGAGCCTGTATCAGTAAAGTTATTGATAAACCGGCACATGATTATGATATGCCTACTAGGGTAAAGGAGTCATTTTTACTACTTACCAAAGATGGCTGATGTCATGCTATTGATCTAATGCTTTAACCCGGACAACTCGTCAGTCACGGGTTTAAGAGCTGCCTCGACATGCTCTGCTCTCTTTAATAGAGCCGCCATCTCGATTTCTACACTGGTTTTACACGCTGAAGCTTTGTTTCAACTGCTCAATGTTTTCCAATGAGTTCTTCAGTTCTGTCTTAGCCTTGGACGTCTCAGATTGCTGAGTTTTAATATTGGCCCTTGATACGTCTCCAACGTATCTATATTGATTGTTCCATGATATTATATTATCTGTTTTGAATGTTTAATGGGCTTTAATGTGCTCTTTTATACCTATTAACCGTAGGCTCGGTGCCAGTTTCATTTTTTGTGCCTATTTCAGTGTTTCGTAGAAAAGGAATATCAAACAGAATCCAAATGGAACGAAACCTTTGCGAGGATCTTTCTTGGAACAAATGCAAACCAGGAGACTTGGAGTGGAAGTCTGGAACTGCATGAGGCGTCCACAAGGTAGGAGGGCGCGCCAAGGGGGGTAGGCGCGCCCCCACCCTCGTGGGCCCCATGGTGCTCCACCGGCATACTTCTTTCACCTATATATACTCTTATACCCTAAAAACATCAGGAGGGGACACGAAACCACTTTTGCACTGCCGCAACCTTGTGTACCTGTGAGATCCCATCTGGGCCTTTTCTGGCGATCTGTCGGAGGGGGATTCGATCATGGATGGCTTCTACATCAACACCATAGCCTCTTCGATGATGTGTGAGTGGTTTACCATAGACCTTCGGGTCCATAGTTATTAGCTAGATGGCTTCTTCTCTCTTTTTGGATCTCAATACAAAGTTCTCCTCGATGTTCTTGGAGATCTATTCGATGTAATACTTTTTGCGGTGTGTTTGCCGAGATCCGATGAATTTTGGATTTATGATCAAGTTTATCTACGAATAATATTTGGTTGTGCTCTGAATTATTATATGCATGATTTGATATCTTTGCAAGTCCCTTCGAATTATCGGTTTAGTTTGGCCTACTAGATTGATCTTTCTTGCAATGGGAGAAGTGCTTAGCTTTGGGTTCAATCTTGCGGTGTCCTTTCCCAGTGATAGTAGGGGCAGCAAGGCACGTATTGTATTGTTGCCATCGAGGATAAAAAGATGGGGTTTATATCATATTGCTTGAGTTTATCCCTCTACATCCTGTCATCTTGCTTAAAGCGTTACTCTGTTCTTATGAACTTAATACTCTAGATGCATGTTGGATAGCGGTCGATGTGTGGAGTAATAGTAGTAGATGCAGAATCGTTTTGGTCTACTTAACACAGACATGATGCTTATATTCATAATCATTGCCTAGATATTCTCAAAACTATGCGCTCTTCTATCAATTGCTCGGCAGTAATTTGTTCACCCACCGTAATACATGCTATCATGAGAGAAGCCACTAGTGAAACCTATGGCCCCCGGGTCTCTTTCTTATTACACTGCATCATTTACATCACATCTCCTTTACTATCTTGCAATCTTTACTTTCCAATCTATACAACAAAAATACCAAAAATATTTATCTTACTATCTTTATCAGATCTCACTTCCGCAAGTGAATGTGAAGGGATTGACAACCCCTTTATCGCGTTGGTTGCGAGGTTCTTGATTGTTTGTGCAGGTACTAGGTGACTTGCGTGTTATCTCCTACTGGATTGATACCTTGGTTCTCAAAAACTGAGGGAAATACTTACGCTACTTTGCTGCATCACCCTTTCCTCTTCAAGGCAAAACCAACACATGCTCAAGAGGTAGCAAGAAGGATTTCTGGCGCTGTTGCTGGGGAGATCTACGCTCAAGTCAAGACATACCAAGTACCCATCATAAACTCTTCTCCCTCGCATTACATTATTTGCTATTCGCCTCTCGTTTTCCCCTCCCTCACTTCACATTTGCCGTTTTATTCGGCCCTTTTCCTTTCGCCTCTTTTTGCTTGCCTCTTGTGTGCCCATGTGTTAGATCATTTATTTCGCCGTCATGGCTAGCCCTTTCTCCCTTCCTTTGTCTTCCGATTTTGAAGTTCTTCACTTCAAACAAAGACAAGGAGAAAACTTAAAAGATGCTTGGTATAGGATGATAGAATCCTATCGTAGTTGCACTATAGAGGGATATTTCAAGATTTTACTTCGTAATTTTTATGTTGGGCTAACCATATCCCATAGACAACTCTTGGATTTTGCCGCTAAAGGGAATTTTATTGAAATTGATCCTAATATTGCTTATGAGATTATAGAGGGAATAGTAGGAGTACTCCCCCCACAAAAGGAACTACACCTTACTCGAGAAGTAACCCAAATTTTTGAGAAATTATGCGAATTGCAAAAATCTATTGAGCCTCTTAAAAATGTTGGCGGGAACCTTCACCGTATGAATACGTTGATCACTCTTTGCAATAAGCGATTGGATGCTCTAGATCTAAAAATCCCTGAGCATGAAGGGAAACGTAAGGAACCTCCCGGATCCGAGCATAACTCCATTAAAAAGATAAATACCAAATATGGCAATACCTAGATCTATTGTTGCTTTTATGCCTAGCTAGGGGCGTTAAACGATAGCGCTTGTTGGGAGGCAACCCAATTTTATTTTTGTTCTTTACTTTTTGCTCCTGTTTAGTAATAAATAATTTATCTAGCCTCTGTTATGATTGTGTTTCTTTATGTTTTAATTTGTTTTTGTGCCAAGTAAAGCCTTTAGGATCTTCTTGGGTGATTGTTGTTTGATCTTGCTGAAAAAAAACAGCAAGTATGCGCTCACGAAAATAATTTTAGTTTTTTTACCAGAGAGCGATAAAATACCAATTCCAACTGTAGTAGATCATTATACAAATTGTCCTGGCCATCCTAATTTTTCAGAATTTTTGGAGCTACGGAAGTATTCGAAACCTCCAGATTGCTAAAGACTGTTCTGTTTTGACAAATTCTGTTTTTCGTGTGTTGTTTGCTTATTTTGATGAATCTATGGCTAGTATCGGGGGGTATGAACCATAGATAAGTTGGAATACAGTAGGTTTAACACCAATATAAATAAAGAATGAGTTAATTACAGTACATTAAAGTGGTGGTTTGCTTTCTTATACTAACGAAGCTCACGAGATTTTCTGTTGAGTTTTGTGTTGCGAAGTTTTCAAGTTTTTGGGTAAAGACTTGATGGATTTTGGAACAAGGAGTGGCAAGAGCCTAAGCTTGGGGATGCCCAACGAAGGAAATATTCCCTAGAGGCAATAATAAAGTTTTTATTTATATTTCCTTATATCATGATGAATATTTATTATTCATGCTAGAATTGTATTAACCGGAAACTTAGTACATGTGTGAATACATAGACAAACATAGTGTCACTAGTTTGCCTCTACTTGACTAGCTCGTTGAGTCAATGATGGTTATGTTTCCTAACCATAGACATGAGTTGTCATTTGATTGACGGGATCATATCATTATAGAATGATGTGATTGACTTGACCCATCCATTAGCTTAGCACGATGATTGTTTAGTTTCTTGCTATTGCTTTCTCCATAACTATACATGTTCCTATGACTATGAGATCATGCAACTCCTGAATACCGGAGGAACACTTTGTGTGCTACCAAACGTCACAACATAACTGGGTGATTATAAAGGTGCTCTACAGGTGTCTCTGATGGTGTTTGTTGAGTTGGCATGGATCAAGATTAGGATTTGTCACTCCGATTGTCGGAGAGGTATCTCTGGGCCCTCTTGGTAATGTACATCACAATAAGCCTTGCAAGCAATGTAGCTAATGAGTTAGTTACATGATGTAGCATTACAAAACGAGTAAAGAGACTTGCCGGTAACGAGATTGAACTAGGTATTGAGATACCTACGATCGAATCTCGGGCAAGTAACATACCAATGACAAAGGGAGCAACATATACCGTTATGCGGGTTGACCGATAAAGATCTTCGTAGAATATGTAGGAGCCAATATGAGCATCCAGGTTCCGCTATTGGTTATTGACCGGAGACATGTCTCGATCATGTCTACATAGTTCTTGAACCCGTAGGGTCCGCACGCTTAACGTTCGGTGACAATCGGTATTATGAGTTTATGTGTTTTGATGTACCGAAGGTAGTTCGGAGTCCTGGATTTGATCACGGACATGACGAGGAGTCTCGGAATGGTCGAGACGTAAAGATCGATATATTGGAAGCCTATATTTGGACATCGGAATGGTTCCGAGTGGTTCGGGCATTTTTCCGGAGTACCGGGAGGTTACCGGAACCCCCCGGGGAGTATATGTGCCTTATTGGGCCTTAGTGGAATAGAGGAGAGGGAAGGGAAAAGAGGGAGGTGCGTCCCCAAGCCCAATCCAAATTGGGAGGGGGGCTGACCCCCCTTTCCTTCCTCCTTCTCTCCTCCTTCCTTCCTCTCCTACTCCTACTTGGAAGGGGGGAATCCTACTCCCGGAGGGAGTAGGACTTCCCCAGGGCGCGCCATAGAGAGGGCCGGCCCTCCCCCTCCTCCACTCCTTTATATACGGGGGAGGGGGCACCCCATAGACACACAAGTTGATCATTGATCTTTTAGCCGTGTGCGGTGCCCCCTCCACCATAATCCACCTCGGTTATATCGTAGCGATGCTTAGGCGAAGCCCTGTGCCGGTAGCATCATCATCACCATCATCATGCCGCCGTGCTGACGGAACTCTCCCTCGAAGCTCTACTGGACTGTGAGTTCGCGGGACGTCACCGAGCTGAACGTGTGCAGATCGTGGAGGTGCCGTACCTTCGGTAATAGATCGGTCGATCGTGAAGACGTACGACTACATCAACCGCGTTGTCATAACGCTTCCTCTTACGGTCTACGAGGGTACATAGACGATACTCTCCCCTCTCGTTGCTATGCATCACCATGATCTTGCGTGTGCGTAGGATTTTTTTTTGAAATTACTGCGTTCCCCAATAGTGGCATCCGAGCCAGGTTTATGCGTAGATGTTATATGCACAAGTAGAACACAAAGGAGTTGTGGGCATGGGTATATACATATTGCTTGCCGTCACTAGTTGATTCTTGATTCAGCGACATTGTTGGATGAAGCGGCCCAGACCGACATTACGCGTACGCTTACGCGAGACTGGTTCTACCAACGTGCTTCGCACATAGGTGGCTAGTGGGTGTCTGTTTCTCCAGCTTTAGTTGAATCGGATTCAATGAACAAGGTTCTTTTTGAAGATCAAGAAGCAATCACTATACTGCGTTTTGGTTTTTGATGCGTAGGTAAGAACGGTTGTTGCAACAACAAAGTAGAGGACGTCTAACTTGTTTTTGCACGGCATGTTGTGATGTGATATGGTCAAGACATGATGCTAAATTTTATTGTATGAGATGATCATGTTTTGTAACACAGTTATCAGCAACTGGCAGGAGCCATATGGTTGTTGCTTTATTGTATGAAATGCAATTGCCATGTGTGCTTTACTTTATCACTAAGCGGTAGCGATAGTCGTAGAGACAATAGTTGGCGAGACGACAATGATGCTTCAATGGAGATCAAGGTGTCAAGCCGGTGACGATGGTTATCAGGACGATGCTTTGGAGATGGAGATCAAAGGCACAAGATGATGATGGCCATATCATATCACTTATATTAATTGCATGTGATGTTTATCCTTTATGCATCTTATTTTGCTTAGTACAGCGGTAGCATTATAAGATGATCTCTGATGCACCGTTGCTATAGTTCGTCGTGCCGAGACACCACGTGATGATTGGGTGTGATAAGCTCTACGTTCACATCCAACGAGTGCAAGCTAGTTTTGCACATGCAAGAATACTCGGGTTAAACTTGATGAACCTAGAATATGCAGATATGGCCTCGGAACACTGGAGACCGAAAGGTCGAGCGTGAAACATATAGTAGATATGATCAACATAGTGATGTTCACCATTGAAAACTACTCCATCTCACGTGATGACCGAACATGGTTTAGTTGATATGGATCACGCGATCACTTAGATGATTAGAGAGATGTCTACCTAAGTGGGAGTTCTTAAGTAATTTGATTAATTGAACTTTAATTTATCATGAACTTAGTACCTGATAGTATTTTGCATGTCTATGTTGTCGTAGATAGATGGCCCGTGCTGTTGTTCCGTTGAATTTTAATGTGTTCCTAGAGAAAGCTAAGTTGAAAGATAATGGTAGCAAGTACGGACTGGGTCCGAAACTTGAGGATTATCCTCATTGCTGCACAGAAGAATTACGTCCTGGAAGCATCACTAGGTGACAAACCCGCTGCAGGAGCAACGCCGGATGTTATGAACACCTGGCAGAGCAAAGCTGATGACTACTCGATAGTTCAGTGTACCATGCTTTACAGCTTAGAACCAGGACTTCAACGACATTTTGAACATCATGGAGCATATGAGATGTTCCAGGAGTTGAAGTTAATATTTCAAGCAAATGCCCGGATTGAGAGATATGAAGTCTCCAATAAGTTCTACAACTGCAAGATGGAGGAGAATAGTTCTGTTAGTGAACATATACTCAGAATGTCTGGGTACCACAACCACTTGACTCAACTATGAGTTAATCTTCCTGATGATAGTGTCATTGACAGAGTTCTTCAATCACTGCCACCAAGCTACAAGAGCTTCATGATGAACTATAATATGCAAGGGATGGATAAGATGATTCCCGAGACTTTTCGCAATGCTAAAGGCTGCAGAGGTAGAAATCAAGAAGGAACATCAAGTGTTTATGGTCAACAAGACCACCAGTTTCAAGAAAAAGGGTAAAGGGAAGAAGGGGAACTTCAAGAAGAACAACAAGCCAGTTGCTGCTCAAGTGAACAAACCCAAGTCTAGACCTAAGCCTGAGACTGAGTGCTTCTACTGCAAAGGGATTGGTCACTGGAAGCAGAACTGCCCCAAGTATTTGGCGGAGAAGAAGGATGGCAAAATGAAAGGTATATTTGATATACATGTTATTTATGTGTACCTTACTAATGCTCGTAGTAGTGCCTGGGTATTTGATACTGGTTCAGTTGCTAACATTTGCAACTCGAAAAAGGGGCTACGGATTAAGCGAAGATTGGCTAAGGACGAGGTGACGATGCACATGGGAAATGGTTCCAAAGTCGATGTGATCGCCGTCGGCACGCTACCTCTACATCTACCTTTGGGATTAGTTTTAGACCTAAATAATTGTTATTTGGTGCCAGCGTTGAGCATGAACATTATATCCGGATCTTGTTTGATGTGAGACGGTTATTCATTTAAATCAGAGAATAATGGTTGTTCTATTTATATGAGTAATATCTTTTATGGTCATGCACCCCTGATGAGTGGTCTATTTTTATTAAATCTTGATAGTAGTGATACACATGTTCATGGTATTGAAGCCAAAAGATGCAGAGTTGATAATGATAGTGCAACTTATTTGTGGCACTGCCGTTTAGGTCATATTGGTGTGAAGCGCATGAAGAAACTCCATTCTGATGGACTTCTGGAATCACTTGATTATGAATCACTCAGTACTTGCGAACCATGCCTCATGGGCAAGATGACTAAAACTCCGTTCTCCGGAACAATGGAGCGAGCAACAGAGTTATTGGAAATCATACATACTGATGTGTGTGGTCCAATGAACATTGAAGCTCATGGTGGATATCGTTATTTTCCCACCATCACAGATGATTTGAGCAGATATGGGTATATCTACTTAATGAAACATAAGTCTGAAACATTTGAAAGGTTCAAAGAATTTCAGAGTGAAGTCGAAAATTATCGTAACAAGAAAATCAAGTTTCTACGATCTGATCGTGTAGGCGAATATTTGAGTTATGAGTTTGGACTTCATTTGAAGCAATGCAGAATAGTTTCGCAACTCACGCCACCTGGAACACCACCGCGTAATGGTGTGTTCGAACGTCGTAATCATACTTTACTAGATATGGTTGCGAACTCTTGAGCACCGTGTTGGTTTTCCCCGAAGAGGAAGGGATGATGCATCAAAGTAGCGTAAGTATTTCCCTCAGTTTTTGAGAACCAAGGTATCAATCCAGTAGGAGGCTACGCGCGAGTCCCTCGCACCTGCACAAAACAAATAAATCCTCGCAACCAACGCAAATAGGGGTTGTCAATCCCTATAGGGCCACTTACGAGAGTGAGATCTGATAGATATGATAAGATAATATTTTTTGGTATTTTTATGATAAAGATGCAAAGTAAAATAAAGGCAAAGTAAATAGCAAAGGAAATAACTAAGTAGTAGGAGATCAATATGATAAAGATAGACCCGGGGGCCATAGGTTTCACTAGTGGCTTCTCTCAAGAGCATAAGTATTCTACGGTGGGTGAACAAATTACTGTTGAGCAATTGACAGAATTAAGCATAGTTATGAGAATATCTAGGTATGATCATGTGTATAGGCATCACGTCCGATACAAGTAGACCGACTCCTGCCTGCATCTACTACTATTATTCCACTCATCGACCGCTATCCAGCATGCATCTAGAGTATTAAGTTAAAACAGAGTAACACCTTAAGCAAGATGACATGATGTAGAGGGATAGACTCATGCAATAAGAAGAAAACCCCATCTTGTTATCCTCGATGGCAACAATACAATATGTGCCTTGCTGCCCTTACTGTCACCGGGAAAGGACACCGCAAGATTGAACCCAAAGCTAAGCACTTCTCCCATTGCAAGAAAGATCAATCTAGTAGGCCAAACCAAACTGATAATTCGAAGAGACTTGCAAAGATAACCAATCATACATACAAGAATACATAGAAGATTCAAATATTATTCATAGATAGACTTGATCATAAACCCACAATTCATCGATCTCAACAAACACACCGCAAAAAGAAGATTACATCGAATAGATCTCCACAAGGGAGGGGGAGAACATTTTATTGAGATCCAAAAAGAGAGAAGAAGCCATCTAGCTACTAACTATGGACCCGTAGGGCTGAGGTAAACTACTCACACTTCATCGGGGAGGCTATGGTGTTGATGTAGAAGCCCTCCGTGATCGATGCCCCCTCCGGCGGAGCTCCGGAACAGGCCCCAAGATGGGATCTCGTGGATACAGAAAGTTATGGTGGTGGAATTAGGGTTTTGGCTCCTGTTCTGATCCTTTGGGGGTACGTGGATATATATAGGAGGAAGGAGTATGTCGGTGGAGCAACAAGGGGCCCACGAGGGTGGAGGGCGCGCCTGCTGGGGGTGGGCGCGCCCCCCTGTTGGGGAACGCAGTAATTTCAAAAAATTCCTACGCACACATAGGATCGTGGTGATGCATAGCAACGAGACGGGAGAGTGTTGCCCACGTACCCTCATAGACCGAAAGCGGAAGCGTTATAACAACGCGGTTGATGTAGTCGTACGTCTTCATGGCCCGACTGATCAAGCACCGAAACTACGACACCTCCGAGTTCTAGCACACGTTCAGCTCGATGACGATCCCCGGATTCCGATCCAGCAGAATGTCGGAGAATAGTTCCGTCAACACGACGGTGTGGTGACGATCTTGATGTTCTACCGTCGCAGGGCTTCGCCTAAGCACTGCTACAATATTATCGAGGATTATGGTGGAGGGCGGCACTGCACACGGCTAAGAGATCAATGATCAATTGTTGTGTCTATGGGGTGCCCCCTGCCCCCGTATATAAAGGAGCAAGGGGGAGGAGGTGCGGCCAGGTAAGGGGCGCGCCAGGAGGAGTCCTACTCCTACCGGGTGTAGGACTCCCCCCTTTTCCATGTTGGACTAGGACTTGGAGGGAAGGAGAGAGAGAGAGAGGGGAAAGGAAAGGGGGGGGGGCGCCCACCCCCTTCCTTGTCCAATTCGGACTCGGGGGGAGGGGCGCGCGGCTGCCCCTTGGCCTCCTCTCCTCTTCCTCCACTAGGCCCATTAAGGCCCATTAGGTTACTAGGGGGTTCCGGTAACTTCCCGGTACTCCGGTAAAATGCCGATTTCACTCGGAACACTTCTGATGTCCAAACATAGGCTTCCAATATATCAATCTTCATGTCTCGACCATTTCAAGACTCCTCGTCATGTCCCTGATCACATCCGGGACTCCGAACAACCTTCGGTACATCAAAACGTATAAACTCATAATGAAACTGTCATCGTAATGTTAAGCGTGCGGACCCTACGGGTTCGAGAACAATGTAGACATGACCAAGACACGTCTCCGGTCAATAACCAATAGCGGAACCTGGATGCTCATATTGGCTCCTACATATTCTACAAAGATCTTTATCGGTCAGACCGCATAGCAACATACGTTGTTCCCTTTGTCATCGGTATGTTACTTGCCCGAGATTCGATCGTCGGTATCTTAATACCTAGTTTAATCTCGTTACCGGCAAGTCTCTTTACTCGTTCTGTAATACATCATCCCGCAACTAACTCATTAGTTGCAATGCTTGCAAGGCTTAAGTGATGTGCATTACCGAGAGGGCCCAGAGATACCTCTCCGACAATCGGAGTGACAAATCCTAATCTCGAAATACGCCAACCCAACATGTACCTTTGGAGACACCTGTAGAGCACCTTTATAATCACCCAGTTACATTGTGACGTTTGGTAGCACACAAAGTGTTCCTCTGGTAAACGGGAGTTGCATAATCTCATAGTCATAGGAACATGTATAAGTCATGAAGAAAGCAATAGCAACATACTAAACGATCAAGTGCTAAGCTAACGGAATGGGTCAAGTCAATCACATCATTCTCCTAATGATGTGATCCCGTTAATCAAATGACAACTCATGTCTATGGCTAGGAAACATAACCATCTTTGATCAACGAGCTAGTCAAGTAGAGGCATACTAGTGACACTCTGTTTGTCTATGTATTCACACAAGTATTATGTTTCCGGTTAATACAATTCTAGCATGAATAATAAAAATTTATCATGATATAAGGAAATAAATAATAACTTTATTATTGCCTCTAGGGCATATTTCCTTCAGTCTCCCACTTGCACTAGAGTCAATAATCTAGATTACATAGTAATGATTCTAACACCCATGGAGCCTTGGTGCTGATCATGTTTTGCTCATGGAAGAGGCTTAGTCAGCGGGTCTGCAACATTCAGACCCGTATGTATCTTGCAAATGTCTATGTCTCCCACTTGGACTAAATCCCGAATGGAATTGAGGCGTCTCTTGATGTGCTTGGTTCTCTTGTGAAATTTGGATTCTTTCGCCAAGGCAATTACACCAGTATTGTCACAAAAGATTTTCATTGGACCTGATGCACTAGGTATGACACCTAGATCGGATATGAACTCCTTCATCCAGAATCCTTCATTTGCTGCTTCCGAAGCAGCTATGTACTCCGCTTCACATGTAGATCCCGCCACGACGCTTTGTTTAGAACTGCACCAACTGGCAGCTCCACCGTTCAATGTAAACACGTATCCAGTTTGTGATTTAGAATCGTCCGGATCAGTGTCAAAGCTTGCATCAACGTAACCATTTACGATGAGCTCTTTGTCACCTCCATATACAAGAAACATATCCTTAGTCCTTTTCAGGTACTTCAGGATGTTCTTGACCGCTGTCCAGTGATCCACTCCTGGATTACTTTGGTACCTCTAATACATCTCCAACGTATCTATAATTTTTGATTGCTCCATGCTATATTATCTATTGTTTTGAATGTTTATGGGCTTTGTTATACACTTCAATATCACTTTTGGGACTAACCTATTAACCCAGAGCCCAGTGCCAGTTTCTGTTTTTACCCTGTTTTAGGGTTTCGAAGAAAAGGAAAATTAAACGGAGTCCAATTGACCTGAAACTTCACGGAACTCATTTTTGGAAGGAAAGAAGCCCAGAAGACATGGAGTGCATGTCGGGGGCTCTACGAGGAGGCCACGAGGCAGGGGGACGCGCCCACCCCCAGGGCGCGCCCTCCACCCTCGTGAGCCCCTCGTGGCCCCCTAACATACTTCTTCCGCCTATATATCTCCATATACCCTAAAAACATCCGTGAGCACAATAGATCGGGAGTTCCGCCGCCAGAAGCCTCCGTAGCCACCGAAAGCCAATCTAGACCCGTTCCGGCGCCCTGCCGGAGGGGGCAATCCTTCTCCGGTGGCCATCTTCATCATCTCGGTGCTCTCCATGACGAGGAGGGAGTAGTTCTCCCTCGGGGCTGAGGGTATGTACCAGTAGCTATGTGTTTGATCTCTCTCTCTCTCTCTCTCTCTCGTGTTCTTGATTTGGCACGATCTTGATGTATCGCGAGCTTTGCTATTATAGTTGGATCTTATGTTTCTCCTCCCTCTCTTCTCTCTTGTAATGAATCGAGTTTCCCCTTTGAAGTAATCTTATCGGATTGAGTCTTTAAAGATTTGAGAACACTTGATGTATGTCTTGCCGTGGATATCTGTGGTGACAATGGGATATAACGTGATTCACTTGATGTATGTTTTGGTGATCAACTTGCGGGTTCCACCCATGAACCTATGCATAGGGTTTGGCACACGTTTTTGTCATGATTCTCTGGTAGAAACTTTGGGGCACTCTTTGAGGTCCTTTGTGTTGGTTGAATAGATGAATCTGAGATTGTGTGATGCATATCGTATAATCATACCCACGGATACTTGAGGTGACATTGGAGTATCTAGGTGACATTAGGGGTTTGGTTGATTTGTGTCTTAATGTGTTATTCTAGTACGAACTCTAGGGCTGTTTGTGACACTTATAGGAATAGCCCAACGGATTGATTGGAAAGAATAACTTTGAGGTGGTTTCGTACCCTACCATAATCTCTTCGTTCGTTCTCCGCTATTAGTGACTTTGGAGTGACTCTTTGTTGCATGTTGAGGGATAGTTTTATGATCCAATTATGTTAGTATAGTTGAGAGGACTTACACTAGTGAAAGTATGAACCCTAGGCCTTGTTTCCTAGCATTGTGATACCGTTTACGCTCACTTTTATCATTAGTTACCTTGCTGTTTTTATAATTTCAGATTACAAATACCTTTATCTACCATCCATATACCACTTGTATCACCATCTCTTCGCCGAACTAGTGCACCTATACAATTTACCATTGTATTGGGTGTGTTGGGGACACAAGAGACTCTTTGTTATTTGGTTGCAGGGTTGCTTGAGAGAGACCATCTTCATCCTACGCCTCCTATGGATTGATAAACCTTAGGTCATCCACTTGAGGGAAATTTGCTACTGTCCTACAAACCTCTGCACTTGGAGGCCCAACAACGTCTACAAGAAGAAGGTTGTGTAGTAGACATCAAGCTCTTTTCTGGCGCCGTTGCCGGGGAGGTGAGTGCTTGAAGGTATATCTTCAGATCTTGCAATCGAGTCTTTTAGTTTCTTGTTTTATCACGAGTTTAGTTTATAAAATAAAACTATAAAAAATGGAATTGAGTTTGTCTCATACGCTTCACCTTTTTAATATCTTTCGTGAGTATGATGGAAAGGATAATTGTGCTCAAGTGCTAAAAGAAGAAATCTATAAAATGTCTGGCACTAAATATTTGGATGATGAGCATGATTGCAATGTTGTTAGTATGAATTCCTTGAATATCCATTATGCTAATGATATGCAAAGCCACAAGCTTGGGGAAGCTATGTTTGATGAAGATGATATTTTTTGTCCCCCAAGTTTTGATGAGCAAATTTATTATGATGAAAGCATGCCTACTATATATGATGATTATTGTGATGACACATATGCTTTAAAGAATAATGATAACAATGAAACTTGTCATCTTGATTTCAATTTTCAATCCCATGATAGTTATTTTGTTGAGTTTGCTCCCACTACTATTCATGAGAAGAAGTTTGCTTATGTGGAGAGTAGTAAATTTTCTATGCTTGTAGATCATGAAAAGAATGCTTTAGCTGCTGGTTATATTGTTGAATTCATTCATGATGCTACTGAAAATTATTATGAGGGAGGAATATATGCTTGTAGGAATTGCAATAATATCAAGTTTCCTCTCTGTGTGTTTAAAGTTTCAAAGTTATGCTTGTTTTGCCTTCCTATGCTAGTTGATTATTGTTCCCAGAAGTTGTTTGCTCACAAAATCCCTATGCATAGGAAGCATGCTAGACTTAAATGTGCTAGTCATATTCTTCATGATGCTCTCTTTATGTTACAATTCTTATCTTTATGTGAGCATCGTTGAAATCATCATGCCTAGCTAGAGGCGTTAAACGATAGCGCTTGTTGGGAGGCAACCCAATTTTATTCTTGTTCCTTTCTTTTTGTTCCTGTTTAGTAATAAATAATTCATCTATCCTCTGTTTAGATGTGGTTTTATGCTTTTAATTAGTGTTTGTGCCAAGTAGAACCTTTGGGAAGACTTGGGGGAAGTCTTGTTGATCATGCTGTAAAAAACAGAAACTTTAGCGCTCACGAGAATTGCTGCCATTTTTATTTTGAGAGTGCTGTTTAGTTAATTCTTTTTGAAGATGATTAATAGATAAATTCCTCAGGTCCAGCAATTTATTTGAGAATTTTATGAGTTCCATAAGTATACGTTTGATCCAGATTATTACAGACTGTTCTGTTTTTGACAGATTCTGTTTTTCATGTGTTGTTTACTTATTTTGATGAATCTATGGCTAGTAAAATAGTTTATAAACCATAGAGAAGTTGTAATATAGTAGGTTTAACACCAATATAAATAAAGAATGAGTTAATTACAGTACCTTGAAGTGGTGATTTACTTTCTTATACTAACAGAGCTTACAAGTTTTCTGTTAAGTTTGTGTTGTGAAGTTTTCAAGTTTTGGGTAAAGATTTGATGGACTATAGAATAAGGAGTGGCAAGAGCCTAAGATTGGGGATGCCCAAGGCACCCCAAGGCAATATTCAAGGACAACCAAGAGCCTAATCTTGGGGATGCCCCGGAAGGCATCCCCTCTTTCATCTTCGTTCATCGGTAACTTTACTTGGAGCTATATTTTTATTCACCACATGATATGTGTTTTGCTTGGAGCATCAGTTTATTTTGTTAGGATTTGATTGCTGTTATTTAGAACCATATTTTGCATCTTTTATTTCAATAAAAGTGGCATTGATAGCCTTTACTATGCCTATGTTACAAGTATGCATGTTGCTGTTTGAAAACAGAAAGTTTACCGTTGTTGCAATAATTCCCTAGAAAAGTCAGAATGTGATAAAATGTTGAAACCTTTTGCATATTAAGATCTGATAAATTTAATACAGTGGGAGTTTTCTTTCATAATTTTTGGAGCTAGGGAAGTATGGATGTTGCTGCATTCTTTACAGACTGTCCTGTTTAGGCAGATTGCTATTATGTTTGCATTGTTTGCATATGTTTGCTTCTTTAATGATTCTATTTGAGGATAGGACTATTAAATATGCAGAGGCATTTAGTATGCAATGTTGAATAATAATTTTAGAAATTTTCTACAGTAGAGTATGATAAGGTTTTGGCAATGGTTTATACTAACTTATCTCACGAGTCCTTGTTGAGTTTTGTGTGGATGAAGCTTTTGAGATTTAGGGAGACCGTGATATGAGAGGAATTAAGGAGACACAAAAGCTCAAGCTTGGGGATGCCCAAGGCACTCCAAGATAATATTTCAAGAAGTCTTAAGCGTCTAAGCTTGGGGATGCCCCGGTTGGCATCCCACCTTTCTTCTTCGACAACTATCGGTTAGTATCGATTGATCCTAAGTTTTTGCTTCTTCACATGATGTTTGCTATTCTTAGATGTAATTTTCTTTTGCTCTGCTTGCTGTTTGAATAAAATACCAATATCTGAAATTCTTAAATGTTAGAGAGTCTTCAAATAGTTGCATAATTATTCGACTACTCATTGATCTTCACTTATATCTTTTGGAGTAGTTTGTTGTTGCTCTAGTGCTTCACTTATATCCTTTTAGAGCATGGTGGTAGTTTTATTTTGAAGAAATAGATGAACTCTCATGCTTCACTTATATTATTTTGAGAGTCTTAATAGCATGGTAATTTACTAAAATCCTAATATGCTAGGTATTCAAGAATAATAAAATTCTCTTATGAGTGTGTTGAATACTATGAGAAGTTTGATACTTGATGATTGTTTTGAGATATGAGGATGGTAATATTAGAGTCATGCTAGTTGAGTAGTTGTGAATTTGAGAAATACTTGTGTTGAAGTTTGTGATTCCCGTAGCATGCACGTATGGTGAACTGTTGTGTGATGAAGTCGGAGCATGATTTATTTATTGATTGTCTTCCTTAGGAGTGGCGGTCGGGGACGAGCGATGGTCTTTTCCTACCAATATAACCCCCTAGGAGCATGCGCGTAATACTTTGCTTTGATAACTTGTAGATTTTTGCAATAAGTATGTGAGTTCTTTATGACTAATGTTGAGTCCATGGATTATATGCACTCTCACCCTTCCACCATTGTTAGCCTCTCTAATACCGCGCACCTTTCGCCGGTATCATAAACCCACCATATACCTTCCTCAAAACAGCCACCATACCTACCTATTATGGCATTTCCATAGCCATTCCGAGATATATTGCCATGCAACTTTCCACCGTTCCGTTTATCACACGCTTCATCATTGTCATATTGCTTTGCATGATCATGTAGTTGACATCGTATTTGTGGCAAGGCCACCGTTCATAATTCTTTCATACATGTCACTCATGCATCATTGCACATCCCGGTACACCGCCGGAGGCATTCATATAGAGTCATATCTTGTTCTAAGTATCGAGTTGTAATTCTTGAGTTGTAAGAAAATAAAAGTGTGATGATCATCATTATTAGAGCATTGTCCCAATGAGGAAATGACGATGGAGACTATGATTCCCCCACAAGTCGGGATGAGACTCCGGACAAAAATAAATAAATAAAAGAGTCCAAAGAAGCCCAAATAAAAAAAAGAGAAAAGAGGACATAAAAAAAGAGAAGGCCCAAATAAAAAAATGAGAGAAAAAGAGAGAAGGGACAATGCTACTATCCTTTTACCACACTTGTGCTTCGAAGTAGCACCATGATCTTCATGATAGAGAGTCTCCTATGTTGTCACTTTCATATACTAGTGGGAATCTTTCATTATAGAACTTGGCTTGTATATTCCAATGATGGGCTTCCTCAAAATGCCCTAGGTCTTTGTGAGCAAGCGAGTTGGATGCACACCCACTTAGTTTCTTTTTTGAGCTTTCATACACTTATAGCTCTAATGCATCTATTGCATGGCAATCCCTACTCACTCACATTGATATCTATTGATGGGAATTTCCATAGCCCGTTGATACGCCTAGTTGATGTGAGACTATCTTCTCCTTTTTGTCTTCTCCACAACCACCATTCTATTCCACCTATAGTGCTATGTCCATGGCTCACGCTCATGTATTGCGTGAAGATTGAAAAAGTTTGAGAACATCAAAAGTATGAAACAATATCTTGGCTTGTCATCGGGGTTGTGCATGATTTAAATATTTTGTGTGGTGAAGATAGAGCATAGCCAGACTATATGATTTTGTAGGGATAACTTTCTTTAGCCATGCTATTTTGAGAAGACATGATTGCTTAGTTAGTATGCTTGAAGTATTATTATTTTTATGTCAATATGAACTTTTGTCTTGAATCTTTTGGATCTGAATATTCATATCACAAGTAAGAAGAATTACATTGAAATTATGCCAAATAGCATTCCACATCAAAAATTATCCTTTTTATCATTTACCTACTCGAGGACGAGCAGGGATTAAGCTTGGGGATGCTGATACGTCTCCAACGTATCTATAATTTTTGATTGCTCCATGCTATATTATCTACTGTTTTGAATGTTTATGGGCTTTATTATACACTTTTATATCATTTTTGGGACTAACCTATTAACCCAGAGCCCAGTGCCAATTTCTATTTTTACCCTGTTTTAGGGTTTCGAAGAAAAGGAAAATTAAACGGAGTCCAATTGACCTGAAACTTCACGGAACTCATTTTTGGAAGGAAAGAAGCCCAGAAGACTTGGAGTGCACGTCGGGGGCTCTACGAGGAGGCCACGAGGCAGGGGGGCGTGCCCACCCCCTGGGCGCGCCCTCGACCCTCGTGAGCCCCTCATGGCCCCCCTGGCATACTTCTTCCGCCTATATATCTCCATATACCCTAAAAACATCCGTGAGCACAATAGATCGGGAGTTCCGCCGCCAGAAGCCTCCGTAGCCACCGAAATCCAATCTAGACCCGTTCCGGCGCCCTGTCGGAGGGGGAAATCCTTCTCCTGTGGCCATCTTCATCATCCCGGTGCTCTCCATGACGAGGAGGGAGTAGTTCTCCCTCAGGGCTGAGGGTATGTATCAGTAGCTATGTGTTTGATCTCTCTCTCTCTCTCTCTCGTGTTCTTGATTTGGCACGATCTTGATGTATCGCGAGCTTTGCTATTATAGTTGGATCTTATGTTTCTCCTCCCCCTCTTCTCTCTTGTAATGAATCGATTTTCCCCTTTGAAGTAATCTTATCGGATTGAGTCTTTAAAGATTTGAGAACACTCGATGTATGTCTTGTCGTGGATATCTGTGGTGACAATGGGATATCACGTGATTCACTTGATGTATGTTTTGGTGATCAACTTGCGGGTTCTGCCCATGAACCTATGCATAGGGGTTGTCACACGTTTTCGTCGTGATTTTCAGGTAGAAACTTTGGGGCACTCTTTGAGGTCCTTTGTGTTGGTTGAATAGATGAATCTGAGATTGTGTGATGCATATCGTATAATCATACCCACGGATGCTTGAGGTGACATTGGAGTATCTAGGTGACATTAGGGTTTTGGTTGATTTGTGTCTTAAGGTGTTATTCTAGTACGAACTCTAGGGCTATTTGTGACACTTATAGGAATAGCCCAACGGATTGATTGGAAAGAATAACTTTGAGGTGGTTTCGTACCCTACCATAATCTCTTCGTTCGTTCTCCGCTATTAGTGACTTTGGAGTGACTCTTTGTTGCATGTTGAGGGATAGTTTTATGATCCAATTATGTTAGTATTGTTGAGAGGACTTACACTAGTGAAAGTATGAACCCTAGGCCTTGTTTCCTAGCATTGCAAGACTGTTTACGCTCACTTTTATCATTAGTTACCTTGCTGTTTTTATAATTTCAGATTACAAATACCTTTATCTACCATCCATATACCACTTGTATCACCATCTCTTCACCGAACTAGTGCACCTATACAATTTACCATTGTATTGGGTGTGTTGGGGACACAAGAGACTCTTTGTTATTTGGTTGCAGGGTTGCTTGAGAGAGACCATCTTCATCCTACGCCTCCTATGGATTGATAAACCTTAGGTCATCCACTTGAGGGAAATTTGCTACTGTCCTACAAACCTTTGCACTTGGAGGCCCAACAACGTCTACAAGAAGAAGGTTTGTAGTAGACATCAACCTCCCTGCTAGACTTATAGCAAGGCACACATCAGGTCTGGTACACAGCATTGCATACATGATAGAGCCTATGGCTGAAGCATAGGGAACATCTTTCATTTTCTCTCTATCTTCTGCGGTGGTCGGACATTGAGTCTTACTCAACTTCACACCTTGTAACACAGGCAAGAACCCTTTCTTTGCTTGATCCATTTTGAACTTCTTCAAAACTTTGTCAAGGTATGTGCTTTATGAAAGTCCAATTAAGCGTCTTGATCTATCTCTATAGATCTTAATGCCCAATATGAAAGCAGCTTCACCGAGGTCTTTCATTGAAAAACTCTTATTCAAGTATCCCTTTATGCTATCCAGAAATTCTATATCATTTCCAATTAGTAATATGTCATCCACATATAATATCAGAAATGCTACAGAGCTCCCACTCACTTTCTTGTAAATACAGGCTTCTCCAAAAGTCTGCACAAAACCAAATGCTTTAATCACACTATCAAAGCGTTTATTCCAACTCTGAGAGGCTTGCACCAGTCCATAAATGGATCGCTGGATCTTGCACACTTTGTTAGCTCCCTTTGGATCGACAAAACCTTCCGGTTGTATCGTATACAACTCTTCTTCCAGAAATCCATTCAGGAATGCAGTTTTGACATCCATCTGCTAAATTTCATAATCATAAAATGCGGCAATTGCTAACATGATTCGGACAGACTTAAGCATCGCTACGGGTGAGAAGGTCTCATCGTAGTCAATCCCTTGAACTTGTCAAAAACCTTTCGCAACAAGTCGAGCTTTGTAGACAGTAACATTACCATCAGCGTTAGTCTTCTTCTTGAAGATCCATTTATTCTCAATTGCTTGCCGATCAACGGGCAAGTCAACCAAAGTCCACACTTTGTTCTCATACATGGATCCCATCTCAGATTTCATGGCTTCTAGCCATTTTGCGGAATCTGGGCTCACCATCGCTTCTTCATAGTTCGTAGGTTCATCATGATCTAGTAGCATGATTTCAGAACAGGATTACCGTACCACTCTGGTGCGGATCTTACTCTGGTTAATCTACGAGGTTCGGTAGTAACTTGATCTGAAGTTTCATGATCATTATCATTAGCTTCCTCACTAATTGGTGTAGGTGTCACAGAAACCGGTTTCTGTGATGTACTACTTTCCAATAAGGGAGCAGGTACAGTTACCTCATCAAGTTCTACTTTCCTCCCACTCACTTCTTTCGAGAGAAACTCCTCTAGAAAGGATCCATTCTTAGCAACGAATGTATTACCTTCGAATCTATGATAGAAGGTGTACCCAATAGTCTCCTTTGGGTATCCTATGAAGACACATTTCTTCGATTTGGGTTCGAGCTTATTAGGTTGAAGCTTTTTCACATAAGCATCGCAGCCCCAAACTTTCAGAAACGATAACTTTAGTTTCTTGCCAAACCACAGTTCATAAGGCGTCGTCTCAACGGATTTTGATGGTGCCCTATTTAACGTGAATGCGGTCGTCTCCAAAGCATAACCCCAAAATGATAGCGGTAAATCTGTAAGAGACATCATAGATCGCACCATATCTAGTAAAGTACGATTATGACGTTCGGACACACCATTACGCTGTGGTGTTCCGGGTAGCATGAGTTGCGAAACTATTCCGCATTATTTCAAATGTAGACCAAACTCGTAACTCAAATATTCTCCTCCACGATCAGATCGTAGAAACTTTATTTTCTTGTTATGATGATTTTCAACTTCACTCTAAAATTCTTTGAACTTTTCAAATGTTTCAGACTTATGCTTCATTAAGTAGATATACCCATATCTGCTTAAATCATCTGTGAAGGTGAGAAAATAACGATATCCGCCGAGCCTCAACATTCATCGGACCACATACATCTGTATGTATGATTTCCAACAAATCTGTTGCTCTCTCCATAGTACCGGAGAATAGCGTTTTAGTCATCTTGCCCATGAGGCACGTTTCGCAAGTACCAAGTGATTCATAATCAAGTAGTTCCAAAAGTCCATCAGTATGGAGTTTCTTCATGCGCTTTACACCGATATGACCTAAACGGTAGTGCCACAAATAAGTTGCACTATCATTATCAACTCTGCATCTTTTGGTTTCAACATTATGAATATGTGTATCACTACTATCGAGATTCATCAAAAATAGACCACTCTTCAAGGGTGCATGACCATAAAAGATATTACTCATATAAATAGAACAACCATTATTCTTTGATTTAAATGGATAACCGTCTTGCATCAAACAAGATCCAGATATAATGTTCATGCTCAACGCTGGCACCAAATAACAATTATTTAGGTCTAATACTAATCCCGAAGGTAGATGTAGAGGTAGCGTGCCGACAGTGATCACATCAACTTTGGAACCATTTCCCACGCGCATCGTCACCTCGTCCTTCGCCAGTGTTTGCTTAATCCGTAGTCCCTGTTTCGAGTTGCAAATATTAGCAACGGAACCAGTATCAAATACCCAGGTGCTACTACGAGCTCTAGTAAGGTACACATCAATAACATGTATATCACATATACCTTTGTTCACCTTGCCATCCTTCTTATCCGCCAAATACTTGGGGCAGTTCCGCTTCTAGTGACCAGTCTACTTGCAGTAGAAGCACTCAGTTTCAGGCTTAGGTCCAGATTTGGGTTTCTTCTCCTGAGCAGCAACTTGCTTGCTGTTCTTCTTGAAGTTCCCCTTCTTCTTCCCTTTGCCCTTTTTCTTGAAACTAGTAGTCTTGTTGACCATCAACACTTGATGCTCCTTCTTGATTTCTACCTCCGTAGCCTTTAGCATTGCGAAGAGCTTAGGAATTGTCTTGTTCATCCCTTGCATATTATAGTTCATCACGAAGCTCTTGTAGCTTGGTGGCAGTGATTGGAGAATTCTGTCAATGATGCTATCATCCGGAAGATTAACTCCCAGTTGAATCAAGTGATTATTATACCCAGACATTTTGAGTATATGCTCATAGATAGAACTGTTCTCCTTCATCTTGCAGCTATAGAACTTATTGGAGACTTCATATCTCTCAATCCGGGCATTTGCTTGAAATATTAACTTCAACTCCTAGAACATCTCATATGCTCCATGATGTTCAAAACGTCGTTGAAGACCCGGTTCTAAGCCGTAAAGCATGGCACACTGAACTATCGAGTAGTCATCAGCTTTGCTCTGCCAGACGTTCATAACATCTGGTGTTGCTCCAGCAGCAGGCCTGGCACCCAGCGGTGCTTCTAGGACGTAATTCTTCTGTGTAGCAATGAGGATAATCCTCAAGTTACGGACCCAGTCTGTGTAATTGCTACCATCATCTTTCAACTTTGCTTTCTCAAGGAACGCATTAAAATTCAACGGAACAACAACACGGGCCATCTATCTACAATCAAACATAAATAAGCAAGATACTATCAGGTACTAAGTTCATGATAAATTTAAGTTCAGTTAATTATATTACTTAAGAACTCTCACTTAGAAAGACATCCCTCTAATCCTCTAAGTGATCACGTGATCCAAGTCAACTAAACCATAACCGATCAACGCGTGAAATGGAGTAGTATTCAATGGTGAACATCACTATGTTGATCATATCTACTATATGATTCACGCTCGACCTTTCGGTCTCAGTGTTCCGAGGCCATATCTGCATATGCTATGCTCGTCAAGTTTAACCTAAGTATTCTGCGTGTGCAAAACTGGCTTGCACCCATTGTAGATGGACGTAGAGCTTATCACACCCGATCATCACGTTGTGTCTGGGCACGACGAACTTTGGCAACGGTGCATACTCAGGGAGAACACTTTTATCTTGAAACTTAGTGAGAGATCATCTTATAATGCTACCGTCAATCAAAGCAAGATAAGATGCATAAAAGAGAAACATCACATGCAATCAATATAAGTGATATGATATGGCCATCATCATCTTGTGCTTGTGATCTCCATCTCCGAAGCACCGTTATGATCACCATCGTCACCGGTGCGACACCTTGATCTCCATCGTAGCATCGTTGTCGTCTCGCCAATCTTATGCTTCTACGACTATCGCTACCGCTTAGTGATAAAGTAAAGCACTACAAGGCGATTGCATTGCATACAATAAAGTGACAACCATATGGCTCCTACCAGTTGCCGATAACTCGGTTACAAAACATGATAATCTCATACAATAAAATTTAGCATCATGTCTTGACCATATCACATCACAACATGCCCTGCAAAAACAAGTTAGACGTCCTCTACTTTGTTGTTGCCAGTTTTACGTGGTTGCTACGGGCTTAGCAAGAACCGTTCTTACCTACGCATCAAAACCACAACGATAGTTTGTCAAGTTGGTGCTGTTTTAACCTTCGCAAGGACCGGGCGTAGCCACACTCGGTTCAACTAAAGTTGGAGAAACTGACACCCGCCAGCCACCTGTGTGCAAAGCACGTCGGTAGAACCAGTCTCGCGTAAGCGTACCCGTAATGTCGGTCTGGGCCGCTTCATCCAACAATACCGCCGAACCAAAGTATGACATGCTGGTAAGCAGTATGACTTATATCACCCACAACTCACTTGTGTTCTACTCGTGCATATAACATCAACGCATAAAACCAGGCTCTGATACCACTGTTGGGGAACACAGTAATTTCAAAAATTTCCTACGCACACATAGGATCACATCAACTAGGCGTATCAACGGGCTATGGATATGCCCATCAATAGATATCAATGTGAGTGAGTAGGGATTGCCATGCAACGGATGCACTAGAGCTATAAGTATATGAAAGCTCAAAAAGAAACTAAGTGGGTGTGCATCCAACTTGCTTGCTCATGAATACCTAGGGCATTTTGAGGAAGCCCATCATTGGAATATACAAGCCAAGTTTTATAATGAAAGATTCCCACTAGTATATGAAAGTGATAACATGAGAGACTCTCTACTATGAAGATCATGGTGCTACTTTGAAGCACAAGTGTGGTAAAAGGATAGTAACATTGTCCCTTCTCTCTTTTTCTCTCATTTTTTCTTTCCCTTTTTTTATTTGGGCCTTTTCTCTTTTTTATGGCCTCTTTTTTTTTCATCCGGAGTCTCATCCCGACTTGTGGGGGAATCATAGTCTCCATCATCCTTTCCTCATTGGGACAATGCTCCAATAATGATGATCATCACATTTTTATTTTTCTTACAACTCAACAATTACAACTCGATACTTAGAACAACATATGACTCTATATGAATGCCTCCGGCGGTGTACCGGGATATGCAATGACTCATGAGTGACATGTATGAAAGAATTATGAATGGTGGCTTTGCCACAAATATGATGTCAACTACATGATCATGCTAAGCAATATGACAATGATGGAGTGTGTCATAATAAACAGAACGGTGGAAATTTGCATGGCAATATATCTCGGAATGGCTATGGAAATGCCATAATAGGTAAGTATGGTGGCTGTTTTGAGGAAGGTATATGGTGGGTGTATGATACCGGCGAAAGGTGCGCGGTATTAGAGAGGCTGCAAAGGTGGAAGGGTGAGAGTGCGTATAATCCATGGACTCAACATTAGTCATAAAGAACTCATATACTTTTTGCAAAAATCTACAAGTTATCAAAGCAAAGTATTACGCGCATGCTCCTAGGGGGATAGATTGGTAGGAAAAGACTATCGCTCGTCCCCGACTGCCACTCATAAGGAAGGCAATCAAAAAATAAATCATGCTCCGACTTAATCACATAACGGTTCACCAAACGTGCACGCTACGGGAATCACAAGCTTCAACACAAGTATTTCTCAAATTCACAACTACTCAACTAGCATGACTTTAATTATCACCATCTTCATATCTCAAAACAATTATCAAGTATCAAACTTATCATAGTATTCAACACACTCATAAGAGAATTTCTTTATTCTTGAATACCTAGCATATTAGGATTTAAAGCAAATTACCATGCTATTAAGACTCTCAAAATAATCTAAGTGATGCATGAGAGATCAATAGTTTCTATAAAACAAATCCGCCACCGTGCTCTAAATGATATAAGTGAAGCACATAGAGTATTCTAACAAATTCTAAATCATGTATGGCTCTCTCAAAAGGTGTGTACAGCAAGTATGATTGTCATAAACTAACAAGCAAAGACTCAAATAATACAAGACGCTCCAAGCAAAACACATATCATGTGGTAAATAAAAATATAGCTCCAAGTAAAGTTACCGATAGAAGTAGACGAAAGAGGGGATGCCTTCTGGGGCATCCCCAAGCTTCGGCTTTTAGGTGTCCTTAGATTATATTGGGGGTGCCATGGGAATCCCAAAGCTTAGGCTCTTGCCACTCCTTGTTCCATAATACATCAAATCTTTACCCAAAACTTGAAAACTTCACAACACAAAACTTAAAGTAGAAAATCTCGCGAGCTCCGTTAGCGAAAGAAAATGAAAGACCACTTCAAGGTACTGTAATGAACTCATTCTTTATTTATATTGGTGTTATACCTACTGTATTCCAACTTCTCTATGGTTTATAAACTATTTTACTAGCCATAGATTCATCAAAAATAAGCAAACAACACATAAAAAACAGAATCTGTCAAAAACAGAACAGTCTGTAGTAATCTGAAGCTAGCGCAAGATCTAGAACCCCAAAAATTCTAAAATAAAATTCTGGACGTGAGGAATTTATCTATTAATCATCTGCAAAAAGAATTAGCTAAATATCACTCTCCAAATAAAAAGGACAGCAGTTCTCGTGAGCGCTAAATTTTCTGTTTTTTATAGCAAGTTCAACAAGACTTTCCCCAAGTCTTCCCAATGGTTCTACTTGGCACAAACATTAATTAAACACAAAAAACACAACCAAAACAGAGGCTAGAAAAATTATTTATTACTAAAAATGAGAAAAAATCAAGGAATAAAAATAAAATTGGGTTGCCTCCCAACAAGCGCCATCGTTTAACGCCCCTAGCTAGGCATAACAAGCAAGAATAGATCTAGGTATTGCCATCTTTGATAGTCAATCCATAAGTGGCTCTCATAATAGATTCATAAGGTAATTTAATATTCTTTCTAGGAAAGTGTTCCATGCCTTTCCTTAATGGAAATTGGAATCTAATATTTCCTTCCTTCATATCAATAATTGCACCAATCGTTCTAAGGAAAGGTCTACCAAGAATAATAGGACATGAAGGATTGCAATCTATGTCAAGAACAATAAAATCTACGGGCACATAATTCCTATTCGCAACAATAAGAACATCATTAATTCTTCCCATAGGCTTCTTAATAGTGGAATCCGCAAGGTGCAAGTTTAGACAGCAATCATCAAAATCACGGAAACCTAACAAATCACACAAAGTCTTTGGAATCGTGGAAACACTAGCCCCCAAATCACATAAAGCATAGCATTCATGATCTTTAATTTTAATTTTAATAGTTGATTCCCACTCATCATAAAGTTTTCTAGGGATAGAAACTTCCAATTCAAGTTTTTCTTCATAAGATTGCATCAAGGCATCAACAATATGTTTAGTAAACGCTTTATTTTGACTATAAGCATGAGGAGAATTTAGCAAGGATTGCAACAAGGAAATACAATCAATCAAAGAGAAATTTTCATAGTTAAATTCCTTGAAATCCATAATAGTGGGTTTAGCAACATCTAGGGTTTTAATTTCTTCAATCCC
Source organism: Triticum aestivum (assembly GCF_018294505.1). Lineage (NCBI taxonomy): Eukaryota > Viridiplantae > Streptophyta > Magnoliopsida > Poales > Poaceae > Triticum > Triticum aestivum. Next base: position 130,028,478 of record NC_057812.1, on the reverse strand, counting down.
ACCTTTATCAAATTTAGCATCAAGATCAACAAATTCCGAATTCTTGGAACGCCTTCTAGGTAAAGGTGGATCGTATTCAGTCCCATCATTATCAAGATTAATATTGCAAAACAAAGATTTAATAGGGGACACATCAATAACTTTTAGATCTTCATCTTTATTTTCATAGCAATTCGGTTTAGCGGCCATCTTATTAACTAAGGTAGCCTGCCTATCCAAAATTTCAGCAGTTAATTTCTCAAGATGAGCAATTTGGGATCTTAAACCATCGAATTCTTTAGACATATCATCAAGCTCTTCATAAAATTCATGAAACTTTTTTGTTCTTTAAGCTCATTTCTGAAGAAACTATTATGTTCAAATTGCAAGACCATAAAACTCCTGACATTGCTTTCGATCTCTTCTAATCTTTTAAGGTGAAGGTCACCAAATTTAGGTAGAGCCATCATGACAAGCAAGCAAACTAACACACAAGCAAACAAAAAGCAAGCGGGTAAAAAGAGGCAAATAGAGAGGGAGGATAGAGAGATAGGGCGAATAAAACAACATGGGTGAAGTGGGGGGGGGGGAGAGGAAAACGAGAGGCAAATGGCAAATAATGTAATGCGGGAGATAAGGGTATGTGGGTACTTGGTATGTTGAATTTTGCGTAGACCTCCCCGACAACAGCGCCAGAAATCCTTCTTGCTACCTCTTGAGCACTGCGTTGGTTTTCCCCGAAGAGGAAGGGATGATGCAGCAAAGTAGCGTAAGTATTTCCCTTAGTTTTTGAGAACCAAGGTATCAATCTAGTAGGAGGCTACGCGCGAGTCCCTCGCACCTGCACAAGACAAATAAATCCTCGCAACCAACGCAAATAGGGGTTGTCAATCCCTATAGGGCCACTTACGAGAGTGAGATCTGATAGATATGATAAGATAATATTTTTGGTATTTTTATGATAAAGATGCAAAGTAAAATAAAGGCAAAGTAAATAACTAAGTAGTAGGAGATCAATATGATAAAGATAGACCTGGGGGCCATAGGTTTCACTAGTGGCTTCTCTCAAGAGCATAAGTATTCTACGGTGGGTGAACAAATTACTGTTGAGCAATTGACAGAATTGAGCATAGTTATGAGAATATCTAGGTATGATCATGTGTATAGGCATCACGTCCGAGACAAGTAGACCAACTCCTGCCTGCATCTACTACTATTACTCCACTCATCGACCGCTATCCAGCATGCATCTAGAGTATTAAGTTAAAACAGAGTAACGCCTTAAGCAAGATGACATGATGTAGAGGGATAGACTCATGCAATATGAAGAAAACCCCATCTTGTTATCCTCGATGGCAACAATACAATACGTGCCTTGCTGCCCTTATTGTCACCGGTGTAAGGGCATATTTATCCCTAAGGTGTTTTGGTGATTGATGACAACGCGTTTGCGGACTAATCGTGTGCCTTGAGTATCCCAGACATTTCATCGCTAGGCACAAGACGGTTGGGTGCCCCTCGAAGACTGTTGAAGATGATGTCTTTTCTACGTTTCTTTTTGGTGGATTTGAGTCGTAGGAAAGCCGTACTATTAAGAGGGGGTCCACGTCGGAAAGGTTTGGGTGGAACATCACGTACACGTTTCTTCCTTGTCCCCTCCTTTCCCTTGCACCTTGGAGCTTCCTCCATTGTTTATCTCGTCACCTTGTTTCTGGCTGCTGTGTTGGCTCGCGGTAGTACTGCTCCTAGGTGAGCAGTAGTACCGTAGGCACCAGCGGTAGTACCATGCTGCGGCGCGGTAGTACCGCAGGTGCCCACGATAGTACCGCTCCCCTGGAACTGCACTACCGTGGCCCACCAGGCTAGTACCGCTCCCCCGCGGTAGTAGGGGCGGTTGCAATTTTTTTACATCCGCGCCTACCACGGTAGTACCGCTTTCATTCCATGGTAGTACTGTGCTCAGCTACCAGGCGGTAGTACCGCCCTTCTGCGGTAGTACTGTGTTGGGTTTTTGCTTCTTCCATTTTTTAGCGGAAGTAGGCACGGTTGTTTCCTTATCCTCTCTCTTCCCAGGCTAGGGGATTCCTGCCTTGCGGTAGTGCCACAAGGGGGAGCGGTAGTACCGTGCCCGCCGAAGTACCGCCCTTAGCACTTGTGCCACAGGTCTGCCCTAGCCGTTGCTGGTGCAGCGGTTGTACCGCGGGTCTGCACGGTTGTACCACATGACCTTGCGGTAGTACCGCTTGGCTGCAAGCGGAAGTACCGCGTGGCCCCATGGTATTACCGCTTGCCTGGTGCGGTAGTACCGCTGGCCGCGGGCTGGTAGGTGGATAACGGTTGGATCTTTGTCCATCACTATATAAGGGGTCCCCTTCTTCCCCGTTGACTTATCTCTTCCAACCCTAAGCTTCATTGTTGCTCTAAGCTCCATTTTCACCCGATCTCTCTCCCTAGCCAATCAAACTTGTTGATTTGCTCGGGAGTGGTTGAGAAGGCCTCGATCCACACTTCCACCAAGTGAAATTTGATTCCACCCACTAATCCCTTGTGGATCTTGTTACTCTTGGGTGTTTGAGCATCCTAGACGGTTGAGGTCACCGCGGAGCCATAGTCCATTGTGGTGAAGCTTTGTGGTGTCGTTGGGAGCCTCCAATTGAGTTGTGGAGATTGCCCCAACCTTGTTTGTAAAGATTTGGTCGCCGCCTCCAAGGGCACCAATAGTGGAATCACGGCATCTCGCATTGTGTGAGGGCGTGAGGAGAATACGGTGGCCCTAGTGGCTTCTTGGGGAGCATTGTGCCTCCACACCGCTCCAACGGAGACGTACTTCCCCTCAAAGGGAAGGAACTTCGGTAACACATCCTCGTCTCCACCGTCTCCACTCTTGGTTATCTCGTGCCTTTAGTTGTGCAAGCTTATTTGTGTCATATCTCTTGCTTGCTTGTGATCCTATCCTTGTTGCATCATATAGGTTGCTCACCTAGTTGCATATCTAGACAACCTACTTTGATGCAAAGTTTAAATTGTTAAAGAAAAGCTAAAAATTGTTAGTTGCCTATTCACCCCCTCTAGTCAACCATATCGATCCTTTCAATTGGTATCAGAGCCTCGTCTCTTTATTAAGGACTTTACCATCCGAAGAGTATGGTTGATACCGTAGACGGTGTGGAGGTACACTCCGGTGTGAATCTGATCTCGTCTACGGGCGATGGGGAAACCTCGGTCTCTCGTGAGGAGTTCAATGTGGCCTTGGAGACATTGAAAACCTCCATGATGATCGAGGTTGAAAGCATGTTTGCTAAATTCCTTGAAGGGCTTAAACTATTCACCACACTGTTGAAAGTGGGTAATCCCACCGACAAGGTGACGGATGCTACCTCCGATAAGGGGGAAGCTAGTAGTGAAAAGGCTCCTTCTTCTAGTGGCAAGACCGGCACCGGTATCTTTGCTCATGTGGAACTACCACTTGTTTATGGTGGACCGGTTCCTTCCACTCATTTGAATCATGCCGGTCCTCCCCCTAAGATTGTGAAAAATGAGGACTTTGATTCTTGGGTTTACCGCCATTTAAATCATGTGAACACTAATCTTTGGAGAATCATTGAAGAAGGTTTCTATCGGCATGATCCAAGCAACTTCACTCCTCGAGAAGCCGCGGATTATCAATTCAATGAGAATGCTCTCTTCATCATTCAGGATGCAATCCCACCCGAAGACCTACCTCATCTTCAGCCCTTCGCCTTGGCCAAAGACGCATGGCTTTGTGTTGTCTCTCTCTACCGGGGAAGCGCAAGCATTCAATGCTCCAACTATGAAGTGGTGCAAGATGAGGCCGATGAGTTTGCAATGAAAGAAGATGAAAAACCTCGTGAGCTTTATCGGAGAGTAACCAAACTCGCGGTCTCACTCCGAGATCATGGGAGCAAGGACACAGATGACAATTGGATCAAGCGCAAATTCCTCAAGGCAATGATGCCCTACCACAAGGCCATGTCCTCCGTCATTCGTCAAAGACCGGACTTCCACACTTTGACCTCAAGCGAAGTGTTGGATGAGTTTGTGGCCATGAACATTTTGGACAAGACCGCCGAAAATGCGGTGCTTCATTCTCAAAGTGCAAAGAATCCCAACCTTGCATTGAAGGCCAAGCTCTCCGTTGAAGAAGAAGAAGAGGAAGAAGAGGAGATCAACCCTGAAGATACAAAGTATGCATATCATGAACACATGGCACTCGCTTCAAGACAATTTGGGAGCAAGAAAAACTCGAGGCCAAACTTAAAAAAAACAACTCAAGTGGCACAAAGAGCAAGCAAGGTGTAAGGACTTGCTACAATTGTGTCAATGTGAGTCATTTTGTTGCGGAGTGCCCGTATGAGAAGAGGGAAGACAATGGTGGCAAGCTCATCCGAAAGGACAAGGCCAAGTCGTTCCCCAACAAGAGCAATTTCACCAAGAAAACTCCTCCCAAGACATTGGTGGTACAAGAAGAGTACAATGAGGATGATGACGATAATGAAGATGGTGAGTTGGCTGCCATGGTCTCAGTTGCCATTGCGACAACTCCACGGGTGTCTCTCTTCGACTCACCCAATGAGAGCATCACCGCCAAGTGCGTCATGGCTAAAGCCACCAACAAGGTAACCCCCAACATCAAAACTACCATCATTAATCATCCTTCTTCGATGGATAGCATTGATGAACATGAGGGATCTAATGTGGAGGCAAATGAGTTTGAGGCTTTTATGGGCAAACTTAAGGGTAAATGCAAGAAGCACTTTGTTGCTCTCTTGGAACAACTTGGTGAAGCCAATGACATGATTGAGGCTCACGAAGATACCATCACTAAGATGGAAGGGCATAGTCGTGACTATGCCGATGAGATTTCGGATCTTTCCAATGCTCTTGAGGAAGAGCGTGGTCTTAGTTTGGCTCTTGAGGAGTCACACAACGTTGATCATGCTAAGTTAAAGAAAGACTATGATCATGTTCTCATTGTTTCTCATGTGCTAAACTCTGAGAAGGCCGAACTTGAGGTTGATATTGCTAGACTCAAAGAGGAGTTTGATCTACTCGACAAGGCTCACAAGGTCTTGAAGGGTGCTCATGCTAGCCTCAAATAGTCTCATGATCAACTTCAAGTAAAGCTAACCAAGGAAAAAGCCACTTTTCCTCGTATGATGTTAATTGATAATGCAAATGCTACTAACCCGTGTTGTGAGCATGTGCATCTTGTTGAGGAGAACGCTAAGCTAAAGGGGCAACTTGAGAGAGGTCTCGCGACTTGCATACAAGGCAATAAGAACCTCAACAACCTCTTGATCAACCAAAAGGGAGTTGTGGCCAAGGAAGGGGTTGGGTACGTGCCCGAGTCCAAGAACAAGAAGAAGAATGACAATACCAAACAACCTCCTCCTCTCATGCAAACCTTTGTGAAGGAGGGAGAGAGTGCTTCCAAGGAGAAGAAGAACAATGCGAAGGGTGGCGCTGTCAAAAAGGGTAACACCTCTCATCAAAGCCGGCGACTTTAATCTTTCTTATATGTTATGTCGTGCTAGTGATGGGCATGTCTATGCCAAATTCGTTGGTTATCCTCATGAATACATTGAATGGTCTATTTGGGTTCCAAAGACCCTTGTTACTAACATCAAAGGACCCATTACAAAATGGGTACCTAAAACCAAGCATTGATCTCTTGTAGGTGTTTGCTTCCGGTGGGGGATCATGGTTGCTCGATAGCGGAGCTACAAATCATATGACTGGAAGCAAGGACTTGGTGGTGGACGTGCACAAGATTCCATCTAGGCCCACCAATGTCTAGTGGGGTGACGCCTCATCTTCTAAGGTATTGGGACTTGGCAAGGTGGTCATCTCTCATGATCTCACGATCAAGAAGGTCATGCTTGTTGAGTCCCTTGCATACAATTTACTTTCCGTTCGTCAACTTGCAATCGTGGGCTTTGCCACTTCCTTTGATATCGATACCGTGGCCCTCTTGTGGAACAAGACTCTTAAAGTAGCCTTTGTTGGGCATGTCAAGAACGGTCTATATGTGATTAACTTTTCGGATTGACCCACTAAGACCGCGACATGCCTAATGGCTAAAGTTGATGTGGGATGGCTTTGGCATCACCGTCTAGCCCATGTCAATATGAGATCTTTGCAAAGTCTTCTCAAGGGGGACCATTTCCGTGGACTAACGAATGTTAGTTTTGCTAAAGATCGTGCTTGCAGTGCTTGTATCGAAGGAAAGCTACATGAGAAGGCTCACCCTCCCACGACTATCATTTACTCAAAGAGGCCTTTGGAGCTCCTTCACTTGGATCTATTTGGGCCTCCATCCTTCGATAGTCTTGGGGGGAGGAAGTATTGCTTGGTGATTGTGGATGACTACTCAAGATACACTTTGGTGTATTTCTTCAAGAGGAACAGCGAGACCCAACAAACCGTCATTGACTTTGCAAATGAAGCACAACGTCAACACAATGCAAAGATCTTGACAATAAGAAGTGACAATTGCACCGAGTTCAAGAACTACACCTTGGATGAGTTTCTTAGTGATGAGGGGATCAAGCATCAATATTCGGCACCTTACACCCCTCAACAAAACGGCGTTGCGGAGAGGAAGAACCGGACGTTGATGTATGCGGCAAGGACCATGATGGCAGAGTTCAAGTCTCCGTACAACTTTTGGGCCGAAGCCATCAACACCGCGTGTCATGCATCCAATCGGCTCTACCTCCGCAAGGGCTTGAACAAGACTCCATATGAGATACTCACCGGTAACAAGCCCAACCTCAAGTACTTTCGGGTGTTCGGGTGTAAGTGTTTCATTCTCAAGAAAGGTGTTTGGTTGTCTAAATTTGAGGCTAGAACTTATGAGGGCATATTTGTTGGTTATGCTACAAACTCTCATGCTTACTGTGTCCTCAATAAATCCACGGGACTTATTGAGGAGACGTGTAACGTGGAGTTTGATGAGAATAACGGCTCCCAAGTGGAGCAAAGTGGCACTTGTGATGTAGGTGATGAAATTCCTCCTCAAGCCATAAGAAGAATGGGTGTTGGCTTTATCCTACCCATTGAGGAACCCCTTGTGGCCAAAGGAGAAGGACAATGCTCCACTCAAGTGGAGCCATCACCAACCCAAGGCCCACACGCTTCTGAAGAACAACATGAAGGCCCTCATCCTCAAGAACATGACCAAGGGCAAGATCATGCTCAAGACGGTGTTGACACATCAAGTGATGCCCAAGGTCAAGTTCTCTCCTCCGAGCAAGTTCAAGAAAAAGAACATGCTCAAGACGATGCTCAAGATGATCAAGTGACCACTCCTCGTCTCACCCTCGAGGAGGAATTGGAGCGTCGTGCCGCCAAGGTTGCTTCCAAGCTCTCCACCAAGGTTCATCTCATGACGAATGTGCTTGGAAGCTTAAGAAAGGGGGTAAGCACTCGTAGAAAATTAGCAAACTATTGTGAGCATCACGCGTTTGTCTCTTGTGTCGAACCCCACAAGGTCTATGAGGCGCTCGAAGATCCGGATTGGCTCAATGCCATGCATGAAGAACTCAACAACTTCGAGCGCAACAAAGTGTGGATATTGGTGCCAAGACCGACGGGGAACCACAATGTCATTGGAACCAAGTGGATATTTAAGAACAAGCAAGATGCCCATGGGATTATCATTCGCAACAAGGCTCGTTTGGTAGCACAAGGCTACTCCCAAGTCGAGGGTATCGACTACGGTGACACCTTTGCTCCCGTTGCTCGTCTTGAATCCATTCGCATGTTGATTGCATATGCTTCTCATCATAACTTTAAGTTACAACAAATGGATGTGAAGAGTGCTTTTCTTAATGGTCCCATTAATGAATTGGTTTATGTCAAGCAACCCCCCGGGTTCGAGGATCCCTACTTTCCTGATCATGTGTATCAACTCGATAAGGCACTCTATGGCCTTAAACAAGCCCCACGTGCGTGGTATGACCACCTTACCGAGTTGTTACAAGACCGTGGTTTTGAAGTTGGGCTAATCGACCCCACTCTTTTTACTAAGAAGGTCAAAGGGGAGTTGTTTGTGTGCCAATTATATGTTGATGATATTATCTTTGGTTCCCCTAACAAAGCTTTCAATGAGGAATTTGCCGCTCTCATGACCTCAAAGTTCGAGATGTCTTCCATGGGAGAGTTGAAGTTCTTTCTAGGGTTCGAAGTGAAGCAAAGAAGAGAAGGAACCTTCATCAACCAAGCCAAATACACTCAAGACATGCTCAAGAGATTCAAGCTAAGTGATGTCAAGCCGGCTTCCACTCCAATGCCCACCAAGTGCCAACTTGACATAGATCCCAATGGTAAAGCGGTGGATCAAAAGGTATATCGTTCCATGATAGGCTCCTTGCTCTACCTTTGTGCATCTAGATCGGATATCATGTTGAGTGTGGGAATTTGTGCACGGTTTCAAGCCGCACCTAAGGAAAGTCACTATGTGGCGGTCAAACGAATCTTTCGATATTTGGCTCATACCCCAAACTTTGGCTTATGGTACCCAAGAGGAGCAAACTTCAAGCTTGTAGGGTATTCGGATTCCGATTGGGCGGGAGACAAAGTGGATAGGAAGTCCACTTCCGGAGGGTGCCAATTCCTTGGTTGCTCTTTGGTAAGTTGGTCTTCCAAAAAGCAAAGTTGTGTGTCTCTCTCGTCCACCGAAGCAGAGTATGTGGCGGCCGGTAGTTGTTGTGCACAACTCTTATGTATGAGGCAAACTTTAAAGGATTACGGTGTCATTTGTGACAAAGTGCCTCATTGGTGTGACAATGAACATGCCATCAAGATCTCTCTCAACCCGGTGCAACACTTCAAGATGAAGCATATTGAGATCCGGTATCACTTCATCCGGGATCACATTAGGTGAGGAGAGATCGAGCTCAACTATGTCAACACTCATGATAACCTTGCAGATATTTTCACGAAGCCCTTGGATGAAGCAAGATTTCACGAGTTAAGGCATGAGCTAAATATCATTGATTCGAGTAATGTTGCTTGAACCCTAGCACACCCCACCATACTCAACTTGTTGTCTTGTTTAGATGTAGGCATGGACATAGGGGGAGTGTTGTTCTCTCAATGAACTCTCCCTCCCCCCATTATGCATAAATTGATCAAGTGTTTCACATTAGCCATGTTTGATGGTACTTGTGCTTCAAAGACGAGTTTTGGTCATGGGCCCAAGGATAATTCTTCGCGGTGCCATACCAATTGACTCAAACATAGGTGGCTACGGCCACTGCCCTCTCTTTGGAGAGGTGGTGTCTCGTGGTTGTTTCGTTTTTTTCGTTTGCCTTTCTGCCTTTGTGTGTAGCGTGGTCTTGTGGTGTCGTGTTGCCTCGGAGTGCTTGTGCAAAGACCTATTTTTCGTGTGCTTGAAACGTGCATCTTCTTGAGCCCACGGTACTACCGCGGCTTGCCGCGGTACTACTGCTTTGAGAGGGCACGGTACTCTGCGCCAGAGCGCGGTACTACCGCTCAGGTGCGGTACTTCCGCCGAGCGGTACTACCGCGATGAGGCACGGTACTACCACACCATCGAGTGAGCGTGGGTGTTATGACTCGGGTAGGGGAGTTCCAACTCCCCATACCCATTCACTTGTCTCTCTCCACACGTCTCTCTCTCTCTCTCTCTCTCTCTCTCTCTCTCTCTCTCTTTTCCTCAAGAACGGCGCCGGAGGTCCTCGCCGGATCTCTATCTCCGGCCACTCTCCTCGGATTCCGACCGGTGGGATCGTTCCCCACCACTTCCTCTTGCCATGGACCAAGGTTTTTCCCCAAATCCCTCCTTTTCTTGGTTGTTCTCTCGCTTCTAGGTTTTTGGGGAGATACTTGTTGTTCTTGAGATTTTAGGCCAAATCTGTGCAAGAGTAGGATGTAGGAGAGTCGTGTTGCGTAGGAATCATACTTGATATGTTGTCCTGTGGTAGATTTGGTCAAACATAGTACCGCCGCAGTTTCGCGGGCTTTTCTCAGATTTGAACTTGTTCGGATCTGATGCGGTGCGGTACTACCGTGTCGCATGTGCGGTACTACCGCTCGTGCGGTACTACCACCCATCAGGTGCGGTACTACCGCACTAGCTCATGCGGTACTACCGCCCATCAGATGCGGTACTACCACGCTAGCCGTGGCACTAAGATCCTACTACCGCTCCCAGACCCGGTACTACCGTGGCCTTACACAGTACTACCGCGACTAAGAGCGGTACTACAATCTTAGTACCGCAGCACATGGCAGTACTACCGTAGGGGTCAAATATCTCTCATGGCAATTATCTTGTGTGCTTCCTGCATGTTTCTTTTGCTTTGTTGTGGTCTTTGCATTGATCCTTCTTGCTTGTCGTGTGTGTTTTGCGCTTTGTGTCTCAGGTGGTGGCTCTCGCCGTTCCAATCCCAGTCGTGACACTGGCTCCAAGCGTCTGCGCAATCCCCAAGATGAAGCACCAGAGGGCTCCAATGCCCCCAAGCGCAATGTCAAGACCACTGCTAGCAAGCAAAAGGAACCTGCTAAGGGCATGGACGAGATTTCAGTCAATGAGTATGTCGAACACCGGAAGATCAATCCCTATGTGAATCCTCGGGCTGTCCTCAGAGGCACCGAGTTGTTCTGGACCAAGCAACAGGCTCTCATCTATCTGGATGTGATCAAGAACAAGTAGAATACCTTCATGGATGTCAAGTGGATAGACATGAATCACATGCGGAAGGACAAGTTTCGTGACTATTTTGGAGAGGCTCTGGACTTGGTGGAGTAGTTTGCTATTGAGCCTGTGATCTCCTTTCACCTTGACTATGACCCTGAGCTTATCTGTCAGTTCTTTGCCTCAGTTTACTTTCATCTCGGGGATGAGCGGAGGATGACCTGGATGACCAACGGTCGTCAGCTGTCTGCTACATGGAAGGAGTTCATGGATCTGCTTCACATTCCTAATGACGGGCTTCACACACCCGTTGGTGTTCACCCCCACGCCAACTCTGAGTCTGCTAACAAGAACCTGCTTCAGCCATTCCTTGTTGAGAAGGCGCTCCCCAATGGCAAGTCGACTTGGGTGCTGAACTCCTTTCTGGATATCATGCATCACATCTTCCGCAACACTCTGTTCCCATGCATTGGCGACAAGGACAAGGTTCATTCTTATCTAGTGGACATGTTGCTCCTGTGTGCAGAGGCACGATCATCTCAGACTCAACCACTTGATGTCTCACACATCATGTGGTGTGAGCTTCGGTTTGCGGTGTTCACTCGCAAGGTACCTACCTATGGACCGTACCTGTTTCTGTTGCTCTCCACAGCTTGGGAGAAGATGTACCCTGGTGATGAGTTCCTTGCTCCAGACTCGATTCGGCATGAGTCCATCAGTCTCCGCATCAAGCCCAACTGGGCCAACACTACTACCCGTGCTGAGGCTTCTACTGCTAGGAGGGCTGTTGGTGAGGAGGAGGCTGGTGCAGAGAATGTTGCTGAGGACCGTGCCGCTAGGTCTACCACACCTTCCTCTGAGCCGTCGTGGGCCAAGAAGTTAAAGGACAAGATAAAGACTCTCTTCTGCATGCAGGCAAAGGGACAATACATGACTCACGTGGCAGACAAGGAGAGTCGCCACCGTGACAAGAAGGTTATGAGGCTCTTTGGAGAGTATGTCTCTGGCGGTTCTGAGGACGTCATCACGCCAGAGGCTGCCTGAATGGCGAAGCAGGGGTACAAGTGGAGTAGTTCAGAGGAGGACATCGAGGAGTCCGTCCCCGCCGCTGAGTCTGACGAGGAGCAGTGGGATGACTTCTCTGCCTGAGCTACCCCGTGTGTGTAGGTGTCCTCTCTGCCTTTTTGGTGTCTCGATGCCAAAGGGGGAGAGAGTGTAGGCATTTGCGTTGTGTCGTGCTTGGTGTGTTTGCTTTGTCGTTTGAACCTTGTTTGCCTTTGTTTGGTTTGTGCCTTCGAGACTTACCTACATATGGTGTAAGACATAGGCACTCTATCTATCTTAGTTAACTTATGTTTGTGCTATCTTGTCTAGTGTTAGCCTTCCTATTACTAGATATGCCTTGTCTCTATAATATAGGGGGAGCTTTGATCCTAGTATGTGTGCCGTGCAGTCCAAAGCACCCATCTAGTTGGCACACATCTAGGGGGAGCCCGTCTATATTCTAGAGAGGAGGGGTTTGCGGTTGCTTAATATTATTTCCCTTGTGCAAATCCCGTATTGTCATCAATCCACCAAAAAGGGGGAGATTGTAAGGGCATATTTATCCCTAAGGTATTTCGGTGATTGATGACAATGCGTTTGCGGACTAATTGTGTGCCTTGAGTATCCCAGACATTTCATCGCTAGGCACAAGACGGTTGGGTGCCCCTCGAAGACTGTTGAAGATGACGTCTTTTCTACGTTTCTTTTTGGTGGATTTGAGTCATAGGAAAGCGGTACTATTAAGAGGGGGTCCGCGTCGGAAAGGTTTGGGTGGAATCATCACGTACACGTTTCTTCATTGTCCCCTCCTTTCCCTTGAACCTTGGAGCTTCCTCCGTTGTTTATCTCGTCACCTTGTTTCTGGCTGCTGTGTTGGCTCGCGGTAGTACTGCTCCCAGGTGAGCGGTAGTACCGTAGGCACCAGCGGTAGTACCGTGCTGCGGCGCGGTAGTACCGCGGGTGCCCACGGTAGTACCGCTCCCCTGGAACTGCACTACCGTGGCCCACCAGGCTAGTACCGCTCCCCCGCGGTAGTAGGGACGGATGTAATTTTTTACATCCGCGCATACCATGGTAGTACCGCTTTCATTCCGCGGTAGTACCGTGCTCAGCTGCCAGGCGGTAGTACCGCCCCTCTGCGGTAGTACTGTGTCGGATTTTTGCTTCTTCTGTTTTTAAGCGAAAGTAGGCACGGTTGTTTCCTTATCCTCTCTCTTCCCAGGCTAGGGGATTCCTGCCTTGCGGTAGTACCGCAAGGGGGAGCGGTAGTACCGCGCCCACGGAAGTACCGCTCTCAGCACTTGTGCTACAGGTCTGCCCTAGCCGTTGCTGGTGCAGCGGTAGTACCGCGGGCCTGCACGGATGTACCGTGACCTTGCGGTAGTACCGCTTGTCCGCAAGCGGAAGTACCACGTGGCCCCATGGTAGTACCGCTTGCCTGGTGTGGTAGTACCGCTGGCCGCGGGCTGGTAGGTGGATAACGGTTGGATCTTTGTCCATCACTATATAAGGGGTCCCCTTCTTCCCCGTTGACTTATCTCTTCCAACCCTAAGCTTCATTGTTGCTCTAAGCTCCATTTTCGCCCGATCTCACTCCCTAGCCAATCAAACTTGTTGATTTGCTCGGGAGTGGTTGAGAAGGCCTCGATCCACACTTCCACCAAGAGAAATTTGATTCCCCCCACTAATCCCTTGCGGATCTTGTTACTCTTGGGTGTTTGAGCATCCTATACAGTTGAGGTCACCACGGAGCCACAGTCCATTGTGGTGAAGCTTCGTGGTGTCGTTGGGAGCCTCCAATTGAGTTGTGGAGATTGCCCCAACCATGTTTGTAAAGGTTTGGTCGCCGCCTCCAAGGGCACCAATAGTGGAATCATGGCATCTCGCATTGTGTGAGGGCGTGAGGAGAATACGGTGGCCCTAGTGGCTTCTTGGGGAGCATTGTGCCTCCACACCGCTCCAACGGAGACGTACTTCCCCTCAAAGGGAAGGAACTTCGGTAACACATCCTCATCTCCACCGTCTCCACTCTTTGTTATCTCGTGCCTTTACTTGTGCAAGCTTATTTGTGTCATATCTCTTGCTTGCTTGTGTTCCTATCCTTGTTGCATCATATAGATTGCTCACCTAGTTGCATATCTAGACAACCTACTTTGATGCAAAGTTTAAATTGTTAAAGAAAAGCTAAAAATTGTTAGTTGCCTATTCACCCCCCCTCTAGTCAACCATATCGATCCTTTCAACCGAGATAGGACACCGCAAGATTGAACCCAAAGCTAAGCACTTCTCCCATTGCAAGAAAGATCAATATAGTAGGCAAAACCAAACTGATAATTCAAAGAGACTTGCAAAGATAACCAATCATACATAAAATAATTCAGAGAAGATTCAAATATTATTCATAGACAAACTTGATCATAAACCCACAATTCATCGATCTCAACAAACACACCGCAAAAGAAGATTACATCGAATAGATCTCCACAAGAGAGGGGGGGACTTTGTATTGAGATCCAAAAAGAGAGAAGAAGCCATCTAGCTAATAACTATGGACCCGAAGGTCTGAGGTAAACTACTCACACTTCATCAGAGAGGCTATGGTGTTGATGTAGAAGCCCTCCATGATCGATGCCCCTCTGGTGGAGCTCAGGAACAGGCCCCAAGATGGGATCTCGTGGATACAGAAAGTTACGGCGGTGGAATTAGGGTTCTGGCTGCGTATCTGGTAGTTTGGGGGTACGTAGGTATATATAGGAGGAAGAAGTACGTCGGTGGAGCAACAGGGGGCCCACGAGGGTGGAGGGCGCGCCTGGGGAGGGGGGGGGGGTAGGCGCGCCCCCTACCTCGTGGCCTCCTGTTTTATTTCTTGACGTAGGGTCCAAGTGACGGTGTCCTAGACTAGGGGGTACTCAACACGTCATCTCCCGATCTGATAGATTGGGCCAAGGACCCCCGTGGCTGTATACTCATGGGCTAGTTCGGACAACTGCCGCATACAAGGAAGATTCCACAAGACTTGGCGATCAAGACAAGGACTTCTCCCCACCGGCGTATTCGGCTAGGACTCTTGTTAACCTAGGCCTCTGGTGCATTATATAAACCAGGGCCAGGCTAGTCGATAGATCATATATACACATCAACAATCATACCATAGGCTAGCTTCTAGGGTTTAGCCTCTCTGATCTCGTGGTAGATCAACTCTTGTACTACCCATATCATCAATATTAATCAAGCAGGACGTAGGGTTTTACCTCCATCAAGAGGGCCCGAACCTGGGTAAAACTTCATGTCCCCTGCCTCCTGTTACCATCGATCCTAGATGCACAGTTCGGGACCCCCTACCCGAGATCCGCCGGTTTTGACACCGACATTGGTGTTTTCATTGAGAGTTCCGCTGTGTGATCGACAAAAGGATCGATGGCTCGCCTGCAGATCAACTGTGACTTCGGCATCTTCGTCACCAGCTCGACTGGTCACCTTGGTTCAACCAAGAACTGCGCCCCATGTTCGGATCACCATGTTCGGACGAGGGCCTTCATCAACACCAACTCCGATCTTTATCAAGATCATGGAGGAATCATCCATGGAGCTCGGGGGCTCAACGTCAACATTGCCCTCGGGCGACCGTGCTGTTTTTCCGGACAGCGAACGCGTATCCGCCGCCACCGCCTCCTCAAGTGTCGCTTTAACGATCGCTTCACTGGAATTGTGCACAATCGAGTCTACAACAACCCTGGAAAATTTCTTCGAGTTCTGATGGAGTAATCTCTGGCAATCTATGATATAACGGAGCCTTGTCAAATCTGGATGGGAATCTGGACGAGTTTAGGGCGTGGTGTCCAGCTTCTAGCTCGGATGTCGTTTGAAAGATCCAACCGTTGATCGGCTGCGGAATTCCTATATCTACCAGCTCTCAAAATTTCAGCTCGATCCGACCGTCCAAACTCTGGGAACCTTCCGATTAGTGCATCACTTTTCGGATCTGTTTTCTGCGCGAAAACGAATCCGACCCGAGTTCGTCTTTTTTATGAACAGGATTTCGGACATCCCTTTTGAAGGAAGTTTTGTATGGGGTATTGTGTTTTGTTTCCGAACACATCCCACTAACTTTAAGATCTTTTGAACATGATCTTCAACATCATGCTGGTGTCAAACCAGTCCGGCAATATTGCTCCACGGCTGCCGACCTGCGCTAGACACGTCGTCACTTTGTTGAGGCGAGCTCAACTTCTTCGGATCATCATCTCGGCAAGCCGAACAAGAGTCCGGCATCACGAAGGATAAATCGTCACCAACATCGCCGCCCCATGGATTACACGGAGCGGGCATACCGGCATCACCGCACGGTCGCTTCATCAAGCCGGCATCGACCACGTCACGACCTGCATCGGCAGGGCCGCACTATTGCTTCTTCAAGCTGGTGTCCATCACGCCGACCTACTTCGACTCATCGGCTGACATCGAGGCTTTGACATCTCGGCTGGACCGGGGGCTTCGCCATCTCTTCATCAACCTACTCCGGACACTTCGGCGTCACTAGCCGACTAGCTCCGTCACGTTAGCTGGGCCGAGGGCTTTGCCTCGGCGAGCCAACCTTTGCTAGCATTGCCATGCCATCGTTTTATCGCCCATCAGGCAATGGGTGTGCGGATCAAGTCCCAATTTTGGGAATCACCTTCCTTCAGATTGCTACAACAAATAAACCAGGTGCTATTAATCCCAGTATTTTTTGCTTGTTTGGGTTCATTTTTCCCAAAGAATTATTACTCTGGTTTGTCCATCATATGTACACAGGTCTATCAAATAGTGGCCGCATTGACGACAGTCGCATGGTGATTCGGTCAGTTTCCGTACATAGTCCGACAAACGCCGCATCCGGAGCTCGGACCGACCTGCGAATTCAGGCTTTGCCACGCCTTTACCGCATCACGCCGACACCCTGCATCGACATTGACTTCGGTGCTAGGCCATATTTCTTTTATTACTCACTTTGCATAAATTATTTATTATGAAACGATTTTTAATTATCATTATTACTATTATCTCCGGCTTGCACTATTTTTTATGCATAGGAAAATGATCCGGGGACTTCGGCGTCACTCTGCCGGTCTGCATTGACCGTGCTATGTCACCACTTCGTCGTGTCGAGCTCTCTGCTCCGCCACCTCGGGACCGGCTTGGGGGATGGAACCTTGCCCCACATCAAGCTCGGACTGCGTCATCAATACCGAACACATTAGCCAGCTAAGTCGCTTTCATGCTCAAAGCTTTAATTTCTAACTTGTATTCGGTTCGACCAAGCATTATACTTTTTTGGAAAAAAATTGCTTGTAAATTTTTTTCCTTGTCCAAACTTTGTTTGTGACACACAAATTCAAGGACCCAATTCACTTGGGGGCTTCCTTTATGAAGCTTTTCCTCTTGCATATGATTATACTTGTACGGCTTCGTTCCTTGTTTGTGTATTATGCCACAATATGCACCATATTGACTTAAGCGATTTGCAAGCTGGGTTGCGTCGCTCCTGTGTTTACCCCTATGTTCCTGATTGTTCGGCTAGGGAGTAAAGGGAGCACCTCTGCGATTGTCACGATCGGGTCACCCGAGCCGGACCTCAGACTGGGTGAAGCCGAAAGATAGCGCTCTTATAGTTTTAATGATGGTCGGCACACAACGGAACTCATGAGTACAAAAAATCTATTGCACAAGTCTCATAATAACAATGAGCACCGAAGAAAGGTATCGGTGGGGGTACTATTTTCTTCGAAGATGCTTCTTACACTTCACGATAATATAGCATAAGTTCCCTGAGCGCGCTTTGTCTGTTACAGCCTTATGGCCTAATTGCCTGGTTATTGGAAACACCATCGATATTCTCGACCGATGGAGTACATAACACTTTTCGGTCCTTGACCAAAGAGGGAGAAGCTGATGGTCGGTTAAGACGCGTTTAAAGTTCGGTTGAACATAGATATGATATAAGTACTTCGGTACATGCAATCATTCTTCTACCCAAGTCACTTAGGGGCTCTTAAGTTTATTTGAGCCGTTTTATAATAAGTGTTCTTCTTCTTAGTCGTTGCACAGTTTTATTATTATTTATTATTACTCCTTTTTTCGACTTGAGTGTGCGGTCACTAGTCGGGGAGCCTAATTTCTCTCTCAAAGCCGCTAGAGTTTAGTTTGCTAAACTGGCCTGATGAGAAGTACTCCGCCCTCAGGATAGGAGGTTGAAGCCGTAGGCTGACCCGCTCGAAGCTTTGAGATAGGATGTATCATGTTAAAGCACGACAGAAGCACTTTTTTTTTTCTAAAACCAATTTTTGGATTGGCACCGAACACTTGATCTTGTTCGGACGTCAAGTTTTTACTGACGTTTTTTGGCTTTTCGAGCCTATGGCACTTTTAAACTATTTGTGCTTTTCCAGTATTAGTCTCGCAGTGCAATGCCGGACACCTTTAGGGATTCGGCAAAAACATTCTCAGATATTGCTATATATGCATCGGTTTAGAATTGTGTCTTCGGTCAATAGTTGGGTTGCCCGGCTCCTGCACTTGCTTCCTACGTTCCGTTTTGTTCGGCTAGGCGTGCAAAGAGAGAACCACTACGATTGTGCTTCCATCTCACATGGTTAAGCACCTCAGTGGAGAAAGCCGAAAACTGACTGTCACAATAAGCGTAAACTGGTTAGCGATTCGATGACTATGTTAAAAGACGGGCCGTTCATAACATTGGCCGAAGTGTTTACGGCTTGACCCCGACTGTCGCCAAACACTACCGGAGGCTATTAACTGGCCTCCCAAACTAAATCCTCGATATTATGCTCTTACATTAGAGCTGAGGCTGCATGATCATGCTTAGCATGACAACCCAAAGAAAGGAACCGATAGCAGGACTATTTTTTTTGGAAGACATTTCTTCTGTTAAACAGTAATATAACATATCTCTCTGCGTACCTTTGTTTATAAAACCGTATGGCCAGATTGCCTTGTTTGTTGTAAATCTTTGCCCTCATAAAGGCTTTATAAAGTAGGACAAACACTCCTCGGCTACTGGCCGAGGAGGTGGAAGCCGATGGTCGGTCAACAAAGTTTTGTACAATGCGGATCCGAGCATTAATGACGTAAAGTACTTGGATACATAGAGTCATTACACATAATTTGTGATTTTACTATGGATATTGATCCTTAATTCGGCCACCCGTGCCCGCATTAAGGCTCGGGGGCTACTAGGCTTCGGGCTTATTATTTACAAATACTAAAGGGGCACATCGATCCCCTGATCTGGTGTTGCCACCCGACCAGTTTCTCGGGGGCTACTGCATTGCTTGTCCAATGCAGAAAATTTTATGTGCAATATAGTTTCCGAGGAGATTTTGATCCTCAGGTTGGTCGGCCGCACCCAACCCGAGTCTCGAGGACTGAGCACGCCGCTTTTAGTGTCCCGAAGTATTCTGCCGAGCTTGGACTTGATCCTCAGGCCGATTTTGCAAATCAACCTGAGTCTTAGCGGCTACTAGGATTAGCGGTCTTACGTCATCCTTCAGGTGCATCTCGGGTTTTAGACCGATACACACTTTGAGGGCTACTGGCTATATATCTCGGCAGAGAATAAATTGCACGAACAAAAAATATTCACAAAAATCGGCCCACATTCGGGGTGGTGCACCACCTCGGAAGCAGTCCGTCATAAAGCTCAGGCACTAGTAGCTGGCTCCGTAGAGGGCATTTCCGGCGTTAAGCTCGGCTAAACTCCTTCAAACTTTTTTGAACCAAGGTGATATGACACCTCGGATATAGTCCGGCGTTGGAGCTCGGATACATAGTTCGGCGTTGGAGCTCGGATACATTCCAGCGTTAGAGCTGGGAAGCGGTCCGGCATTGGTGCTCGGCTGTAAAAGATACCTCTAATGCAGTCCGGCGTTGGAGCTCGGACGCAAGAGGGCGCTGCCGCCCGGGAACAACTTCAAACCCGAGGTGTGGAATAAAAGTAACAAGGCATTGGTAAAGGCCGGAAACTTAAAGGGGCTCCTCGGATACCCGATGTATAAACTTGTCGAATTCATTTCGGCGATCCTCAAGATCGAAGATGAGAAGATTTGTTGAACCAGTTTTCAAGACCGACGACCGAAGATGAAGAACAGTTCAGAAGAATCGAGGAGCGTCCATAACTTGAAGACCGGTTCAGGGGGCTACTGACGGTGTCCTAGACTAGGGGGTACTCAACACGTCATCTCCCGATCTGACAGATTGGGCCAAGGACCCCCGTGGCCGTATACTCATGGGCCAGTTCGGACAACTGCCGCATACAAGGAAGATTCCACAAGACTTGGCGATCAAGACAAGGACTTCTCCCCACCGGTGTATTTGGCTAGGACTCTTGTTAACCTAGGCCTCTGGTGCATTATATAAACCAGGGCCAGGCTAGTCGATAGATCATATATACACATCAACAGTCATACCATAGGCTAGCTTCTAGGGTTTAGCCTCTCTGATCTCGTGGTAGATCAACTCTTGTACTACCCATATCATCAATATTAATCAAGCAGGACATAGGGTTTTACCTCCATTAAGAGGGCCCGAACCTGGGTAAAACTTCGTGTCCCCTGCCTCCTGTTACCATCGATTCTAGACGCACAGTTCGGGACCCCCTACCCGAGATCCGCCGGTTTTGACACCGACACCAAGCCTCCCGAGTCTTGTTCGTTTAGAAAGTCACGTTCCCGAAGGTTTCATTTCGTTTGGACCCCGTTTGATATTCCTTTTCTTCGAAACCCTAAAACAGGCAAAAAACCAGCAATTCTGGGCTGGGCCTCCGGTTAATAGGTTAGTCCCAAAAATAATATAGAAGTGGATAATAAAGCCCAATAATGTCCCAAACAGTAGATAATATAGCATGGAGCAATCAAAAATTATAGATACGTTGGAGACGTATCAATGGTGCGATCTATGATGTCTCTCACTAATTTACCGCTATCATTTTGGGGTTAAGCTTTAGAGACAACTGCATTCAATGTTAAATAGGGCACCATCTAAATCCGTTGAGACGACACCTTATGAACTGTGGTTTGGCAAGAAGCCCAAGTTGTCATTTCTTAAAGTTTGGGGCTGCGATGCTTATGTGAAAAAGCTTCAACCTGATAAGCTCGAACCCAAATCGGAGAAATGTGTCTTCATAGGATACCCAAAGGAGACTGTTGGATACACCTTCTATCACAGATCCGAAGGCAAGACATTCGTTGCTAAGAATGGATCCTTTCTAGAGAAGGAGTTTCTCTCGAAGAAGTGAGTGTGAGGAAAGTAGAACTTGAGGAGGTAATTGTACCTTCTCTCTTATTGGAAAGTAGTACATCATTGAAATCAGTTCCAGTGATTCCTACACTAGTAAGTGAGGAAGCCAATGATGATGATCATCATGAAACTTCTGATCAAGTTACTACCGAACCTCATAGGTTAACCAGAGTAAGATCCGCACTAGAGTGGTACGGTAATTCTGTTCTGGAAGTCATGTTACTTGACCATGACGAACCTACGAACTATGAGGAAGCGATGATGAGCCTAGATTCCGCAAAATGGCTTGAAGCCATGAAACCTGAGATGGGATCCATGTATGAGAAAAAAGTATGGACTTTGGTTGACTTGCCCGATGATCGGCAGGCCATACAGAATAAATGGATCTTCAAGAAGAAGACTAACGCTGACAGTAATGTTACTGTCTACAAAGCTCGACTTGTTGCGAAAAGTTTTCGACAAGTTCAAGGAGTTGACTACGATGAGACCTTCTCACCCGTAGTGATACTTAAGTCCGTCCGAATCATGTTAGCAATTGCCGCATTTTATGATTATGAAATTTGGCAAATGGATGTCAAAACTGCATTCCTTAATGGATATCTTAAAGAAGAGTTGTATATGATGCAACCAGAAGGTTTTGTCGATCGAAAAAGTGCTAACAAAGTGTGCAAGCTCCATCGATCCATTTATGGATTTGTGCAAGCCTCTCAGAGTTGGAATATACGCACTACTAGGAAAAAGGCTATAGCTAATATGGACATTAATGGCGCACCATGTATATGGTGCGCCATTAATGACATATTACTAATGACGCACCTGGTGTGTGGTGCGCCATTACTAGTTTTGAAAAAAATAAAAAAAATTGTTAGTAATGGCGCACCTACACAAAGTACGCCATTACTAACTTTGACCAAGGTTTGACCAAGTCATACACATAGTAATGGCGCACCTTGTACAGGTGCACCATTACTATGTCAACTAGTAATGGCGCACTATGCCCTGGTGCGCCACTGCTAACCAAATGCACCCCCCCCCCCGTGGACCGCCTTTTCAATTTAAAAATAAAATAAAAGAAAATGATGGAAATGTCAAAAAATAAAAGAAAATACGTTTCCCACGTGATATGTGGTCTAGTTGTTGGGAAAATTTACAAATATGAATTTCGGCTTTATTTGCAAAATCTCTTTGGAATTTAGTAAAATGGGCATAACTTTTGCATACGAACTCAGATTAAAAAGTTTTTTATATGAAAAATCATCTACTCGAAAAGTTACATCCGAATTGAACAAGGGGGCCCCGTTCAAGATTTTCAAAATCCCCCAAAACCTAACAGAACGAAAGATACGGGGCTTTTAAGATCTAGAGGAGGGAAAATGAAAAAAAAAATCAAACTTAGTAGTGGCGCACCATTTGCTAGGTGCGCCACTAGTAACAGAAAAAAATTGGTTTCAATTTTTTTTTCAAAATATGATGCGTAATATGACCGAGAAGTTTGAAATATTTTTTCAAAATTTCATCACTCTCATGAACATGAACAAAGTCCTAGACATCAACCAGGTTTAATAGGATTGATATAATAGATATATCAACAAGTGCCTGTTAAGTGAGGTGGTGCTGGGGTTGGATAGAACTGTGAAGTTAAGCGTGCTCGGGTTGGAGTAGTGTGAGGATGGGTGACCTTTCGGGAAGTTTGACCATGGAGTGTGATTTGACTTGATATTAAGCATATTGACCTGAGATTAAGCCATAGTGACCTGAGATTAAGAAAAAATGATAACTTATTTTTTGAAAAAAAACATTTCTAAAAAAATTGAAATTTTTTTGTTAGTAATGGCACACTTCTATGTGGTGCGCCATTACTAAGTCAAATAGTAATGGCGCACTTCTACGCATACTAATGGCGCACTATAGGTGCGCCAATTGTTACTAGTGGCGTGATAATAGTGGCGCACCTGTAGTGCACCATTAATGGCCAAAACAGGTGCGCCACTAATTAGCCTTTTCCTAGTAGTGATGCTTTGATAGTATGATCAAAGCATATGGTTTTATACAGACTTTTGGAGAAGCTTGTATTTACAAGAAAGTGAGTGGGAGCTCCGTAGCATTTTTGATATTATATGTAGATGACATATTGTTAATCGGAAATGATACTGAATTTCTGAATAGCATAAAAGGATACTTGAATAAGAATTTTTCAATGAAAGACCTCGGTGAAGCTGCTTATTTATTGGGCATCAAGATCTATAGAGATAGATCAAGACGCTTAATTGGACTTTGACAAAGCACATACCTTGATATAGTTTTGAAGAAGTTCGAAATGGACCAGGCAAATAAATGGTTCTTGCCTGTATTACAAGGTGTGAAATTGAGTCAGACTCAATGCCCGACCACTGCAGAAGATAGAGAAAAAAAATGAAAGGTGTTCCCTATGCTTCAGCCATAGGCTCTATCATGTATGCAATGCTATGTACCAGACCTGATGTGTGCCTTGCTATAAGTTTAGCAGGGAGGTACCAAAGTAATCCAGGAGTGGATCACTGGACATCGGTCAAGAACATCCTGAAATACCTGAAAAGGACTAAGGATATGTTTCTCGTATATGGAGGTGACAAAGAGCTCGTCGTGAACGGTTACGTCGATGCAAGCTTTGACACCGATCCAGATGACTCTAAGTCACAGACCGGATATGTGTTTTTATTAAATGAAGGAGCTGTCAGTTGGTGCAGTTCCAAGCAGAGCGTCGTGGCGGGAACTACGTGTGAAGCAGAATACATAGCTGCTTCGGAAGCAGTAAATGAAGGAGTTTGGATGAAGGAGTTCATATCCGATCTAGGTGTCATACCTAGTGCATCGGGTCCAATGAAAATCTTTTGTGATAACAATAGAGCAATTGACTTTGCAAAAGAATCCAGATTTCACAAGAGAACCAAGCACATCAAAAGACGCTTCAATTCCATCCGCGGTCAAGTCAAGGAGGGAGACATAGAGATTTGCAAGATACATACGGATCTGAATGTTGTAGACCCGTTGACTAAGCCTCTCTCATGAACAAGACATGATTAGCACCAAGACTCCATGGGTGTTAGAATCATTACAATGTAATCTAGATTATTGACTCTAGTGCAAGTGGGAGACTGAAGGAAATATGCCCTAGAGGCAATAATAAAGTGGTTATTTATATTTCCTCATATCATGATGAATGTTTATTATTCATGCTAGAATTGTATTAACCGGAAACTTAGTACATGTGTGAATACATAGACAAACATAGTGTTACTACTTTGCCTCTACTTGACTAGCTCGTTGAATCAATGATGGTTATGTTTCCTAACCATAGACATGAGTTGTCATTTGATTAACGGGATCACATCATTATAGAATGATGTGATTGACTTGACCCATCCGTTAGCTTAGCACGATGATCGTTTAGTTTCTTGCTATTGCTTTCTCCATAACTATACATGTTCCTATGACTATGAGATCATGCAACTCCCGAATAATGGAGGAACACTTTGTGTGCTACCAAACATCACAACGTAACTAGGTGATTATAAAGGTGCTCTACAGGTGTCTCCGATGGTGTTTGTTGAGTTGGCATGGATCAAGATTAGGATTTGTCACTCTGATTGTCAGAGAGGTATCTTTGGGCCCTCTCGGTAATGTACATCACAATAAGCCTTGCAAGCAATGTAGCTAATGAGTTAGTTACAGGATGTAGCATTATGGTATGAGTAAAGAGACTTGCTGGTAAGGAGATTGAACTAGGTATTGAGATACCGACGATCGAATCTAGGGCAAGTAACATACCGATGACAAAGGGAACAACGTATACTGTTATGTGGTTTGACCGATAAAGATCTTCGTAGAATATATAGGAGCCAATATGGGCACCTAGGTTCCGCTATTGGTTATTTACCGGAGACATGTCTCGGTCATGTATACATAGCCCGTAGGGTCCACACGCTTAACGTTCGGTGACGATCGGTACTATGAGTTTATGTGTTTTGATGTACCGAAGGTAGTTAGGAGTCCCGGATTTGATCACGGACATCACGAGGAGTCTCAGAATGGTCGAGACATAAAGATCGATATATTGG
Source organism: Triticum aestivum (assembly GCF_018294505.1). Lineage (NCBI taxonomy): Eukaryota > Viridiplantae > Streptophyta > Magnoliopsida > Poales > Poaceae > Triticum > Triticum aestivum. Next base: position 130,003,383 of record NC_057812.1, on the reverse strand, counting down.
AAGCCTATATTTGGACATTGGAATGGTTCCGAGTGGTTCGGGCATTTTTCCGGAGTACCGGGAGGTTACCAGAACCCCCCGGGGAGTATATGGGCCTTATTGGGCCTTAGTGGAATAGAGGAGAGGGAAGGGAAAAGAGGGAGGCGCGCCCCCAAGCCCAATCCGAATTGGGAGGGGGCCCGGCCCCCCTTTCCTTCCTCCCTCTCTCCTCCTTCCTTCCTCTCCTACTCCTATTGGAAGGGGGGAATCCTACTCCCGGAGGGAGTAGGACTTCCCCAGGGCGCGCCATAGAGAGGGCCAGCCCTCCCCCTCCTCCAATCCTTTATATACGGGGGAGGGGGCACCCCATAGACACACAAGTTGATCATTAATATTTTAGCCGTGTGCGGTGCCCCCTCCACCATAATCCACCTCGGTTATATCGTAGCGGTGCTTAGGCGAAGCCCTGTTCCGGTAGCATCATCACCACCGCCATCACGCCGTCGTTCTGACGAAACTCTCCCTCAAAGCTCTACTGGATCATGAGTTCGAGGGACGTCACCGAGCTGAACATGTGCAGATCGCGGAGGTGCCATACTTCGGTGCTAGATCAGTCAATCGTGAAGACATGCGACTACATCAACCGTGTTGTCATAACACTTCCACTTACGGTCTACGAGGGTACGTAGATGATACTCTCCCCTCTCGTTGCTATGCATCACCATGATCTTGCGTGTGCATAGGAAATTTTCTGAAATTACTGCGTTCCCTAACACCCAAGGCACCCCAAGGTAAAATTCAAGGACAACCAAAAGCCTAAGCTTGGGGATGCTCCAGAAGGCATCCCCTCTTTCATCTTTGTCTATCGGTAACTTCACTTGAGGCTATATTTTTATTCACCACATGATATGTGTTTTGCTTGGAGCATCTTGTATGCTTTGAGTCTTTGCTTTTTAGTTTACCACAATCATCCTTGCTGTACACACCTTTTGGGAGAGACACACATGAATCAGAATTTATTAGAATACTCTATGTGCTTCGCTTATATCTTTTGAGCTAGATAATTTTGCTCTAGTGCTTCACTTTTATCTTTTTAGATCAGGTGGTGGTTTTATTTTATAGAAATTATTGATCTCTCATGCTTCACTTATATTATTTTGAGAGTCTTTTAGAACAGCATGGCAATTTGCTTTGGTTATAAAATTAGTCCTAATATGATGGGCATCCAAGATGGGTATACTAAAAACTTTCATATAGAGTGCATTAAAAACTATGAGAAGTTTGATACATGATAATTGTTTTGAGATATAAATATGGTGATATTAGAGTCGTGCTAGTTGAGTAATAGTGAAATTGAGAAATACTTGTGTTGAGGTTTGCAAGTCCCGTAGCATGCACGTATGGTAACCGTTGTGTGACAAATTTGAAGCATGAGGTGTTCTTTGATTGCCTTCCTTATGAGTGGCGGTCGGGGATGAGCGATGGTCTTTTCCTACCAATCTATTCCCCTAGGAGCATGCACGTAGTGCTTGGTTTTGATGACTTGAAGATTTTTGCAATAAGTATGTGAGTTCTTTATAACTAATGTTGAGTCCATGGATTATACGCACTCTCACCCTTCCACCATTGCTAGCCTCTCTTGTGTCGCGCAACTTTCGCCGGTACCATAAACCCATCATTTACCTTCCTCAAAACAGCCACCATACCTACCTATTATGGCATTTCTATAGCCATTCCGAGATATATTGCCATGCAACTTTCCACCATTCCGTTTATTATGACACGCTTCATCATAGTCATATTGTTTTGCATGATCATGTAGTTGACATCGTATTTGTGGCATGGCCACCATTCATAATTTTTTATACATGTCACTGTTGATTCATTACACATCTTGGTACACTGCCGGAGGCATTCACATAAGTCATATTTTGTTCTAAGTATCGAGTTGTAATTCTTGAGTTGTATGTAAATAAAAGTGTGATGTTCTTCATTGTTAGAGCATTGTCCCATGTGAGGAAAGGATGATGGACACTATGATTCCCCCACAAGTCGGGATGAGACTCCAAACAAAACAAAAGAGGCCATAAAAAAGAGAAGAAGGCCCAAACAAAAAAAAGAGAGAAAAAAGAGAGAAGGGGCAATGTTACTATCCTTTTTCACACTTGTGCTTCAAAGTAGCACCATGATCTTCATGATAGAGAGTCTCTTCTGTTGTCAGTTTCATATACTAGTGGGAATTTTTCATTATAGAACTTGGCTTGTATATTCCAATGATGGGCTTCCTCAAATTGCCCTAGGTCTTCGTGAGCAAGCAAGTTGGATGCACACCCACTTAGTTACTTTTGTTGAGCTTTCATACACTTATAGCTCTAGTGCATCCATTGCATGGCAATCCCTACTGATACGTCTCTGTTGTATCTACTTTTCCAAACACTTTTGCCCTTGTTTTGGACTCTAACTTGCATGATTTGAATGGAACTAACCCAGACTGACGCTGTTTTCAGCAGAATTACCATGGTGTTATTTTTGTGCAGAAATAAAAGTTCTCAGAATGACCTGAAAATCAACAGAGATTATTTTTCGAATATATAAAATATACTGGCGAAAAGATCCATGTTAGGGGGCCCACACCCTGTCCACGAGGGTGGGGGGCACGCCTACCCTCCTGGGCACGTCCCCTGCCTCGTGGGTCCCCTGACGCTCCACCGACCTCAACTCCAACTCCATATATTCGTGTTCGGGGAGAAAAAAAATAAGAGAGAAGGATTCATCACGTTTTACAATATGGAGCCGCCGCCAAGCCCTAAACTCTCTCGGGAGGGATGATCTGGAGTCCGTTCAGGGCTCCAGAGAGGGGAATCCGTCGCCATCGTCATTGTCAACCTTCCTCCATCACCAATTTCATGATGCTCACCGCCGTGCGTGAGTAATTCCATCGTAGGCTTGCTGGACGGTGATGGGTTGGATGAGATTTATCATGTAATCGAGTTAGTTTTGTTAGGGTTTGATCCCTAGTATCCACTATGTTTTAGGATTGATGTTGCTATGACTTTGCTATGCTTAATGCTTGTCACTAGGGCCCGAGTGCCATGATTTCAGATCTGAACCTATTATGTTTTCATAAATATATGTGAGTTCTTGATCCTATCTTGCAAGCCTATAGTCACCTATTATGTGTTATGATCCGTTAACCCCGAGGTGACAATAATCAGGATAGTTACCGGTGATTACCGTAGTTTGAGGAGTTCATGTATTCACTATGTGTTAATGCTTTGGTCTGGTACTCTATTAAAAGGAGGCATTAATATCCCTTAGTTTCCAATAGGACCCCACTGCCACGAGATGGTAGGACAAAAGATGTCATGCAAGTTCTTTTCCATAAGCACGTATGACTATATTCGGAATACATGCCTACATTACATTGATGAACTGGAGCTAGTTCTGTGTCACCCTGTGTCACCCTATGTTATACAATGCCTACGAGCTTTTTCCTATATTGTTCTTCGCTTATTTACTTTTCCGTTGCTACTATTACAATCACTATAAAACCAAAAATATTACTTTTTCTACCGTTAGCACTACTATCATATTACTTTGCTACTAAATACCTTGCTGCAGATATTAAGTTTCCAGGTGTGGTTGAATTGACAATTCAGCTGCTAATACTTGAGAATATTCTTTGGCTCCCCTTGTGTAGAATCAATAATTTTGGGTTGAATACTCTACCCTCGTAAATTGTTGCAATCCCCTATACTTGTGGGTTATCAAGACTATTTTCTGGCGCCGTTGTCGGGGAGCATAGCTCTATTCTTTGAGTCACTTGGTATTTATATCTGCTGATCATTATGAAGAACTTGAAAGATCTAAGAACCATGATTTTTCTCTCAACCACGAGGGGAGGTAAGGAACTGCCATCTAGCTCTGCACTTGATTCACCTTCTATTTTGAGTAAACTTGCGACACCTACACATGCTATTGATTTTGATAGGTCGCATGTTATTGATGATGCCACTTCTGCTTTGCATGATACTTATGATGAAACTACTTCTATGCTTGATAATACTGTGCCACTAGGTGAATTTCTTGATGAACAACTTGCTAGGGTTAGAGAGAATGAAATTATTGAACCTGATAATATTGATGAAAGTGATGATGAAGATTCTCCCCCTACATATGAATTGCCTGTTGTGCCTGAGGGTTATGTTATGGATGAAGAAACTGCTAGAGACTTCTTAGCTTGCAATGATAGATCCGATCTTAAGAAATTATTAGCTAAGCTTAAAGAAAAGTCCTTGAATGCTAGAATGAAATATGACCCTGCTTTTGCTACTTCACCTATCTTTATTACTGATAAGGATTATGATTTCTCTGTCGATCCTGATTTAATTACTTTGGTTCAAGCTGGTCCTTTTTATGGCTATGAATCTGAAACTGTTGTGGTACATCTTACCAAATTAAATGATATAGCCACCCTGTTTACTCATGATGAGAAAACTCGCTATTACTTTATCCTTAAGTTATTTCCGTTCTCATTATGGGGTGATGCTAAAACATGGTTTAATTCTCTTGATCCTGGTTGTGTGCGTAGTCCCCATGACATGATTTATTACTTCTCTGCTAAATATTTCCCCGCTCATAAGAAACAAGCTGCTTTAAGGGAAATATATAATTTTGTGCAAATTGAAGAAGAGAGTCTCCCACAAGCTTGGGGGAGGCTTCTCCGATTACTTAATGCTTTGCGTGATCATCCTCTCAAGAAAAATGAAACACTTGATATCTTTTATAATGGACTAACCGATGCTTCCAGAGACTACCTGGATAGTTGTGCTGGTTGTGTTTTTAGGGAAAGAGCTGTTGATCAAGCTGAATTGCTATTGAATAATATGTTGACTAATGAAAATAATTGGACACTTCCTGAACCAACTCCTAATCCAACTACGAAGAAAAGGGGTATTCTATTTCTCAGTCCTGAACATATGCAAGAGGCAAAGAAATCTATGAAAGAGAAAGATATTAAAGCTGAAGATGTTAAGAATTTACCACCTATTGAAGAAATACATGGTCTTGATAACCTGACACAGGTAGTAAAGGTAAATTCTCTCTATAGATTTGATAACTGTGAAATTCCATTTACTAAGTTTGCTAGCCAATGCTTGGATGAGTTTGATGACTTTATGGTTAAACAAGAAAATTTCAATGCTTATGTTGGTAGACAATTGAAACACAATGCTGATATGCTTGAACACTTGAGTGATTATATGTCTAGAGTTAAAGGTGAACTTAAACTTATTAGTAAACATGCTTCTATGGTTACCACTCAAGTAGACCAAGTACTTAAGGCTCAGAATGATTTGCTCAATGAATTAAATAATAAGAGAAATGATAATGCTGTTAGAGTTATGACTAGAGGTGGTAAAATGACTCAGGAACCTTTGTATCTTGAGGTCCATCCTAAGAGAATTGAGCAAGATTCCCAGATAACTAATATTGATGCACCTAGTCCTTCTAAGAGGAAGAAAAAGAAAAATGATAGGACTCTACATGCTTCTAGTGAACCTGCTGTTGACACACCTGAGAATCCCAATGATATTTCTATTGCTGATGCTGAAACACAATCTGGTAATGAACATAAACCTAGTGATAATGTTAATGATGAGGTTCATGTTGATGCTCAACCTAGCAATGATAATGATGTAGATATTGAACCTGATGTTGATCTTGATAACCCACAATCAAAGAATCAACGTTATGATAAGAGAGACTTCATTGCTAGGAAGCATGGTAAAGAAAGAGAACCATGGGTTCAGAAACCCATGCCTTTTCCTCCTAAACCATCCAAGAAAAAGGATGATGAGTATTTTGAGCGCTTTGGTGAAATGATTAGACCTATCTTTTTGCGTATGCGTTTGACTGATATGCTTAAAATGAATCCTTATGCTAAGTACATGAAGGATATTGTTACTAATAAGAGAAAGATACCGAAAGCTGAAATTTCCACCATGCTTGCTAATTACACTTTTAAGGGTGGAATACCAAAGAAACTTGGAGATCCTGGAGTACCAACTATACCATGCTCCATCAAAAGAAACTATGTTAAAACTACTTTATGTGATCTTGGAGCCGGTGTTAGTGTTATGCCTCTCTCTTTATATCTTAGACTTGATTTTAATAAGTTGACACCTACTGAAATATCTTTGCAAATGGCTGATAAATCAACTGCTATACCTGTCGATATTTGTGAGGATGTGCCTGTTGTGGTTGCAAACGTTACTATTTTAACGGACTTTGTTATTCTTGATATTCCCGAGGACGATAATATGTCGATTATCCTTGGTAGAACCTTTTTGAATACTGTAGGGGCTGTTATTGATTGCAACAAAGGCAATGTCACTTTTCATATTAATGGTAATGAGCATACATTACACTTTCCGAGGAAACAACCTCAAGTCCACAATATCAATTCTATTGGAAAAATTTCGACAATCACTATTGGAGGTTTTGAATTTCCTCTTCCTACTTTCAAGAAGAAATATGATATTCTTATTGTTGGGGACGTGCATATCCCCGTTGAGGTAACCTAGTGTTATTAGAAATTTCTCCGGTTTCATGTTATTCGAAATGAGTTTGTTAACAAGACGTGATCAACCTTGTTAGTGGATTCCTTTTGATGAGCATGAGATGGATGAAGTTAGAAAATACAACTCTCTGTACCCTCTTTTTACTTTCTGTTATTTATATTAAATAAATAAAAAAAATAGTATTTTATGTCTGTTTTCTGAATTATCCATGCAAAAAACCCGAAAATAAAAGTTCTCCAAATGCCCTGAAAATGAAATATGATTATTTCCAGAATATTTAAGGATTTTAGGCACTGAGAACACAACAGGGGGAGCAGCCACGTGCCCACGAGGGTGGAGGGCGCACCCACCCCCCTCGTGGATCCCACGTGCATCCCCTCCACTTATCCTTGCACCCACACACTTCGTCTTGCTCCAGAAAAAATCACTAGCCAGCTCAAACCCGAGTTCTTGCTCATCTTGCTGCCATTTTCGATCTCCTTGCTCAAAGCTCCATTCATAAAACTGCTTTGGGGGATTGGTCTTTGGTATGTGACTCCTCCAATGGTCCAATTATTTTTTGTTCTAGTTCTTTATTTATTGCAAATTTTTGCTGCTTAGGTGACCCTGTTCTTGAGCTTGCATGTCAAATTTATGTGGTCAAAAGTAGTTTTAATGCATGATATGGCCTCTAGACACTTGTAGGAGTAGTTTCTATCAATTTTTTTGAGTTTGGTTCACTTTTATTGTAAGTTACTAAAAATTTCAGAAATTTTCAGAAAAAGATGAAGAGATTTTTGAGAGGCTCATCGAGCCGAAGCTCGAAGGATAAGCAAAGTGAAGAGAACAAGAAGCCCAAGTATAATCTCCCTCGTACTGCGGAGGTTCGGCCATGTGAATGGCCTTGTGATGAGTTCTTGAGAGAAGTTGGGATTTATGAGAATTTTTATCATTTGGCTAAGAATGCAGGCCTCACCGCCTTCCTCCACGACCAGCGTGAACAGTATCTCTTACTCACCAATATAAACAACAACAACAACAAAGCCTTTAGTCCCAAACAAGTTGGGGTAGGCTAGAGGTGAAACCCATAAGATCTCGCAACCAACTCATGGCTCTGGCACATGGATAGCAAGCTTCCACGCACCCCTGTCCATAGCTAGCTCTTTGTCGATACTCCAATCCTTCAGGTCTCTCTTAACGGATTCCTCCCATGTCAAAATCGGTCGACCCCGCCCTCTCTTGACATTCTCCGCACGCTTTAGCCGTCCGCTATGCACTGGAGCTTCTGGAGGCCTGCGCTGAATATGCCCAAACCATCTCAAACGATGTTGGACAAGCTTCTCCTCAATTGGTGCTACCCCAACTCTATCTCATATATCATCATTCCGGACTCGATCCTTCCTCGTGTGGCCACACATCCATCTCAACATACGCATCTCCGCCACACCTAACTGTTGAACATGTCGCCTTTTAGTCGGCCAACACTCCGCGCCATACAACATTGCGGGTCAAACCACCATCCTGTAGAACTTGCCTTTTAGCTTTTGTGGCACTCTCTTGTCATAGAGAATGCCAGAAGCTTGGCGCCACTTCATCCATCCGGCTTTGATTCAATGGTTCACATCTTCATCAATACCCCCATCCTCCTGCAACATTGACCCCAAATACCGAAAGGTGTCCTTCCGAGGTACCACCTGGCCATCAAGGCTAACCTCCTCCTCCTCACAGCTAGTAGTACTGAAACCGCACATCATGTACTCGGTTTTAGTTCTACTAAGCCTAAACCCTTTCAATTCCAAGGTTTGTCTCCATAACTCTAACTTCCTATTTACCCCCGTCCGACTATCGTCAACTAGCACCACATCATCCGCAGAGAGCATACACCATGGGATATCTCCTTGTATACCCCTTGTGACCTCATCCATCACCAATGCAAAAAGATAAGGGCTCAAAGCTGACCCCTGGTGTAGTCCTATCTTAATCGGGAAGTCATCGGTGTCGACATCACTTGTTCGAACACTTGTCACAACATTATTGTACATGTCCTTGATGAGGGTAATGTACTTTGCTGGGACTTTGTGTTTCTCCAAGGCCCACCACATGACATTCCGCGGTATCTTATCATAGGCCTTCTCCAAGTCAATGAACACCATATGCAAGTCCTTCTTATGCTCCCTATATCTCTCCATAAGTTGTCGTACCAAGAAAATGGCTTCCATGGTCGACCTCCCAGGCATGAAACCAAACTGATTTTTGGTCACGCTTGTCATTCTTCTTAAGCGGTGCTCAATGACTCTCTCCCATAGCTTCATTGTATGGCTCATCAGCTTAATTCCACGGTAATTAGTACAACTCTGAACATCCCCCTTGTTCTTGAAGATTGGTACTAATATACTCCGTCTCCATTCTTCTGGCATCTTGTTTGCCCAAAAAATGAGGTTGAAAAGCTTGGTTAGCCATACTATCGCTATGTCCCCGAGACCTTTCCACACCTCAATGGGGATACAATCAGGGCCCATCGCCTTGCCTCCTTTCATCCTTTTTAAAGCCTCCTTCACCTCAGACTCCTGGATGCGCCGCACAAAACGCATGCTGGTCTCATCAAAGGAGTCATTCAGTTCAATGGTAGAACTCTCATTCTCCCCATTGAACAACTTGTCGGAGTACTCCCGCCATCTATGCTTAATCTCTTCGTCCTTCACCAAGAGTTGGCCTGCTCCGTCCTTGATGCATTTGACTTGGCCAATATCCCTCATCTTCCTCTCCCGGATCTTAGCCATCTTATAGATGTCCCTTTCACCTTCCTTCGTGCCTAACCGTTGGTAGAGGTCCTCATATGCCCGACCCCTTGCTTCACCAACAGCTCGCTTTGCGGCCTTCTTCGCCATCTTGTACTTCTCTATGTTGTCTGCACTCCTATCCAGGTATAGGCGTCTGAAGCAATCTTTCTTCTCTTTAAGCGCCTTCTGGACATCATCATTCCACCACCAGGTATCCTTATCTTCGCTTCTCCTTCCCCTGGACACTCCAAACTCCTCCGAGGCCACCTTACGAATGCAAGTCGCCATCTTCATCCACACATTGTCCGCATCCCCTCCTTCCTCCCAAGGGCCCTCCTTAAATACCCTCTCCTTGAACACCTGAGCTACCTCCCCCTTGAGCTTCCACCACTTCGTTCTAGCGACCTTGGCACGCTTATCCCGCTGGACACGAATCCGAAAGTGGAAGTCAGCAACCACCAGCTTATGCTGGGGTACAACACTCTCCCCAGGTATCACCTTACAGTCTAGGCACGCCTATCTTCTCTTCTCGAGAGGATGAAATCAATCTGGCTAGAGTGTTGGCCACTACTAAAAGTCACCAGATGTGATTCTCTCTTTCTAAAGAGGGTGTTAGCTACAATCATGTTGTAGGCTAGAGCAAAGCTTAAGACATCTTCTCCTTCTTGATTCCCGATGCCATAGCCAAAGCCCCCATGCGCCCCTTCAAAACCTGTGTTAGATGTACCCACGTGGCCATTGAGGTCTCCTCCTATGAAGAGCTTCTCACCAATCGGTACACTCCTAACCATGTCTTCCAACCCTTCCCAGAACTCCCTCTTGGTGTTCTCATTGTGGCCTACTTGCGGGGCATATGCGCTGATAACATTGAGAACCAAGTCCTCAGCTACCAGCTTGACCAGGATAATCCGGTCCCCACGTCTCCTGACGTCTACCACTCCATACTTGAGGCTCTTGTTGATCAAGATGCCTACGCCATTTCTGTTTGCAGCCGTCCCCGTGTCTTACTCACCAATATCTTTGTGAAAAATTTTCATTTCCATGCTAGGAGATCACCATGTTCGGTGGATTTTTATTTATATGATGATCATAAGGAGATGTCACTTTATGATTTTTGCCGGGTTTGTTTGATACCCTTTGAGGGCAGCATAGAGGAACCACATCGTAATGATGTGGAGGGATTTATTGATATGATTGTTGTAGGGGAAACTAGAAAGGTTTCCGATGCAAGAATCACTAGCATACATTTTCCTGTTCTGTGTTACTTTGCAATATTTGCTAGTAGATGCTTAATTGGTCGCGGGAACTATGGAAACTTTAGTGCTCCTAATATTGTTATTTTGCGCCATGCCTTGTTTCATGATACTACTTTTAGTTTAGGCGCTATTGTTGCTAAACGGTTAAATCAGAACCGTACTAAGGGCCCCGTCCTCGGAGGCATCTTTGCCTCGCACCTTGCTGCACACTTTAACATACCTATCAGGCATTTTGAGAAAGAGGAAAAGTTGCTGCCTCCTATTATTCTAGATTATAAGAGTATGGTAGCACATGAATTTATTGTTAAGGATAAGAATAAGATACTTAAGTACAAATTAATATTTGGTAAAATTATTGTGAGATTATTACCTTGCCCGCGCCCTCTTTGTTTAACTTATTTTTAGGCACACACCTCATTTTGCCCGAGGCCATTCATGCGTACCGGGGCCAGATGTCAGCTGCAAAGCCGGAGCCACCCTCTGATCCTCACCATCAGTCTGTTTATCAGTGGAATCCGGAGGAGATCGCCAGCCAATGGCAATCTGAGGACCCTTCTCAGTATGACCCCAACTACAGTTTTGATCCATGGGAATAGACCAACTTAGGCCAAAAGTCTAAGCTTGGGGGAGTACATATTTCTCACTGACATTACATTCGTGTTCACACACTCATGCCAGTTGTCGGTGCTCATACTTTTTCATTGTATCATCCATGCTAGTTTATTTTCTTTTTAAGCTTTCTTCTTGTGTGTTTGAAAAACCTTAAGAAAAACCAAAAAAAATTAGTTGTAGCTTTTAGTTAGTTTACTTTCCATGCCTGTAGTAGTAGTAATTAAAAAGAAAACCCAAAAATATTTCTCGTTCTTCTTTTGCTTGTTGGGAGCTTTCCAGTGTAAATAGTTTTATTTCCTTTCTTTTCCTTGGGGGTCGAGAGGAGAAGACCATGATGAAAATGTTGAGTGGCTCATATATGCATTATTGTTGATCTAACAAAGAGCCCATATTACCTTGTCTTCTCCCTTGAATTGAATGCTTGCAGATTCCAGCTTAGTCCAATGCACGTGCACTATTATTATTATCCACACCGTTCGGTCGTGCAAGTGAAAGGCAATAATGACGATATATGATGGACTGATTGAGATGAGGAAAGTTGGTATGAACTCGACCTCTCTTGTTTTTGTCAATATGATTAGTCCATCGTTCCTGATTCAGCCTATTATGAATGAAACATGTTTGCAATGTCAATTAGAGATTATAGTTGCTCATGCCATGCTTAAGTAGCTAGGAGTTTATAATGGTTTACCTTGTGTGCCAACATGCTATTAAAATGGTTGTGATGTGGTACGATGGGGTGGTATCCTCCTTTGAACGATTCGAGTGGCTTGACTTGGCACATGTTCACGCATGTAGTTGAAACAAAATCAACCTAGCCTCTACGATATTTATGTTCATGGTGAATTATATCCTACTCATGCTTGCATTCGGTGTTGATTAATTTAATGCATGTTCATGACTGTTGCCGCTCTCTAGCTGGTTGCTTCCCGGTCTCTTTCTAGCCTTCACTTTTACTAAGCTGGAATACTGCTTGTGCATCCAATTCCATAAACCGCAAAGTTATTCCATACGAGTCCACCATACCTTCCTATATACGGTATCTACCTGCCGTTCCAAGTAAATTTGTATGTGCCAAACTCTAAACCTTCAAATAAACATTATGTTTTGTATGCTCGAATAGCTCATGTATCAACTAGGGTTGTCTATATCTTCCATGCTAGGCGGGTTATTCTCAAGAATAGTGGACTCCGCTCCTCACTCACGATTAAATGGCTGGTCACCGGGATGCCCAGTCCCATGCTCAAATCAAATCAAAAGAATTACAAACAAAACTCCCCCAAGATTGTTGTTAGTTGGAGGCACCCGTTGTTTCCGGCAAGCCATGGATTGATGCTTGTTGGTGGTGGGGGAGTATAAACTTTACCATTCTGCTTGGGAACCGCCTATAATGTGTGTAGCATGGAAGATATCGAGATCTCTCGGTTGTTATGTTGACAATGAAAGTATACTGCTCAAAATATTATTCATCTATATTTCAAAATCGAGCTCTAGCACCTCTACAAATCCCTGCTTCCCTCTGCGAAGGGCCTATCTATTTGGTTTTATGTTGAGTCATCATCCTCTTATTAAAAAGCACCAGTTGGAGAGCATCGCTGTCATTTGCATGCACTATTGTTAGTTTACATTGAGTATGACTTGACTGGATCTCTTTTACCATGAATTACAGTGTCTAGTCAGTCCTTGATCTTTAAAGGTGCTCTGCATTTATGTTTTGCGGTCTCAGAAAGGGCTAGCGAGATACCATCTTGTTATATCATATTATGATTGTTTTGAGAAAGTGTTGTCATTCGAGATTTATTATTATGGCTCGCTAGTTGATTATGCTATTGATATGAGTAAACTTGAGACCTATGCGTTATTGCGAATGTGGTTAGTTATAATCTTTGCTGAAAACTAGAATGTTGGCTTTACATATTTACAACAACAAGAGAAAATAGAGTTTGTAAAAGTTTTTCTTTATCACTTTCAGTTTATCAACTGAACTGCTTGAGGACAAGCAAAGGTTTAAACTTGGGGGAGTTGATACGTCTCCATCGTATCTACTTTTCCAAACACTTTTGCCCTTGTTTTGGACTCTAACTTGCATGATTTGAATGGAACTAACCTAGAATGGCGCTGTTTTCAGCAGAATTACCATGGTGTTATTTATGTGCAGAAACAAACATTCTCGGAATGATCTGAAACTTCACGGAGCAACTTTTCAGAAAATATGAAAATACCCGCAAAAGATGAAGGTCAGGGGCCCCACCACCTCTCAACAAGGGTGGGGGCGCGCTTGCCCCCCTAGGGCGCGCCCCCTAGCTCGTTGGCCCCCTGTTGCCTCTCCGACTCCAACTCCAACTCCATATATTGTGTCTCGGGGAGAAAAAAATCAGAGAGAAGAAATCATCGCGTTTTACGATACGGAGCCGCCGCCAAGCCCTAAAACCTCTTGGGAGGGCTAATCTAGAGTCCGTTCGAGGCTCCGGAGAGGGGAATCCATCGCCATCGTCATCATCAACCATCCTCCATCACCAATTTCATGATACTCACTGCCGTGCGTGAGTAATTCCATCGTAGGCTTGCAAAGGTTTAAGCTTGGGGGAGTTGATAAGTCCCTATCGTATCTACTTTTCCAAACACATTTGCCCTTGTTTTGGACTCTAACTTGCATGATTTGAATGGAACTAACCCGGACTGACACTGTTTTTAGCAGAATTGCAATGGTGTTATTTTTGTGCAGAAATGAAAGTTCTCAGAATGACCTAAAAATCAACGGAGATTATTTTTGGAATATATAAAAAATACTGGTGAAAAGATTCACTTCAGGGGCCCACACCCTGTCCACGAGAGTGGGGGAGCACCTACCCCCTGGGCGCGCCCCCTGCCTCGTGGGCCCCCTGACGCTCAACCGACCTCAACTCCAACTCCATATATTCATGTTCGGGGAGAAAAAATAAGAGAGAAAGATTCATCGCGTTTTACGATATGGAGCCGCCGCCAAGCCCTAAATCTCTCAGGAGGGCTGATCTGGAGTCCGTTCGGGGCTCCGAAGAGGGGAATCTGTCGCCTTCGTCATCATCAACCTTCCTCCATCACCAATTTCATGATGCTCACCGCCGTGCGTGAGTAATTCCATCGTAGGCTTGCTGGACAGTGATGGGTTGGATGAGATTTATCATGTAATCGAGTTAGTTTTGTTAGGGTTTGATCCCTAGTATCCACTATGTTCTAAGATTGATGTTGCTATGACTTTGCTATGCTTAATGCTTGTCACTAGGGCCCGAGTGCCATGATTTCAGATCTGAACCTATTATGTTTTCATGAATATATGTGAGTTCTTGATCCTATCTTGCAAGTCTATAGTCACGTATTATGTGTTATGATCCATTAACCCCGAAGTGACAATAATCGGGATACTTACCGGTGATGACCATAGTTTGAGGAGTTCATGTATTCACTATGTGTTAATGCTTTGGTCTGGTACTCTATTAAAAGGAGGCCTTAATATCCCTTAGTTTCCAATAGGACCCCGCTGCCACGGGAGGGTAGGACAAAAGATGCCACGCAAGTTCTTTTCCATAAGCACGTATGACTATATTCAGAATACATGCCTACATTACATTGATGAAATGGAGCTAGTTCTGTGTCACCCTATGTCGTAACTGTTGCATGATTGATCGCATCCGACATAATTATCCATCACTGATCCAATGCCTATGAGCTTTTCCTATATTGTTCTTTGCTTATTTACTTTTCTGTTGCTACTATTACAATCACTATAAAACCAAAAATATTACTTTTGCTACCATTACCACTACTATCATATTACTTTGCTACTAAATACCTTGCTGCAGATACTAAGTTTCCAGGTGTGGTTGAATTGACAACTCAGCTACTAATACTTGAGAATATTCTTTGGCTCCCCTTGTGTCGAATCAATAAATTTGGGTTGAATACTCTACCCTCGAAAACTGTTGCGATCCCCTATACTTGTGGGTTATCACCTACTCACTCACATTGATATCTATTGATGGGCATCTCCATAGCCTGTTGATATGCCTAGTTAATGTGAGACTATCTTCTTCCTTTTTGTCTTCTCCACAACCACCATTCTATTCCACCTATAGTGCTATGTCCATGGCTCACGCTCATATATTGAGTGAAAGTTGAAAAAGTTTGAGAATGCTAAAGTATGAAACAATTGCTTGGCTTGTCATCGGGGTTGTGCATGACGGGAGCATTTTGTTTGACGGAAATGAAGCATGGCCAAACTATATGATTTTGTAGGGATGAGCTTTCTTTGGCTATGTTATTTTGAGAAGACATAATTGCTTGGTTAGTATGCTTGAAGTATTATTATTTTTATGTCAATATTAAACTTTTGTCTTGAATCTTGTGGATCTGAACATTCATGCCACAATAAAGAAAATTACATTGAAATTATGTTAGGTAGCATTCCACATCAAAAATTCTGTTTTTATAATTTACCTACTCGAGGACGAGCATGAGTTAAGCTTGGGGATGCTTTATACATCTCCAACGTATCTATAATTTTTTATTGTTCCATGCTATTATATTATCTGTTTTGGATGTTTAATGGTCTTTAATATGCTATTTATATTATTTTTGTGACTAACCTATTAACCGGAGGCCTAGTGCCAGTTTCTGGTTTTTTGCCTATTTCAGTGTTCCATAGAGAAGGAATATCAAACGGAACAAAACTTTCGTGAGGATCTTTGTTGGAACAAACACAAACCAGGAGACTTGGAGTGGAAGTATGGAACTCCGTGAGGCGTCCACGAGGTAGGAGGGCACGCCCAGGGGGGTAGGCGCGCCCCCACCCTCGTGGGCCCCATGGAGCTCCATTGACGTACTTCTTTCGCCTATATATACTCTTATACCCTAAAAACATCCGGAGGAGCCAAGAAACCACTTTTCCACCGCCGCAACCTTCTGTACCCATGAGATCTCCTCTGGGGCCTTTTCCGGCGATCTGCTGGAGGGGGATTCGATCACGTAAGGCTTCTACATCAACACCATAGCCTCTCGGATGATGTGTGAGTAGTTTACCATAGACCTTCGGGTCCATAGTTATTAGCAAGATGATTTCTTCTCTCTCTTTGGTTCTTAGTACAAAGTTCTCCTCGATGTTCTTGGAGATCTATTCGATGTAGTACTTTTTGCGGTGTTTGCCGAGATCCGATGAATTGTGGATTTATGATCAAGTTTATCTATGAATAATACTTGGTTCTTCTCTGAATTCTTATATGCATGATTTGATATCTTTGCAAGTCTCTTTGAATTATCGGTTTAGTTTGGCCTACTAGAGTGATCTTTCTTGCAATGGGAGAAGTGCTTAGCTTTGGGTTAAATCTTGCGGCGTCCTTTCCCAGTGACAGTAGGGGCAGCAAGGCATGTATTGTATTGTTGCCATCAAGCATAAAAAGATGGGGTTTATATTATATGGCTTGAGTTTATCCCTCTACATCATGTCATCTTGCTTAAAGCGTTACTCTGTTCTTATGAACTTAATACTCTAGATGTATGCTGGATAGCGGTCGATGTGTGGAGTAATAGTAGTAGATGCAGAATCATTTCGGTCTACTTAACACGGACGTGATGCCTATATTCATAATCATTGCCTAGATATTCTCATAACTATGCACTCTTCTATCAATTGCTCGCCAGTAATTTGTTCACCCATCGTAATACATGCTATCATGAGAGAAGCCACTAGTGAAACCTATGGCCCCGGGGTCTCTTTCTTATTACATTGCATCTCTTTTTATTTACATCACATCTCGTTTACTATTTTGCAATCTTTACTTTCCAATCTATACAACAAAAATACCAAAAATATTTATCTTACTATCTTTATCAGATCTCACTTTCGCAAGTGACCGTGAAGGGATTGACAACCCCTTTATCGCGTTGGTTGCGAGTTCTTGATTGTTTGTGCAGGTACTAGGTGACTTGCGTGTTATCTCCTACTGGATTGATACCTTGGTTGTCAAAAACCGAGGGAAATACTTACGCTACTTTGCTGCATCACCCTTTCCTCTTCAAGGGAAAACCTACGCATGCTCAAGAGGTAGCAGCCCTCAGATCGTTGATTTGTGAATCCTTCTCAGTTAGTTCAGCCTGCGACATGAACAAACATGGAAGTTATTAATTATGATCATAAATATTTTTGAAGTCCCAAGCACAATACAAGTATTTTCCTTGGCACTTGTGGGCTAATGCCTATTGCTCTTTTCAAGACAAGTTTATCTGATAACCCGGGTAAAATGATATGATCCGGTTTATAAAGGTTACATATTGGGACATTGGTTTCCACCGTGGTAATAAGTCCCGGCTTAGCTTGATAGCTTAAAGCCGGCCCTTGGGGGCTCAAGATGCAAAGTTGATCACTGCTAATTGAAGCCCCGGCTTAGCTTGATAGTTTAAGCCGGCCCTTGGGGGCTACTGGTGATGATGTTCATCTATTTGTGGCTATCTAAAAGTCTACAACATATTAGATTATATCATATTTTATAGACTTGGCGGCTGGTAGTAATATATTTATGAAGGGGATTGTGCCGGATTACCTCGAAGCGTTCCTTCATCAAGTTGACCAAGCTGACTTCGAAATCACGGCTGGTATGAAGGCAGTTCAGATAACCAGAGTGAATCTCTTGAGCACTAAATTGCGAATAGCCCTCCAAATCAACCTTCCATTTGCCTTTGTCAATAGCAGGGAACTCCTCCATGGCGTTGTGTTTGGATAGGGCGATGGGATTGCCTGGGGCTTCATAAGCCATCCCAGTAACCATTATTTCATCAGATTCATGAGTCGGCTGAGCAGGGTTGGGCGGCTTATCAGTTTTTGGATTAGTGTCCATGGCGTCTTGAGTGACGGGATGATCTTCTGGAGGGGGATCATCCATAACAGCTTCTGATTCTTGATGCAAGGCCCTAGGGGCGGCATATTGTGCCGGTTCAACAGTCTTGGGCTCTTCATCCGGCTTGTCAATTTTCTGCTTCTTGATGGGCTTGGCCATAGCGCTGAAAAGGAAGCATGAGACAGAGTTAATATGACAATTAAGTGCATAATTCAAAAGTGGGCAAGATTTAATGTTCTTACCCAGGCACAATTTTGAAAATCGGGATTTGAGTCCCAGTTGAGTCGCCGGAGGAGGAATGAGATGTTCCCTGATAGTTTGAATTAGACGGGTTAAGAGGTTGTCGAAAAAAACCCGCCTTTGGATAAGATAAGTTATAAATGGTTGAAACCTCTGGTCAACGTTTGCGAATTGCCAGGGTGTCCGGTCAACCGGAGGATAAAACTCCACCGCCGCTGTACCGGGTGGTGCGGCGAGCTTCATGTTGCTGCTTCTTCTTCAAAAGAAAGTTGAGATCCAAGTGAGCTAAAGGGTGAGAAAATCTTACTTTCCGGCTTGCTTGTCGTGTTTTCTGTGTTGGCAGAGGTTCTGAGCCAGAGGAGAGAGTAATTACCTCTTTGTCATCAGCGCAGCTGGCCTCCGCATCATCCTGATAATGGTCATTGTCAATAAGATGTAAAAATAATGAGCCAAGGGAGTCAAGTTCTATCTCTGACTCATCATCATCATCATCATCATCATCATCATCATCATTATTGTCCAAGTTGAATAACTCGGCGGGATTGGTCTTTTTCTTGGCGGGCTTTTTGATAGCCTTGCTCGTGGTCCGAGTTTTCCTGGACGACTTATTCTGCAGCTTTTTAGCCCAAAAAGGTGAATTGACCTGCAAAAAATTGAATGAGTGTGAATAGGTAGTACAGGTGAAAAACATGATTCAAGTGAGAACTTGATTAAAAACTTACACCTGACGGTTTGTTCAGAACGCAGAAAGGACTTAATCTAACTTTACTGCAGTCTCCCAAGCTCTCATTTAACAGAGACTTGGTCATCTCATTGATGTCTTCATCAGCCAATTCAATTTGACAGTGGCGTTGAGGATCTGAGAACTCGCCGGTATATTCATGCATTAAACCGGGACGGTGACTTAGAGGTAATACTCTCTAGGCGACCCAGCATCAAACCAGATCAATTCCAGTTAAGCTGTTGGCCATTAAGGCCTAGATCTTTGACAACACTGGCATGTACTTCTTCCGCTCTGCTGTGCTGATGCGGTCTGGAAGATGATGCCTGTTACTTAGCCGGCTGGGGTGATAACCCGGCAAGGGATTTTCCCCTTCTGGAGAAGTATCTTTGCAGTAAAACCAAGTTTGATTCCAGTCTTTGGGATGACTAGAAAGAGTGCTAGCTGGGAAGGTGGCCTCTTTCCGGCGCTGTATAGAAATGCCGCCTAGCTCTAGGCTGGGCCCGTCCGTGAACTTGTTCTGTCGGTTTAAGTAATAGAACTCAGTTCTATGGTGGGCTCCTATTGAAGGTACACCTTGCAGAATACTTGGAAGTTGTAGATGTTTGAAACGGAATTTGGTCCGATGTCCTGAGGATGGAGCTTGAAAATGTGCATCACATCACAAAAGAATTTTGAGCCAGGAGGGCTGAAGCCCCAGAGCATGTGATCAGTGAAGATAACTACTTCACCGTCCTTGGGCTCAGGAGGAGTTCCGGTGCCTGGGCCCCTCCAATGGATGATGTACTTTTTGGCCAGGACACCTGTTTGAACATATTCATTCAAGTCTTCCTCGGTGACCCGGGAAACGACCCAATTGCAAGCAGTGACAGTTTTGCCCATTTGGAGATTGAAAGCCTAAGAGAAAGAAACATTACCGGTTGAAAATTGCACTGTCAGATTAGACCATAAATTTAAAGGTAAGGTGCTATAAACGACTGACAGGTTAAGCCGGACGATGAACATTGAAGTGCGCGGATATTCATATTGGCGGCTTAAAAGGGGACTAATGGTACCTACCGGGTTAAGATTTCTGCTGTTAAGCCGGACAGAGTTTAAAAATCAACTGTGTTGTGCAGAGCCAAATTATGAGGATAAATAAACAAGCATGGTTAAATTGGAGAAGTATTGTCGTTTTATGCAAGATATGAAGCATATGATGGCGGTTCAAACAGGGCCTAGTGTTGCAGAGTTGGTCACAGTTTATGATATAAGCCGCCATGGCAGTTATGGTGCTTCAAATTTATCAGTGAAAATTTTGCTAAGTGTTGGATAAATAGATTTCACAAGATGGAGCTATAATTTTGGATCTACGGCAATTTAGAAAAGGCAGTAAATTCTAAAACCTAAGGTGGCGGCAGCAGAAAAGTTTGGGTGCTCCAATGAGGTCTTCTATGGAAAGATGTTATTCTAATAATAAAAATGAATGCTAAACTACTACCGCACAAGGTTCATGACCTATTCAGATTAAAAGCTGCTTGAGTTGAAGGAGAAAATGAAGAACGGCGAAGAACACCGATGAACAGAAGAAACCCTAATGTAGATCTGAGATAAAAGAGAGGAGCACTTACAGGTGATGAGGGACAGCGGTGGCGCGCCGGAGTTCTCTCGTCTGATCAGGTCGATGTAGCGGCCTGAGTTGGTGTAGTGGTCGGAGGTCGCGGCGGCGGAGCTAGGGCGACAGAAGAGACGCGAGAGGAAGACGAAGGTGAGGAGGCAAGGGGGGAAATGATAAAGACCCTCATTCCTATTTATAAAAGGGTGGATACAAGGCATGCGCAAGAATCGAGGAGGCCGAAATCATCATATGGCTATATGGACGCCTAGATTTCCGGGATGGTCATTAAGATAAGGACTAGTTAAAGATATTCTGGGCCTCGTGCGAGATTAATGCGAAATTACATCATGGCAGTTTAAGAAGATTATGTGAGCTGATGTCATGGCGGGTTACAACAAGTTTACCAAACAAGTGATGCAAGATTTTGACAAGTCAGGTATTGAAGATTGATATGAACAAGTTCAAATCAACCTAGGGCCTAATGTTGCGGTTATAACTATTGGGTATGAACTTCCTAGGAGGGGTCGGGTCATACCACTGACGACTTATCAATGACGATGGCGGCTCATACAAAGCCCATTGACGGCCCAAGACCCAGATGCGAGTTGACGCCCAAGAGGATGAACTGCCATATGTGTATAACTTGTTTTGTAAGGCAAGCATACCAAGTCACCGAGCCGGACACGTTGTGTATGAGCCGATCGGGACTCCGTGAGCCACCGGGTGTCTTCCTGTGTATATAAAGGGACGACCCGGCGGCGGTTTAGGGACAGAAAATAACAGATCGAGAACTAGGTCAAGCGTATTTGCTCCCTAGTAATCAAAAACCAAGCAATGCAACCCCAAACTGGAGTAGGCTTTTACCTCCACGTGAGGGGCCGAATCAGTATAAACTCTCCGTGTCCTTTCTCCCGATTAACCCCTTTAAGCTAACCTAGTTGCGATGGCTCCACGACTAAGTCCTTCCGCTAGGACATCTGCCGTGTCCAGTCCACAACAAACATGTTGTCATGCATGGATCAGGAGAGCGTCCCTTGTATATTAGAGCATAGTATGGTTGTTATGACCCTTTGGCGTATCCATTATTTTTCCTGGTGGGGAGACTGGTTGGAATCGATGGTTGCCATATGTTCATACACAAGAAGATGAAGGCCATGAGTCTAACACGGGTATGATTTTATAGTTTTAGATTTGTAACATGGTCAATTAAAACAACAAAAAAACTAATATTCTGAACTGCTTGTGTTTAAAAGGTCCAGCTGGTAGTTCAGAACAAGGTCAAGACCGGTCTACTGACTTGCCTACAAGTGTTAATTTAACGGAAATAGATGATGACACAATGCAAACTACATTTGATAATTCTGAACAATTTGATGAACACGTGGCTGATTTGCCCCTAGGTAAATTTCATCATTTAGACATGTCTATTTTAAGGGTGTCCCATTTGTTTAATGTTATGAATCTTCTTCCAGACGATAACGAGGACAACTAGGATGAGGAGGACGAACATGTTCAATCAAGAAAATATGTATCTGCAAGGGAGTATTACTGCTTCAAGCTGATGATCAAGAAGAAGCTTTTTAACATCATCCTATCCGGGGGGCGCCTTTTCCAACAATGGGCCATTGATATGTACATTAAGATCGAGACAATGAGGCTGGATTGGTACTCCAAGCCAGAAAATCAGAAGATTATACGTGCAGACCTCTACCAGTTACCATTCTTAGGGTTGTTTTTATATGACATTAGCGACCTCACTTTTAATATAAAGTTCGGTATTCTTAATGCATGCATTATGTATCTTCTATGTAGGGTCTTGTAGATACGATCGCTGCTGGTGAGTCATGTGGTGATTGGATTGGTAAAAGGATTGTGTTAGGACATTTCCTAGTGGTGATAGAGATATGCAGAGAATGTTCCTAGATGCAATTGCCATAGTGCAGCGATGGGGTAAACCAGATTACTTTATCACAATAACATGCAACCCTACTGGGAGAAGATAACAACAGAGTTGATGCCCGGACATCTACCACATGATCGACCAGATCCTGGTTGCAAGAGTGTACAAAGCAAAGCAGCGAGATTTGATGGACTTACTCATCAAGAAGAAGCATTTTGGAGAGGTTGCGACCTATGTTCATGTGCTCGAGTTTCAGAAAAGAGGGCTCCCACACGAACATATCCTTCTAATCATGAAGGTAGGTAGCAAGTTAAAGACTCCAGATGACCATGACAGAGTCATAGTAGCAGAAATACATGATAAAGATAAATACCTTGGCCTGCATGCTCTGGTCATAAAACACATGTTGCACGGGCCATGTGGTGTCCTCGATAAAAAATGTTCTTGCATGATTGATGAGCAGTGTCGTTTTCACTATCCTCGGGAGTTTTGCCCCGCTACACAGTAGGGAAAGGACTCATATCCCATATATAGGAGGAGGGATGATGGACGTCGAGTAAAAGTGAGAGGAGCAGAGTTGGACAATAGGTGGATGGTGCCTTACAACCCCTTTCTTCTCATGAAGTACAACTGCCACATCAATGTAGAAGCTTGCTCGAGCATCTAGGTAGTGAAGTATTTGTTCAAGTACATTTACAAGGGACATGAACGAACATCATTTTCATTCGAGTAGGACATCATCAACAATGGGGGGTCATTAATGAGATCCGCCAATACCGAGATGCACGATATGTATCACCTCCAGAGGCTATCAACATGCTTTTACGCTTTAAAATGTTTGGAATTAGTCCTTCAGTCTTGTAGTTGCAACTCCATTTGCCAGGCATGCACATGGTCGCATTTAAAGCCAATGATAATCTGAAAGATGTTGATAAGCCATCTTCTTCGAGAACCATGCTTACTGAGTACTTCAAAATGAATCGAATGAATCCTTATGCACGACAATGGCTGTACAGAGATTTTTCGGAACACTTAGGATGGGATGCATCAAAGAAGAGATGGTATAAAAGAAAACAAAGGCCACAGATTGGTAGAACTGTGTATGCACGCCCTGCTGATGAGGAGAGGTACTATTTGCGGGTGCTCTTGAATCATGTCCGAGGTGCGACATCATATGATGATTTAAAAAAGGTGTGAGGCATTACGTGCTCTACTTTCAGAGATGCTGGTGAACAATTAGGATTAATTGAGCACGTCAAATCACTTGATCACTGCCTGACTGAAGCTGCCACATTTCAGATGCCTTGTGCTCTTAGACGCTTGTTTGCCACTATCTTAGTATTTTGTGAGGTTACAAAAATCCGAGAGTTGTGGGACAAACACCTAGAGTACCGATGTTCCCAGCCCAATGAGACAATACTTGAGCAGATGGTCCTTAGAGACATTAGGGATTTGTTGCATTCCATGGGGAAGGATATTAAAACGTATGGCCTTTTTTGACAGAAAACCTATGGCCTTCTAGAGCTGGTTAATACAAATGCTTTTCTAGGCGATGAGTGCATGGAGGTTAGAGAGGAGAGGGAGGTTGGTGTGGACCAAGAACATATTGATCTTATCAACTCTTTAAACAGTGAGAAACTAGCTGGGTTCAATGACATCATGGACCATATCATGAACAAAAAAGCCAAGTCTTCTTTCTCGATGCTCCAGGAGGCACTGGGAAGACATACTTGTTCAAGGCATTGCTTGCTAAGGTGCGTTCAATGGGTGAGATAGCCATTGCCACTGCTACATCAAGTATAGCAGCCTCGATATTACCTGGAGGGCGTACTGCCCACTCTAGGTTCAAAATACCCATTAAACTCACTGACAACAACATGTGTGGTCTCACAAAGCAAAGTGGTACGACAAAATTGCTGAAAGAGGCGGCCTTGATAATTTGGGATGAAGTTGCCATGACAAAGCATCAAGCCGTGGAGGTGTTTGATAGGTCACTCCAAGACATAACGGGATGTGCTTTGCCGTTGGGGGGGGGGTATTGTCAGTTTTGGTGGAGATTTTAGGCAAGTCCTTCCAGTGGTTCCAAAAGGGACAAGAGCACATATCACAGATGCTACAATATAGAGATCCTATATATGGTAGAAGATTCATAAGATACACCTTACACGTAACATGAGATCACAAGCTGACCCTTTGTTCTCTGAGTATCTCTTAAGGATTGGCAATGGAACCGAAGAAATGATAGGTGATGACTATGTGGGTCTCCCTGAGGACATTGTGATCAGTCATACTGATGATGAAACCGCAATGAATAGACTAATCAGAGAAGTTTTCCCCTCTCTTAGTGCCAATGCTAAATCAAGAGAGTACATGAGCTCGCATGCTATTCTTTCCATGAAGAATGACTATGTTGATGATATGAATTCCAAGATGATTGACATGTTTCCTGGCCAAGAGAAGCTATTCCATAGCTTCGACTCTATTGAGGATGACTACTCGAACAATTACCCGATTGACTTTATGAATTCGCTCACCGCAAATGGATTGCCACCACATGTGTTGAAAGTGAAAGTCAATTGCCTCATCATTCTGCTACGGAACCTCGAACCTCACAATGGCCTCTGCAATGGAACAAGGCTAATGATTAGAGCCTTGCAAGATAATGCAATTGATGCAGAGATTGTTGGTGGGCAACATGTTGGGAAGAAGTCTTTATACCGAGGATCCCTTTGTCACCATCAGAGGACATCTTGCTTTCCTTCAAGCTTAAGAGGAAATAATTCCCCATCCGCCTAAGTATTGCGATGACCATTAACAAGGCGCAGGGCCAGACCATCCCAAATGTTGGAATTTATCTTCCCGAGCCGGTGTTCTCCCATGGTCAGCTGTATGTTGCCTTGTCAAGGGGTGTATCAAGGCGCACGATGCGAATTTTGGCCAAGCCGAACAAACAGATTGATAAATCAGGAAAAAGCACCGAGAATATTGTCTATAGAGATGTTTTATAGGGATGATGTAGGTTCGTTCTTCTTTGACTGATATTTATTCAAGCTATTTTGTAGTCAACCAAACTTTGTTAGCTTTTTTTATTTTTTATTTGAATCATCATTTTATTTAAATACATATGGGCATGCCAACAATTTCTGAATCATCATTTTATTTAAATACGAAATGTGTTTACAAGTCTGAAATGGTTTCATGTTGTGAATTATGAAGTAGTTACCTATCACTTATGGAGATATGTCATTTATGGAGATATGTCATTCCTAACTACTGATTAGCCACATACATGACTTTCCTAACTTGCTACTGATATTAATCAATTTATATTCCAAAAATAATTTGTGGGGTCAGGTATGTCTTTCACTCCCAAATAATATCAATGTTTACCTAAGAAATAAATATGGATTCTATAGTTAATGGCTTGGTAGAACTCTTGCTAAATTACATATAAACTGCAATCTGATCCAACTTTACACAATGCAGATATGGAAGGGAAAATCCATATTGATGTGATATGGGATTCACACTGATGTTTCATGACCTTTGGTCCCTGTAATACTGGAAGCAATCCAATCGCTTGTTCAAGTGTCAAATAAGAAGATGTGCATGTTTCCAACACTTATCTTCAGGAGTGAAATTGTTTTGCCACTGAAAATGAGCATGTGTCATTTGTCTTCCCTGTCATGTAAAAAACATGTTTATTTCCCTTAAATTAGAGTGAAAAACAGGGTAGACTGTTGGTTAATGTGATATTTTATTTTTGTTAGATGGCTTGAAATTTCTTTAACATCACTTTTAATGTTAATGTCATGTACCATCATATTTATTTCCAAACTGTGGTGTGAGGTTATATTGCTAGTTTATGTCATGTTCGGTTCACAAATATATATTGCCAGTCCGTGCCTTTAAGCTTTGTTGGTAGATTCTGTCATTTACAGTGCATAAAATCTTTTTCTACTTTTAGTGTAAAATTGACTTGTACACAGTTTGACATTTTCAGACATTGTGATTACATGTGCTTGCTTTCGCTATATTTACTATAGGTAGTGTTCTGACAGATTTTATAAAGTATGTCAATAGTTGGATCATGTATCCTTGACTTGATAGACAAGTTCAAAGATTTACATTCTTAAGAGTGCATAACCGACACGCTAGATCCTAACTTCTACTGCTTGCATAACCAACAGTCAGTTCAAGGAAGCTTTAGGTCTTACCTTGAAAATTTCTTTTACCTCTTCCAACCAGCACATACATGTTTTCCAATTATTGATTATTGATTTTACACAAAAAAAGTTTCCAATAATCTTTTCTACAATAGGCCAACATAATCAAAGGAGTTACTAAAAGTAGCTTGAAAATACCAAGGAAACCTGCAGGCATGGCCGCTGCAATAACCAATCCTCCTCCCTCGACACTTATGCCACCGCTCCCCTTCCTGCGATCCAATTTTCTCTCTATTTCATAACTCTATGATACGTGAATAGAGAACGAAGAGGTATGGATGCATACGGTAGTCCCTTGACCACAAAAACGTTCGTGCTTGGCCACACGGGGAGCGAACGCCTCTGGATACCAATGTCACGTCATCCGGTCCGGTGTGCCAAGATCTGTGCTTGTCACCGGACGGCAGTCACCATATTCAGGCCGCACGTCAAAAAGAGTGATGTCAGACATGTTGTCAGATATGTGTCATTTGGGTCCCTTTCTTTTTGGAGGTACGAGGGAGTTCTAGGAGACATGCTGGACTTGTTCCAACGTACCGGAGTAGTAGTGACAAGTGACAAATTTGCCTTCACTTGTGTGTCCTCGGTGCCATCGGTGCTAGCTAAGCTAGCCAAGCCTCGACAAGCAAACATTCGTCGCCCTCATGCTCACGCCTCCGTCATCATCATCAACATAATGACGGACAAACACTATAGTGGTATAACTGAAAATCTTGTAGTGACCTCGTCAATCTCGTCACCTCGCCGTCTCGACCATGCCGGCGCCGGCCAGGATGGCTGCAGGCGTTCGTCGCATTCAAAACCCGACCTTCTTTTTAAGACATGGGGCTAACAGAACCAGCGACAGCCCCAGACGTCGCCAAAGGCATCAGTATCGAACTATCTCTCTTGCCAGTACGGGCAGCAGGGGATGGTTTACCAGGGAGCACCAAACGGCCGGGCAAACGGCACCGGGGCCGGGCATGACGACGTCGGGAGCGCCGCTAAGGCGCACTTCGTCTTCGTCCCGCTCATGTTCCAGGGCCACGTGATCCCGGCGGTGGACACCGCTCTGCTGCTGGCCACCCACGGCGCGCTCGCCAGCGTCGTCGCCACGCCGTCCAACGCCGCGCGCATCCGCCCGACGGTCGACCTCGCGCGGCGGTCCGGCCTGCCCATCCGGCTCGTGGAGCTCCCGCTCGACTGCGCCGCCGAGGGCCTGCCCGAGGGAGCCGACGACGTCGACAAGATCCCGCTTGGCCTCGAGGTGAACTACTTCCGCGCCCTGACGCTCCTCGCGGAGCCGCTCGAGCGCCACCTCCGCGCGCACCCGCCGTACCCGACGTGCATCGTCTCCGACTTCTGCCACGCATGGACCGTGCAAGTCGCGGCCAGTCTCAAGGTCCCGCGGCTCTGCTTCTTCAGCATGTGCGCCTTCTGCGTCCTGTGCCAGCACAACGTCGAGAGGTACAACTCCTACGACGCCGTGGCCGACGACAACGAGCCGGTGGTCGTACCGGGCCTGGAGAGGCGAATCGAGGTGACCAGGGCGCAAGCCCCCGGGTTCTTCCGGGCGCCCGGGTTCGAGAAGCTAGCCGATGAAATCGAGTTGGCGCTAGCTGAGTCCGATGGCGTCGTCATGAACTCCTTCCTGGAGATGGAGCCGGAGTACGTCGCTGGGTACGCGGCCGCCAGGAACTTGAAGCTGTGGACCATCGGGCCGGTGTCGCTGTACCACCAGCACGCCGCCACGCTAGCAAAGAGAGGGAACACCACCACCGCCATTGACGCCGACGAGTGCCTCCGATGGCTCCAGGGCAAGGAGCCCAGCACCGTCGTGTACGTCAGCTTCGGGAGCATCGTGCACGCCGACCCGAAGCAGACCGTCGAGCTCGGGCTCGGGCTCGAGGCGTCGGGGCACCCGTTCGTCTGGGTTCTGAAGAACCCCGACCAATACAGCGAGGACGTGCGCGAGTTCCTGCAGGACCTCGAGGAGCGCGTCGCCGGCCGCGGGATGCTGATCAGAGGGTGGTCGCCACAGGTGCTTATCCTGAACCACGTGGCGGTGGGTGGCTTCGTGACGCACTGCGGGTGGAACTCGACATTGGAGGCGATCACGGCCGGGCTGCCAGTGGTGACATGGCCGCACTTCTCGGACCAGTTCTTGAACGAGAAGCTGGCCGTGGAGGTGCTGGGAATAGGCGTGAGCGTCGGTATTAAGGAGCCATTGCTGTGGGCGGCGAAGAAGGGGGTCGTGGTGGGTAGAGAGGTGGTGGAGGCGGCGGTCAGGAACATCATGGACGGAGGAGGAGAGGGGGGCGAGAGGAGGAGGAAGGCGCTGGCGCTCTCGGAGAAGGCGAGGGCGGCCGTGCAGAAGGGCGGGTCGTCGCTTGGTAACCTGCTAGATCTTATCAAGAATTTCGAGGTGGACGCGGGAGGTTGCACAACTGAATGAATGAGTGTCATGACAGTCTCAGAGAGCACTGCGCCAGAGTGCGCAGTTTCAAAAGAATTTTCTTTTTGCGGGTGCAGTTTCAGAAGATTATTGGGCAATCAAACCTTCCCTGATCCCCTTTCTTTCCTCTTTGTTTCTAAAAATAAAGAGTATTTTGATCATATAAAATGATCAAATTCCCTTTGCAGAGGCGTGCTACACATTGGTTGGCAGATCTTTTTAGAACATCTGTCGCCTAGCGAGCCTTCCAGTTCGATGATGCGACCAGACACGTATCGTTCCTTTTGTTTCTCTTGTTTCGTGCAACAAAACCATTGTTGCGAAGGGAAAGTAGTAGCTGCACCCACCTTCGGTGCACCCACGAAGTTTCAGAAGACCTATTTTTTGCGGGTGCAGTTTGAGAAGATTATTGGGCAACGAAACATTTTCCCGATTTTTTTAGGCGATGCTACGCGTTGGCCGGCGGATCATTAAAAAAGATCTGCCAACTCACTGATCATTGGATGTACAAGTTAAGATCTGTCTGATCTACCGCGTAAGCACCCACCTCTTTGCAATAAGAGTGTTGTCGTAGAAGACCCTCTACAACAATCAGCTTGTTGCAATCACCCGAGCATGTACTTTGTTATTTTTTGCAACAAAGGTCTTATCGTAGAATTATTTCCGCAACAAATGTCTTGTTGCAGAAATTTTTATTTTATTTTTTTGCAACAGAGGTCTTGTTGAAGAAATTATTCGCAACAAATTTCTTATTGCAACTTTTTTCCCGCAACAGAAGTCTTGTTTGCAGAAATTTTAAATATGGATTGCAGAAATCCTTTTGCAACAAGGGTCATGTTGCAGAACTTTTTTTTGCAAATAGAGACCGTGACATGTAGGAGATGGTGCTGACAGCAGGAGCTTGAGGTGGCGGTGTCCATGGCTGGCCATGGCCAAGGCGGGCGTTGTTGCAGGAGCTTGAGGTGGTTGCGGGAACGGCCAAGGCGGGTGTTGTTGCAGGAGCTTGAGGTGGTCGCGGGCACGACCAAGGCGGGCGTTGCTGCAGGAGCTTGAGATGGTGGCTGACATGGCAGGCGTTGCTGAAGAAGATGGTGGTGGCTGAGGTGGGCGTTGTAGCGTATGGGACACAGGTTGAGGAAGAGATAAGATGAGAAAGAGAAACGTGGGTAGTCTAGTAGACATGTGGCACGCAACCAAGAAGGCGGACGCGAGCGTGAGAATCCGCCGGTTGATGTTAATCATTTCTCAT
The DNA here is from genome assembly GCF_018294505.1 of Triticum aestivum. Classification (NCBI taxonomy): domain Eukaryota; kingdom Viridiplantae; phylum Streptophyta; class Magnoliopsida; order Poales; family Poaceae; genus Triticum; species Triticum aestivum. The sequence continues at coordinate 129,972,963 of NC_057812.1, read as the reverse complement.
CTTTTTTTCGCTCTTTGTTCCTAACAAGAAGGAGCATAATTTGATCATATAAAAAGATCAGATTCTGGGACGTCTGGATCTTTTTGGCTAGCGAGCTGTCCGATTCGATGATGCGTCCACTCCCGTATCGTTCCTTCTCTTCTCTAGTTTCCTACAAAAAAACCATTGTTACAAAATGTCGTCTTTTTTAATTTTCTACAACAAGACTCATGTTGCAAGATCTCTTCTCTAATTTTTACAACAAAACCTTTATTGAAAAATTGCAACAACATTTCCCGCCGCCGCTTCTAATTTTCTACAACAAGAGCCTTGTTGCAAAAATTAAAACATCATCTCCGGCCGCGTGTCGCACTTGCACAGTCGTCGCTGCCACCGTTTTGCAACAACGCCATTGTTGCAGAAATATGTCACAGAGGTGATGTTGTAAACAATGACGCAGGGCCGAGCGCTAGTAGTGGATGCGGATGTATGCTGGTGGTGTTGTGGTTGTTGCAGCGTTGGGTTACAAGACAACGGCGAGGTTGGGGCTCCGCATTTGGTAAAAGTCATATCCGCAAGATAGTATAATTTTGATCATAGAAAACAAGGTAAGGTTCCTAACATTAAACATATTGCAGTGAGCACCCGAAACGTTTTTATTTTCTTACAAACAAGGACAAAATTTCAACAAGTTGGGAGAATCTTCACTAGAAATTTTGGCAGCATAACAGGTGGTGAGGGATGCACACTTATATAAAAATTCCAAACAACTACACTTGACAAAGATTCAAAATCCAGGAGGGATGATAAACAACAAACAAACACTTGCAGCAAGAAAGCTGGCTTTTCACCACTATTCCAAAAACACCACCACAATCCAACTAAACTCATGAATCTAATGGCTACATCATCGGCCGACGATGCCATCAATCATAACATGCCCCACCTCTTCTTCAGCAAGGAACATCTTCTTGAGTATGGATTCATTGACGCGCCACTCCTACATAAGACAACACTTGTTGTCGGAGGGATTGACCACGAGTAGCCTCATCAATACCCTATAATATTTCAGGACATCGGCGCTAGCTGCTGAAGGAAATATGCCCTAGAGGCAATAATAAAGTTGTTATTTATATTTCCTTATATCATGATAAATGTTTATTACTCATGCTAGAATTGTATTAACCAGAAAGCTTAGTACATGTGCGAATACATAGACAAACAGAGTGTCACTAGTATGCCTCTACTTGACTAGCTCGTTAATCAAAGATGGTTAAGTTTCCTAGCCATAGACATGAGTTGTCATTTGATGAACGGGATCGCATCATTAGAGAATGATGTGATTGACATGACCCATCCGTTAGCTTAGCACTATGATCGTTTAGTTTATTGCTATTGCTTTCTTCATGACTTATACATGTTCCTATGACTATGATATTATGCAACTCCCGAATACCAGAGGAACACTCAGTGTGCTATCAAACGTCACAACGTAACTGGGTGACTATAAAGATGCTCTACAGGTGTCTCCAATGGTGTTTGTTGAGTTGGCATAGATCGAGATTAGGATTTGTCACTCCGATTGTCAGAGAGGTATCTCTGGGCCCTCTCGGTAATGCACATCACTATAAGCCTTGCAAGCAATGTGACTAATGAGTTAGTTACAGGATGTTGCATTACGGAACGAGTAAAGAGACTTGCCGATAACGAGATTGAACTAGGTATTGAGATACTGATGATCGAATCTTGGGCAAGTAACATACCGATGACAAAGGGAACAACGTATGTTGTTATGCGGTTTGACCGATAAAGATCTTCGTAGAATATGTAGGAACCAATATGAGCATCCAGGTTCCACTATTGGTTATTGACTGGAAGTGAGTCTCGGTCATGTCTACATAGTTCTCGAACCCGTAGGGTCCGCACGCTTAATGTTCGATGGCGATCGGTATTATGAGTTTATGTGTTTTGATGTACTGAAGGTAGTTCAGAGTCCCGGATGTGATCACGGACATGATGAGGAGTCTCAAAATGGTCGAGACATAAAGATCGATATATTGGAAGGCTATGTTTGGATATTGGAATGGTTCCAGATGAGTTTGGCCATTTACCGGAGTACCGGGGGGTTACCAGAACCCCCCGGGGAGTTAATCGGCCTTAATGGGCCCTAGTGGAGAAAGAGGGCAGCAGGCAAGTGGTGGGGCGCGCCCCTTAGGCCCAAATCGAATTGGTTTAGGGTTTGGGGGGCCGGCCCCCTTTCCTTCTCCTCTCCTCCTCCTTCCTCCTTCTCCTGTAGGAATAGGAAAGGGGGGGGGGCAAACCTACTTGGTAGGATTGCCCCCCTTGGGCGCGCCTCCACCTAGGCCGGCCCTCTCCTCCTCCCCCCTTTATATACACGGGAGGGGGTCACCCCATAGACACACAAGTTGATTGTTTAGCCGTGTGCGGTGCCCCCCTCCACAAAATTCCACCTCGGTCATATCGTTGTAGTGCTTAGACGAAGCGCTGCGTCGGTAACTTCATCATCACCGTCATCACATGGTCGTGCTGACGAAACTCTCCCTCGGCCTCAGCTGGATCAAGAGTACGAGGGACGCCACCGAGCTGAACGTGTGCAGATCGTGGAGGTGTCGTGCGTTCGGTACTTGATCGGTTGGATCGCGAATTCGACTACATCAACCGCGTTACTCAACGCTTCCGCTTTCGGTCTACGAGGGTACATAGACATACTCTCCCCCTCTTGTTGCTATGCATCTCCTAGATAGATCTTGCGTGATCATAGGATTTTTTTTGAAATACTATGTTCCCCAACAGTGGCATCCGAGCCAGGTCTATGCATAGATGTTATATGCACGAGTAGAACACAAAGGAGTTGTAGGCTGGGTATATACATATTGCTTGTCGTCACTAATTGATTCTTGATTCAGCGGTATTGTTGGATGAAGCTGCTCAGACCGACATTACGCATACGCTTACGCGAGACTGCTTCTACCGACATGCTTCGCACACAGGTGGCTACTGGGTGCATGTTTCTCCATCTTTAGTTGAATCGGATTCAATGAACAGGGTTCTTTCTGAAGATCAAAAAGCAATCACTATATCGCGTTGCGGTTTTTCATGCGTAGGTAAGAACGGTTCTTGTTAAGCCTGTAGTAGCCACGTAAAACTTGCAACAACAAAGTAGAGGACGTCTAACTTGTTTTTGCAGGGCATGTTCTGATATGATATGGTCAAGACGTGATTATATAAATTGTTGTATGAGATGATCATGTTTTGTAACACAGGTATCGGCAACTGGCAGGAGCCATATGGTTGTCGCTTTATTGTATGAAATGCAATTGCCATGTAATTGCTTTACTTTATCACTAAGCGGTAGCGGTAGTCGTAGAAGCAATAGTTGGCGAGACGACAACGATGCTACGATAGAGATCAAGGTGTCAAGCCGGTGATGATGGTGATCATGACAGTGCTTTGGAGATGGAGATCAAAGGCACAAGATGATGATGGCCATATCATATCACTTATATTGATTGCATGTGATGTTTATCTTTTATGCATCTTATTTTTCTTAGTATGACGATAGCATTATAAGACGATCTCTCACTAAATTTCAAGGTACAAGTGTTCTCCCTGAGTATGCACCATTGCTACAGTTCGTCGTGCCGAGACACCACGTGATGATCGGGTGTGATAAGCTCTACGTTCATATACAATGGGTGCAAGCCAGTTTTGCACACGCAGAATACTCGGGTTAAACTTAACGAGCCTAGCATATGCAGATATGGCCTCGGAACACTGAGACTGAAAGGTCGAGCGTGAATCATATCGTAGATATGATCAGCATAGTGATGTTCACCATTGAAAACTACTCCATCTCACGTGATGATTGGACATGGTTTAGTTGATATGGATCACGTGATCACTTAGATGATTAGAGGGATGTCTATCTAAGTGGGAGTTCTTAAGTAATATGATTAATTGAACTTAAATTTATCATGAACTTAGTCCTGATAGTATTTGCATATCTATGTTGTAGATCAATTGCTCACGTATAGCTTCCCTGTTTTATTTATGATATGTTCCTAGAGAAAACTATGTTGAAAGATGTTAGTAGCAATGATGCGAACTAACCCCATGATCTAATGATTATCCTTATTGCTGCATAGAAGAATTATGTCCTTGATGTACCGCTAGGTGACGGACCTATTGCAGGAGCAGATGCAGATGTTATGAACGTTTGGCAAGCTCGGTATGATGACTACTTGATAGTTTAGTGCGCCATGCTTTATGGTTTAGAACCGAGACTTCAAATATGTTTTGAATGCCACAGACCATATAAGATGTTCCAAGAGCTGAAATTGGTATTTCAGACTCATGCCCGAGTCGAGAGGTATGAGACCTCTGACAAGTATTTTGCCTACAAGATGGAGGAGAATAGCTCAACCACTGAGCATGTGCTCATAATGTCTGAGTACTACAATCGCTTGAATCGAGTGGGAGTTAATCTTCCAGATAAGATAGTGATTGACAAAGTTCTCTAGTCACTATCACCAAGTTACTAGAACTTCGTGATGAACTATAATATGTAAGGGATGACGAAAACGATTCCCGAGCTCTTCGCGATGCTGAAATCAGCGAAGGTAGAAATCAAGAAAAGCATCAAGTGTTGATGGTTGACAAGACCACTAGTTTCAAGTAAAAGGGCAAGGGAAAGAAAGGGAACTTCAAGAAGAATGGCAAGCAAGTTGCCACTCCCATGAAGAAGCCCAAAGCTAGACCCAAGCTTGAAACTGAGTGCTTCTACTGCAAAGGAAATGGTCACTGGAAGTGGAACTTCCCTAGATACTTGGCGGATAAGAAGGATGGCAAAAGTGAACAAAGGTATATTTGATATACATGTTATTGATGTGTACTTTACTCATGTTTATAGCAACCCCTCAGTATTTGATACTGGTTCATTTGCTAAGAGTAGTAACTTGAAATGGGAGTTGCAAAATAAACGGAGATTAGTTAAGGGTGAGTTGATGATGTGAGTTGGAAGTGATTCCAAGGTTGATAAGATCACCATCGCACACTCCCTTTACCTTCTGGATTAGTGTTGAACCTAAAATAAAAGTTATTTGGTGTATGCGTTGAGCATGGATATGATTGGATCATGTTTATTGCAATACGGTTATTCATTTAGGTCAAAGAATAATTGTTGTTCTATTTACATGAATAAAACCTTCTATGGTCGTACACTCATATAAATGGTTTATTGAATCTCGATCGTAATGGTACACATATTTATAATATTGAAGGCAAAAGATGCAAAGTTAATAGTGATAGTGCAACTTATATGTGGCACTACCGTTTAGGTCATATTGGTGTAAAGCGCATGAAGAAACTCCATGCCGATGGATTTTTGGAATCACTTGATTATGAATCACTTGATGCTTGCGAATCATGCCTCATGGGCAAGATGACTAAGACTCCGTTCTTCGGAACAATGAAGCGAGCAACTGACTTATTGGAAATAATACATACTGATGTATGCGGTCCGATGAGTGTAGAGGCTCGCGGCGGGTATCATTATTTTCTGACCTTCACAGATGATTTGAGCAATACGGGTATATCTACTTGATGAAACATAAAGTCTGAAACATTTGAAAAGTTCAAAGAATTTCAGAGTGAAGTGGAAAATCATCGTAACAAGAAAATAAAGTTTCTACGTTCTGATCGCAGAGACGAATATTTGAGTTACGAGTTTGGTCTTCATTTGAAACAATGTGGAATAATTTTGCAACTCACACTAACTGGAACACCACAGCGTAATGGTGTGTCTGAACGTCATAACCGTACTTTATTAGATATGGTGCGATTTATGATGTTTCTTACCGATTTACCACTACCGTTTTGGGCTAATGCATTAGAGACAGCTGCATTCACATTAAGTAGGGCACCATCTAAATCCGTTGAGACGACACCATATGAACTATGGTTTGGCTAGAAACCTAAGCTGTCGTTTCTTGAAGTTTGGGGTTGCGATGCTTATGTGAAAAAGTTTCAACTTGATAAGTGATAGTCTCCATCATATCTACTTTTCCAAACACTTTTGCCCTTGTTTTGGACTCTAACTTGCATGATTTGAATGGAACTAACCCGGACTAACGCTATTTTCAGCAGAATTACCATGGTGTTATTTATGTGCAGAAACAAAAGTTCTGGGAATGACCTGAAACTTCACGGAACATCTTTTTCGGAAATAATAAAAAATCGTTGCAAAAGATGAAGACCAGGGGGGGCGCACCCTAGCCACGAGGGTGGGGGGCGCACCTGCCCCCCTACCCCGTGGGCCCCTTGGAGCTCCTCCGACCTCGACTCCAACTCTATATATTTGCTTTCGGGGAGAAAAAAATAAAGAAGAAGGATTCATCGCGTTTTGCGATACGGAGCCGTCGCCAAGCCCTAAAACCTCTCGGGAGGGCTGATCTGGAGTCTGTTCGGGGCTCCGGAGAGGGGAATCCGTCGCCATCGTCATCATCAACCATCCTCCATCACCAATTTCATGATGCTCACCGCCGTGCGTGAGTAATTCCATCGTAGGCTTGCTGGACGGTGATGGGTTGGATGAGATTTATCATGTAATCGAGTTAGTTTTGTTAGGGTTTGATCCCAAGTATCCACTATGTTCTGAGATTGATGTTGCTATGACTTTGCTGTGCTTAATGCTAGTCACTAGGGCCCGAGTGCCATGATTTCATATCTGAACCTATTATGTTTTCATCAATATATGAGAGTTCTTGATCCTATCTTGCAAGTCTATAGTCACCTATTATGTGTTATAATCCGTTAACCCCAAAGTGATAATAATAAGGATACTTACCGGTGATGACCGTAGTTTGAGGAGTTCATGTATTCACTATGTGTTAATGCTTTGGTCCGGTACTCTATTAAAAGGAGGCCTTAATATCCCTTAGTTTCCACTAGGACCTCGCTGCCACGGGAGGGTAGGACAAAAGATGTCATGCAAATTCTTTTCCATAAGCACATATGACTATATTCGGAATACATGCCTACATTACATTGATGAATTGGAGCTAGTTCTGTGTCACCCTAGGTTATGACTGTTACATAATGAACCGCATCCGGCATAATTCTCCATCACTGATCCATTGCCTACGAGCTTTCCATATATTGTTCTCCGCTTATTTACTTTTCCGTTGCTATTGCTATCATCACTACAAAATACTAAAAACATTACTTTTGCTACCATTACCTTTTGCTATCGCTACCACTACTATCATATTACTTTGCTACTAAATACTTTGCTGCAGATATTAAGTTTCCAGGTGTGGTTGAATTGACAACTCAGCTGCTAATACTTGAGAATATTCTTTGGCTCCCCTTGTGTCGAATCAATAAATTTGGGTTGAATACTCTACCCTCGAAAACTGTTGCGATCCCCTATACTTGTGGGTTATCAAGACTATTTTCTGGCGCCGTTGCCGGGGAGCATAGCTCTGTTCTTTGAGTCACTTGGGATTTATATCTGCTTATCATTATGAAGAACTTGAGAGATCCAAAAACCAAGATTTATCCCTCAACTACGAGGGGAGGTAAGGAACTGCCATCTAGCTCTGCACTTGATTCATCTTCTGTTTTGAGTAAGCTTGCGACACCTAAACCTGCTTCTGCTATTCGTTCTGATATGTCTCATGTTATTGATGATGCCACTTCTGCTATGCATGATACTTATGATGAAACTACTTCTATGCTTGATACTACTGTGCCACTTGGTGAATTTCTTGATGAACAACTTGCTAGGGTTAGAGAGAATGAAAATATTGAATATGATAATATTGATGAAAGTGATGATGAAGACTCTCCCTCTAATGAATATGAATCACCTGTTATTCCTGAGGGTTATGTTTTTGAAAAGAAGCTGCTCTAGCTATTTTAGCTTGCAAAGATAGATACGAACTCAAGAGGTTATTAGCTAAACGGAAGCAGCAATCTCTTAATGCTAGAATGAAACCTGACCCTGCTTTTGCTACTTCACCTATCTGTGTTACCGATAAGGATTATGAATTCTCAGTTGATCCTGATATAATTACTTTGGTTGAATCTGATCCTTTTCATGGCTATGAATCTGAAACTGTTGTGGCACATCTTACTAAATTAAATGATATTGCCACCCTGTTCACTAAAGATGAGAGAACTCGCTACTTTTATATCCTTAAAATATTTCCGTTCTCATTAAAGGGTGATGCTAAGATATGGTTTAATTCTCTTGATCCTGGTTGTGTGTGTAGTCCCCAGGATATGATTTATTACTTCTCTGCTAAATATTTCCCTGCTCATAAGAAACAAGCTGCTTTGAGGGATATATATAATTTTGTGCAAATTGAAGAAGTGAGTCTCCCACAAGCTTGGGGGCGGCTTCTCCAATTACTTAATGCTTTGCCTGATCACCCTCTTAAGAAAAATGAAATACTTGATATCTTTTATAATGGACTAACCGATGCTTCCAGAGATTACCTGGATAGTTGTGCTGGTTCTGTTTTCAGGGAAACAACACCGGATGAAGCTGAAATTCTATTGAATAATATGTTGACAAATGAAAATAATTGGACACTTCCTGAGCCTATTCCTAACCAACTCCGAAGAAGAGAGGTGTTCTATTTCTCAGTCCTGAAGATATGCAAGAGGCAAAGAAATCTATGAAAGAAAAAGGTATTAAAGACGAGGATGTTAAGAATTTACCTCCTATTGAAGAAATAAACAGTCTTAATTTACTGCCTGTTGAAGAAATATATGATCTTAATCCATTACCTGTTGAAGAAACTCATGGTCTTGATAACCCGACACAGGTAGCAAAGGTAAATTCTCTCTATAGATATGATAAAGTTGAAATCCCATTTACTAAGTTTGCTAGCCCATGCTTAGATGAGTTTGGTAAATTTATGGTTAAGCAAGAAGACTTCAATGCTTATTTGGTAGATAATTGAAATACAATTCAAATATGCTTGAACACTTGGGTGATTATATGGCTAATGTTAAAGGTGAACTTAAACTTATTAGTAAACACGCTTCTATGGTTACCACTCAAGTAGAACAAGTACTTAAAGTTCAAAATGATTTGCTCAATGAATTGAATAGTAAGAATGATTATGCTATTAGAGTGGCTACTAGAACTGGTAGAATGACTAAGGAACCTCTGTATCCTGAAGGCCATCCTAAGAGAATTGAGTAAGATTCTCAAACAAATAATATAGATGCACCTAGTCCTTCTAAAAGGAAGAAAAAGAAAAATGATAGGACTTTGCATGCTTCTAATGAACCTATTGCTCAACCACCTGAGAATCCAAATGATATTTCTATTTCTGATGCTGAAACACAATCTGGTAATGAACCTGAAACTAGTAATAATGTTAATGATAATGTTCATGATGATGCTCAACCTAGCAATGATAATGATATAGAAATTGAACCCGCTGTTGGTCTTGATAACCCACAATCAAAGAATCAACGTTATGATAAGAAAGACTTTGTTGCTAGGAAACATGGTAAAGAAAGAGAACCATGGGTTCAGAAAACCATGCCTTTTCCTCCCAAACCATCCAAGAAAAAGGATGATGAGGATTTTGAGCGCTTTGCTGAAATGATTAGACCTATCTTTTTGCGTATGCGATTAACTGATATGCTTAAAATGAATCCTTATGCTAAGTATATGAAAGAAATTGTTACAAATAAGAGAAAGAAACTAGAAGCTGAAATTTCCACCATGCTTGCTAATTATACTTTTAAAGGTGGAATACCTAAGAAACTTGGAGATCCAGGAGTACCCACTATACCATGCTCCATTGAAAGAAACTATGTTAAAACTGCTTTATGTGATCTTGGAGCCGGTGTTAGTGTTATGCCTCTCTCTTTATATCGTAGACTTGATTTGAATAAGCTGACACCTACTGAAATATCTTTGCAAATGGATGATAAATCAACTGCTACACCTATCGGTATTTGTGAGGATGTGCCTGTTGTAGTTGCAAACGTTACTATTTTAACAGACTTTGTTATTCTTGATATTCCCAAGGACGATAGTATGTCTATTATTCTTGGAAGACCCTTTTTGAATACTGCAGGAGCTATTATCGATTGCACTAAAGGCAATGTCACTTTTCATGTTAATGGTAATGAGCATACGGTACACTTTTCGAGGAAACAACCTCAAGTTCATAGTTTCAACTCTATTGGAAAAATTCCATCGATTATATTTGGAGGTTTTGAATTTCCTCTTCCTACTGTCAAGAAGAAATATGATATTCTTATTATTGGGGATGTGCATATCCCCGTTGAGGTAACATAGTGTTATTCAAAATTTCTCTGGTTCCATGTTATTCGGAATAAGTTCATGAACAAGACTTGATCAACCTTGTTAATGGATTCCTTTTGATGAGCATGAGATGGATGAAACTAGAAGGCACAACTCTCTGTACCCTCCTTTTACTTTCTGTTATTTATATTAAATAAAATAAAAATAAGTATTTTCCGTCTGTTATCTGAATTATCCATGCAATATAAAAATACCTCGAAAATAAAAGTTCTCCAAATGCCCTGAAATTTAAATATGATTTTTTCTGGAATATTTGAGAATATTTTGCACCAAGAACACAGCACGGGGGGCATCCACCTGGCCACGAGGGTGGAGGGCGCGCCCCCTGCCTCATGGGCCCACGGTGGCCCTCCTCCACTTATTCCTGCACCCACACACTCCTTCTTCCTCCCACAAACACGAATATCCAGCTCAAACCTGAGTCCAAGCTCATTTTGCTGCCATTTTCGATCTCCTTGCTCAAAGCACCTCTCACAAAACTGCCCGGGGAGATTGTTCCTTGGTATGTGACTCCTCCATTGGTCCAATTAGTTTTTGTTCTAGTGCTTTATTCATTGCAAATTTGTGCTGCCTAGGTGACCCTGTTCTTGAGCTTGCATGTCAAATTTATATGGTTCCAAGTAGTTTTGATGCATGATATAGGCTCTAGGCACTTGTAGGAGTAGTTGCTATCAATTTTGTTGAGTTTGGTTTACTTTTATTTTGAAGTTACTAAAAATTTCAGAATTTTTCAGAGAATAATGAAGAGATTTTTGAGGGGCTCATCGAGCTGAAGCTCGAAGGAAAAGCAAAATGAAGAAGCAAAGAAGCCCAAATATAATCTGCCTCGCATAGCGGAGGCCTCACCGCCTTCCTCCACGACCAACGCGACCAGTATCTCTTACTCACCAATATCTTTGTGCAAAACTTTCATTTACATTCTAGAAGCTCACCACCTACAGTGGAGTTTTATTTATATGATGAGCATAAGGAGATGTCACTTTATGATTTTTGTCGGGTTTGTTTGGTCCCTTTCGAGGGCACGACAGAGGAACCACATCGCGTCGATGTGGATGGGTTTATTGATACCATCACTGTAGGGGAAACGAGGAAGGTTTCCGATGCACGAATCACTAGCATACATTTTCCTGTTTTATGCTACTTTGCAATATTTGTTAGTCGTTGCTTAATTGGTCGTGGAAACTGTGGAAACCTTAGTGTTCCTGATATTATTATTTTGTTCCACGGTTTATTCAGTGATAACTCTGTTAGTATGGGCGGTATTATTGCTAAACGGTTAAGTCTAAACCATACAAAGGGCCCCATCTTTGGAGGCATCTATGCTTCACGCCTAGCTGCACATTTTAACATACCTATTAGGCATTATGACAAGGAAGAAAAATTTCTGCCTTGTGTTTATTTAGATTATAAGAGTATGGTGGCACACGGTTTTATTGTTAAGAATAGGGAAGGGGAGCTTAAATACAAATTGTTCTTTCATAAACATCATCCGGAGACTATTACCCTGCCTGCTCCTTCCTTGTTTGATTTATCTGCAGGCCAGTACCTTGTTCCATTAGAGGCTATTCACGCCTATCGGAACCCTACATCAGTCATAGAGCCAGAGCCAGAACCACAAGTTGATCCTCCACGATAGTCTAATTACCATTGGGATTCGGAAATGATTGCCAACCAGTGGCAGTCCGAGTCTTCTTCTTCGCAGTATGACCCCAGCTATTATTATGGATATCCGCCAAGCCAGCCGTGGCCATAGACCAACTTAGGCCAAAAGCCTAAGCTTGGGGGAGTACGTATTTCTCACCGACATTATATTCATGTTCACACACTCAGTGCTAGATGTCGGTGCTCATATTTTTTCATTGTATCATCCATGCTAGTTTATTTTCCTTTTTATGCTTTCTTCTTGTGTGTTTAATAAACCTTAAGAAAAACCAAAAAATTAGTTGTAGCTTTTAATTAGTTTACTTTCTATGCTTGTAGTAGTAATTAAAAAGAAAACGCAAAAAGATTTCCTGTTCTTCTTTTGCTTGTTGGGAGCTTTCCCATGTAAATAGTTTTATTTCTTTTCTTTGGGGGTCGATAGGAGAAGACCATAATTAAATTGTTGAAGTGGCTCTTATATGCATTATTGTTGATCTGACAAAAGAGCCCATATTGCCTTGTCTTCTCCTGTTTATTGAATGCTTGCAGATTCCAGCTTAGTCCAATGCACGTGCACTCTTAATATTATTCACATCATTCAGTCTTGCAAGTGAAAGGCAATTATGACAATATATGATGGACTGACTGCGATGAGAAAAGTTGGTATGAACTCGACCTCTCTTGTTTTTGTAAATATGATTAGTTCATCGTTCCCGATTCAGCCTATTATGAATAAACATGTTTGCAATGGCAACTAGAGATCATAGTTTCTTGTGCCATGCTTGATTAGCTAGGAGCTTATAATGGTTTACCTTGCGTGCCAACATGCTATTAAAATGGTTGTGATGTGGTATGATAGGGTGGTATCCTCCTCTGAATGATTTAAGTGACTCGACCTGGCACATGTTCACGCATGTAGTTGAAACAAAATCAACATAGCCTTCACGATATTTATGTTCATGGTGGATTATATCCTACTCATGCTTGCATTTCGGTGTTGATTAATTTTAATGCATGATCATGACTGTTGTCGCTCTCTAGCTGGTCGCTTCCCAGTCTTTTGCCAGCCTTCACCTGTACTAAGTGGGAATACTGCTTGTGCATCCAACTCCATAAACCCCAAAGTTGTTCCATATGAGTCCACCATACCTACCTATATACGGTATCTACCTACCGTTCCAAGTAAATTTGTATGTGCCAAACTCTAAACCTTCAAATAAATATCCTGTTTTGTATGCTCGAATAGCTCATGTATCAACTAGGGCTGTCCGTATCTTCCATGTTAGGCGGGTTATTCTCAAGAGGAGTGGACTCCGCTCCTCACTCACGAGAAAATGGCTGGTCACCGGGATGCCCAGTCCCATGCTTTATGCAAACTAAATCAAAATAATTGCAAACAAAACTCCCCCTGGGACTCTTGTTAGTTGGTGGCACTCATTGTTTCGAGCAAGCCATGGATTGATGCTTGTTGGTGGAGTGGGAGTATAAACTTTACCATTCTGTTTGGGAACCGCCTATAATGTGTGTAGCATGGAAGATATCGCCATCTTTTGGTTGTTATGTTGACAATGAAAGTATACCTCTCAAAACATTATTCACCTCTATTTCAAAACCGAGCTCTGGCACCTCTACAAATCCATGCTTCCCTCTGCGAAGGGCCTATCTATTTACTTTCATATTGAGTCATCATCCTCTTATTAAAAAGCACCAGTTGGAGAGCACCGCTGTCATTTGCATTCATTACTGTTAGTTTACATTGAGTATGACTTGACTGGCTCTCTTTTACCATGAATTACAATGTGTAGTCAGTCCTTGATCTTTAAAGGTGCTCTGCATTTATGTTTTGCGGTCTTAGAAAGGGCTAGCGAGATACCATCTTGTTATATCATATTATGACTGTTTTGAGAAAGTGTTGTCATCCGAGATTTATTATTATTGCTCGCCAATTGATTATGCCATTGATATGAGCAAACATGAGACCTCTGCGTTATTGTGAATATGGTTAGTTCATAATCTTTGCTGAAAACTTGAATGCTGGCTTTACATATTTACAACAACAAGAGCAAACAAAGTTTGTAAAAGTTTTTCTTTATCACTTTCAGTTTGTCAACTGAATTGCTTGAGGACAAGCAAAGGTTTAAGCTTGGGGGAGTTGATACGTCTCCGTCGTATCTACTTTCCCAAACACTTTTTCCCTTGTTTTGGACTCTAACTCGCATGATTTGAATGGAACTAACCCGGACTGATGCTGTTTTCAGCAGAATTACCATGGTGTCATTTATGTGCAGAAACAAAAGTTCTCGGAATGACCTGAAACTTCACGGAACATCTTTTCGGAAATAATAAAAAATCCTTGCAAAAGATGAAGACTAGGGGGCCCACACCCTAGCCACGAGGGTGGGGGCGTGCCCCTACCTCGTGGGCCCCCTGGAGCTCCTTCGACCTCGAGTCCAACTCTATATATTTGCTTTCGGGGAGAAAAAAATAAAGAAGAAGGATTCATCGCGTTTTACGATACGGAGCCGCCGCCAAGCCCTAAAACCTCTCAGGAGGGCTGACCTGGAGTCCGTTCGGGGCTCCGGAGAGGGGAATCCGTCGCCATCATCATCATCAACCATCCTCCATCACCAATTTCATGATGCTCACCGCCGTGCGTGAGTAATTCTTGCTGGAAGGTGATGGGTTGGATGAGATTTATCATGTAATCGAGTTAGTTTTCTTAGGGTTTGATCACTATTATGTTTTCATCAATATATGAGAGTCATTGATCCTATCTTGCAAGTCTATAGTCACCTATTATGTGTTATGATCCGTTAACCCCGAAGTGACAATAATCGGGATACTTACCGGTGATGACCGTAGTTTGAGGAGTTCATGTATTCACTATGTGTTAATGCTTTGGTCCGGTACTCTATTAAAATGAGGCCTTAATATCCCTTAGTTTCTGCTAGGACCCCACTGCCACGGGATGGTAGGAGAAAAGATGTCATGCAAGTTCTTTTCCATAAGCACGTATGACTATATTCGGAATACATGCCTACATTACATTGATGAATTGGAGCTAGTTCTGTGTCACCCTAGGTTATAACTGTTACATGATGAACATCATCCTACATAATTCTCCACCACTGATCCATTGCCTACGAGCTTTCCATATATTGTTCTCCGCTTATTTACTTTTCCGTTGCTATTGCTATCATCACTACAAAATACCAAAAACATTACTTTTGCTACCGTTACATTTTGCTCTAATAATGATGATCATCACACTTTTATTTACTTACAACTCAAGAATTACAACTCAATACTTAGAACAACAATATGACTCTATGTGAATGCCTCCAGCAGTGTACCGGGATATGCAATGACTCATGAGTGACATGTATGAAAGAATTATGAACGGTGGCTTTGCCACAAATACGATGTCAACTACATGATCATGCAAAGCAATATGACAATGATGGAGCGTGTCATAATAAACGGAACGGTGGAGAGTTGCATGGCAATATATCTCGGAATGGCAATGGAAATGCCATAATAGGTAGGTATGGTGGCTGTTTTGAGGAAGGTAAATGGTGGGTTTATGGTACCAGCGAAAGTTGCGTGGTACTAGAGAGGCTAGCAATGGTGGAAGGGTGAGAGTGCGTATAATCCATGGACTCAACATTAGTCATAAAGAACTCACATACTTATTGCAAAAATCTATTAGTTATCGAAACAAAGTACTACGTGCATGCTCCTAGGGGGGTAGATTGGTAGGAAAAGACCATCGCTCATCCCCGACCGCCACTCATAAGGAGGACAATCAATAAATAAATCATGCTCCGACTTCATCACATAACGGTTCACCATACGTGCATGCTACGGGAATGACAAACTTCAACACAAGTATTTCTCAAATTCACAACTACTCAACTAGCATGACTCTAATATTACCATCCTCATATCTCACAACAATCATCAAGTATCAAACTTCTCATAGTATTCAATGCACTCTATATGAAAGTTTTTTATTATATCCCTCTTGGATGCCCATCATATTAGGACTAAATAAATAACCAAAGCAAACTACCATGCTGTTTAGGACTCTCAAAATGATATAAGTGAAGCATGATAGTTCATCTATTTATACAAAATAAAACCACCACCATGCTCTAAAAAGATATAAGTGAAGCACTAGAGCAAATGACAAACTACTCTGAAAGATATAAGTGAAGATCAATGAGTAGTCGAATAATTATGCAACTATGTGAAGACTCTCTAACATTTAAGGATTCAGATCTTGATACTTTATTCAAACAACAATCAAAACTAAAGAAAATAAAAGGACGCTCCAAGCAAAACACATATCATGTGGCGAACAAAAATATAGCTCCAAGTAAAGTTACCGATGAACGAAGACAAAAGAGGGGATGCCTTCCGGGGCATCCCCTGAAGGAAATATGCCCTAGAGACAATAATAAAGTTATTATTTATTTCCTTATATCATGATAAATGTTTATTATTCATGCTAGAATTGTATTAACCAGAAACATAATACATGTGTGAACACATAGACAAATAGAGTGTCACTAGTATGCCTCTACTTAACTAGCTCGTTGATCAAAGATGGTTAAGTTTCCTAGCCATTGACATGGGTTGTCATTCGATTAACGTGATCACATCATTAGGAGAGTGATGTGATTGACATGACCCATTCCGTTAGCTTAGCACACGATCGTTTAAGTATGTTGCTATTGCTTTCTTCATGACTTATACATGTTCCTATGACTATGAGATTATGCAACTCCCGTTTACCGGAGGAACACTTTGTGTGCTACCAAACGTCACAACGTAACTGGGTGATTATAAAGGTGCTCTACAGGTGTCTCCGAAGGTACTTGTTGGGTTGGCGTATTTTGAGATTAGGATTTGTCACTCCGATTGTCGGAGAGGTATCTCTGGGCCCTCTCGGTAATGCACATCACTTAAGCCTTGCAAGCATTACAACTAATGAGTTAGTTGCGGGATGATGTATTACAGAACGAGTAAAGAGACTTGCCATTAACGATATTGAACTAGGTATTGAGATGCCGACGATCGAATCTCGGGCAAGTAACATACCGATGACAAAGGGAACAACGTATGTTGTTATGCGGTCTGACCGATAAAGATCTTCATAGAATATGTAGGAGCCAATATGAGCATCCAGGTTCCGCTATTGGTTATTGACCGGAGACGTGTCTCGGTCATGTCTACATAGTTCTCGAACCTGTAGGGTCCGCACGCTTAACGTTATGATGACAGTTATATGATGAGTTTTATGTTTTGATGTACCAAAGGCTGTTCGGAGTCCCGGATGTGATCACGGACATGACGAGGAGTCTCGAAATGGTCGAGACATGAAGACTGATATATTGGAAGCCTATGTTTGGATATCGGAAGTGTTCCGGGTGAAATCGGGATTTTACTGGAGTACCGGGGGGTTACCAGAACCCCCCGGGGGCTTAATGGGCCTACATGGGCCTTAGTGGAAAATGAGGGAAGCAAGGGAAGTGTGGGGCGCCCCCCCAAGGCCCAAACCGAATTGGTTTAGGGCAAAGGGGGTCGGCCTCGTCTTTCCTTCTTCCCCCCTCCCAAGTCCTAATCCAACTAGAAAACGGGGGGAGTCCTACTCCGGTGGGAGTAGGACTCCTCCGGTGCGCCTCTCCCCTTGGCTAGCCGCACCCCCCTTTCTCCTTTATATACAGGGGCAGGGGGGCACCTCTAGACACAAGTTGATCAAATTGATCGTCTCTTAGCCGTGTGCGGTGCCCCCCTCCACCATAGTCCACCTCGATAATACCGTAGCGGTGCTTAGGCGAAGCCCTGCGTCGGTAGAACATTAACATCGTCACCACGCCGTCGTGCTGACAAAACTCTCCCTCAACACTTGGCTGGATCAGAGTTAGAGGGACATCATCGGGCTAAACGTGTGCTGAACTCGGAGGTGCCGTGCATTCGGTACTTGATCGGTCGGATCGTGAAGATGTACGACTACATCAACTGCGTTGTGCTAATGCGTCCGCTTTCGGTCTACGAGGGTACGCGGACAACACTCTCCCCTCCCGTTGCTATGCATCACCATGATCTTGCGTGTGCATAGGAATTTTTTTGAAATTACTACGTTACCCTACAGTGGCATCCGAGCCAGGTTTTATGCGTTGATGTTATATGCACGAGTAGAACACAAGTGAGTTGTGGGCGATATAAGTCATACTGCTTACCAGCATGTCATACTTTGGTTCGGCGGTATTGTTGGATGAAGCAGCCCGGACCAACATTACGCGTACGCTTACGCGAGACTAGTTCTACCGACGTGATTTGCACATAGGTGGCTGGCGGTTGTCGGTTTCTCCAACTTTAGTTGAACCGAGTGTGGCTACGCCGGTCCTTGCAAAGGTTAAAACAACACCAACTTGACAAACTATCGTTGTGGTTTTGATGCGTAGGTAAGAACGGTTCTTGCTAAGCCCGTAGCAGCCACGTAAAACTTGCAACAACAAAGTAGAGGACATCTAACTTGTTTTTGCAGGGCATGTTGTGATGTGATATGGTCAAGACGTGATGCTATATTGTATGAGATGATCATGTTTTGTAACCGAGTTATTGGCAACTACCAGGAGCCATATGGTTGTCGCCTTATTGTATGCATACAATCGCCCTGTAATGCTTTACTTTATCACTAAGCGGTAGCGATAGTCGTGGAAGCATAAGATTGGCGAGACGACAACGATGCTACGATGGAGATCAAGGTGTCGCGCCGGTGACGATGGTGATCATGACGGTGCTTCGGAGATGGAGACCACAAGCACAAGATGATGATGGCCATATCATATCACTTATATTGATTGCATGTGATGTTTATCTTTTATGCATCTTATCTTGCTTTGATTGACGGTAGCATTGTAAGATGATCCCTCACTAAATTATCAAAGTATAAGTGTTCTCCCTGAGTATGCACCGTTGCGAAAATTCTTCATGCTGAGACACCACATGATGATTGGGTGTGATAGGCTCTACGTTCAAATACAACGGGTGCAAAACAGTTGCACACGCGGAATACTCAGGTTAAACTTGACGAGCCTAGCATATAACAGATATGGCCTGGAACACGGAGACCGAAAGGTCGAGCGTGAATCATATAGTAGATATGATCAACATAGTGATGTTCACCTTTGAAACTACTCCATCTCACGTGATGATCGAACATGGTTTAGTTGATTTGGATCACGTGATCACTTAGAGGATTAGAGGGATGTCTATCTAAGTGGGAGTTCTTAAGTAATATGATTAATTGAACTTAAATTTATCATGAACTTAGTACCTGATAGTATCTTGCTTGTTTATGTTGATTGTAGATAGATGGCCCATGCTGTTGTTCCGTTCAATTTTAATGTGTTCCTTGAGAAAGCAAAGTTGAAAGATGATGGTAGCAATTACACGGACTAGGTCCATAACTTGAGGATTATCCTCATTGCTGCACAGAAGAATTACGTCCTGGAAGCACCGCTGAGTGCTAGGCCTGCTACTGATGCAACTGATGATGCTAAGAATGTCTGGCAGAGCAAAGCTGATGACTACTCGATAGTTCAGTGTGCCATGCTTTACGGCTTAGAACCGGGACTTCAACAACGTTTTGAATGTCATGGAGCATATGAGATGTTCCAGGAGTTGAAGTTAATATTTCAAGCAAATTCCCGGATTGAGAGATATGAAGTCTCCAATAAGTTCTATAGCTACAAGATGGGGGAGAATAGTTCTGTCGGTGAACATATACTCAGAATGTCTGGGTACCATAATCACTTGGCTCAGCTGGGAGTTAATCTTCCGGTTGATAGTGTCATTGACAGAGTTCTTCAATCACTGCCACCAAGCTACAAGAGGTTCGTGATGAACTATAATATGCAAGGGATGAATAAAACAATTCCCGAGCTCTTCGCAATGCTAAAGGTTGCGGAGGTAGAAATCAAGAAGGAGCATCAAGTGTTGATGGTCAACAAGACCACTAGTTTCAAGAAAAAGGGCAAAGGGAAGAAGAAGGGGAACTTCAAGAAGAA
This sequence comes from Triticum aestivum, assembly GCF_018294505.1. NCBI lineage: Eukaryota > Viridiplantae > Streptophyta > Magnoliopsida > Poales > Poaceae > Triticum > Triticum aestivum. The sequence continues at coordinate 129,952,890 of NC_057812.1, read as the reverse complement.
CAGCAAGCAAGTTGCTACTCAAGAGAAGAAACCCAAGTCCGGACCTAAGCCTGAAACTGAGTGCTTCTACTGCAAGCCGACTGGTCACTAGAAGCGGAACTGCCCCAAGTATTTGGCGGATAAGAAGGATGGCAAGGTGAACAAAGGTATATGTGATATACATGTTATTGATGTGTACCTTACTAATGCTCGCAGTAGCACCTGGGTATTTGATACTGGTTCTGTTGCTAATATTTGCAACTCAAAACAGGGGCTACAGATTAAGCGAAGATTGGCTAAGGACGAGATGACGATGCGTGTGGGAAATGGTTCCAAAGTCGATGTGATCGCGGTTGGCACGCTACCTCTACATATACCTTCAGGATTAGTATTAGACCTAAATAATTGTTATTTGGTGCCAGCGTTGAGCATGAACATTATATCTGGATCTTGTTTGATGCGAGATGGTTATTCATTTAAATCAGAGAATAATGGTTGTTCTATTTATATGAGTAATATCTTTTATGGTCATGCACCCGTGAAGAGTGGTCTATTCTTATTGAATCTCGATAGTAGTGACACACATATTCATAATGTTGAAGCCAAAAGATGCAGAGTTGATAATGATAGTGCAACTTATTTGTGGCACTGCCGTTTAGGTCATATCGGTGTAAAGCGCATGAAGAAACTCCATACTGATGGACTTTTGGAACCACTTGATTATGAATCACTTGGTACTTGCGAACCGTGCCTCATGGGCAAGATGACTAAAACGTCATTCTCCGAAACTATGGAGAGAGCAACAGATTTGTTGGAAATCATACATACATATGTATGTGGTCCGATGAATGTTGAGGCTCGTGGCGGATATCGTTATTTTCTCACCTTCACAGATGATTTAAGCAGATATGGGTATATCAACTTAATGAAGCATAAGTCTGAAATGTTTGAAAAGTTGAAAGGATTTCAGAGTGAAGTTGAAAATCATCGTAACAAGAAAATAAAGTTTCTATGATCTGATCGTGGAGGAGAATATTTGAGTTACAAGTTTGGTCTACATTTGAAACAATGCGGAATAGTTTCGCAACTCACGCCACCCGGAACACCATAGCGTAATGGTGTGTCCGAACGTCATAATCGTACTTTACTAGATATGGTGCGATCTATGATGTCTCTTACAGATTTACCGCTATCGTTTTGGGGTTATGCTTTAGAGACGGCCACATTCACGTTAAATAGAGCACCATCGAAATCCATTGAGACGACACCTTATGAACTGTGGTTTGGTAAGAAACCAAAGTTGTCGTTTCTGAAAGTTTGGGGCTGCGATGCTTATGTGAAAAAGCTTCAACCTGATAAGCTCGAACCCAAATCGGAGAAATGTGTCTTCATAGGATACCCAAAGGAGACTGTTGGGTACACCTTCTATCACAGATCCGAAGGCAAGACTTTTGTTGCTAAATTCGGAGTTTTTCTAGAGAAGGAGTTTCTCTTGAAAGAAGTGAGTGGGAGGAAAGTAGAACTTGATGAGGTAACTGTACCTGCTCCCTTATTGGAAAGTAGTTCATCACAGAAAACGGTTTCTGCGACACCTACACCAATTAGTGAGGAAGTTAATGATGATGATCATGAAACTTTAGATCAAGTTGTTACTGAACCTCGTAGGTCAACCAGAGTAAGATCCGCACCAGAGTGGTATGGTAATCCTGTTCTGGAAGTTATGTTACTAGACCATGACGAACCTATGAACTATGAAGAAGCGAAGGTGATCCCAAATTCCGCTAAATGGCTTGAGGCCATGAAATCTGAGATGGGATCCATGTATGAGAACAAAGTGTGGACTTTGGTTGACTTGCCCGTTGACCGAAAAGCAATTGAGAATAAATGGATCTTCAAAAAGAAGACTGACGCTGACGGTAATGTTACTGTCTATAAAGCTCGACTTGTTGCGAAAGGTTTTTGACAAGTTCAAGGGATTGACTACGATGAGACCTTCTCACCCGTAGCGATGCTTAAGTCTGTCCGAATCATGTTAGCAATTGCCGCGTTTTATGATTATGAAATATGGCAGATGGATGTCAAAACTGCATTCTTGAATGGATTTTTGGAAGAAGAGTTGTATATGATGCAACTGGAAGGTTTTGTCAATCCAATGGGAGCTAACAAAGTGTGCAAGCTCCAGCGATCCATTTATGGACTGGTGCAAGCCTCTCGGAGTTGGAATAAACGCTTTGATAGTGTGATCAAAGCATTTGGTTTTATACAGACTTTCTGGTATTATATGTAGATGACATATTACTAATTGGAAATGATATAGAATTTCTGGATAGCATAAAGGGATACTTGAATAAGAGTTTTTCAATGAAAGACCTCGGTGAAGCTGCTTACATATTGGGCATTAAGATCTATAGAGATAGATCAAGACACTTAATTGGACTTTCACAAAGCACACACCTTAACAAAGTTTTGAAGAAGTTCAAAATGGATCAAGCAAAGAAAGGGTTCTTGCCTGTATTACAAGGTGTGAAGTTGAGTAAGACTCAATGCCCGACCACTGCAGAAGATAGAGAGAAAATGAAAGATGTTCCCTATGCTTCAGCCATAGGCTCTATCATGTATGCAATGCTGTGTACCAGACCTGATGTGTGCCTTGCTATAAGTCTAGTAGGGAGGTACCAAAGTAATCCAGGAGTGGATCACTGGACAGCGGTCAAGAACATCCTGAAATACCTGAAAAGGACTAAGGATATGTTTCTCGTTTATGGAGGTGACAAAGAGTTCATTGTAAACGGTTATGTTGATGCAAGCTTTGACACTGATCCGGATGATTCGAAATCGCAAACCGGATACGTGTTAACATTGAACGGTGAAGCTGTCAGTTGGTGCAGTTCTAAACAAAGCGTCGTGGTGGGATCTACATGTGAAGCGGAGTACATAGCTGCTTCGGAAGCAGCAAATGAAGGAGTCTGGATGAAGGAGTTCATATCCGATATAGGTGTCATACCTAGTGCATCGGGTCCAATGAAAATCTTTTGTGACAATACTGGAGCAATTGCCTTAGCGAAGGAATCCAGATTTCACAAGAGAACCAAGCACATCAAGAGACGCTTCAATTCCATCCGGGATCTAGTACAAGTGGGAGACTGAAGAAAATATGCCCTAGAGGCAATAATAAAGTTATTATTTATTTTCTTATATCATGATAAATGTTTATTATTCATGCTAGAATTGTATTAACCGGAAACATAATACATGTGTGAATACATAGACAAACAGAGTGTCACTAGTATGCCTCTACTTAACTAGCTCATTGATCAAAGATGGTTAAGTTTCCTAGCCATTGACATGGGTTGTCATTTGATTAACGGGATCACATCATTAGGAGAATGATGTGATTGACATGACCCATTTCGTAAGCTTAGCACACGATCGTTTAAGTATGTTGCTATTGCTTTCTTCATGACTTATACATGTTCCTATGACTATGAGATTATGCAACTCCCGTTTATCGGAGGAACACTTTATGTGCTACCAAACGTCACAACGTAACTGGGTGATTATAAAGGTGCTCTATAGGTGTCTCCGAAGGTACTTGTTGGGTTGGCGTATTTTGAGATTAGGATTTGTCACTCCGATTGTCGGAGAGGTATCTCTGGGCCCTCTTGATAATGCACATCACTTAAGCCTTGCAAGCATTAGAACTAATGAGTTAGTTGCGGGATGATGTATTACGAAACGAGTAAAGGACTTGCCGGTAACGAGATTGAACTAGGTATTGAGATACCGACGATCGAATCTCGGGCAAGTAACATACCGATGACAAAGGGAACAACGTATGTTGTTATGCGGTCTGACCGATAAAGATCTTCGTAGAATATGTAGGAGCCAATATGAGCATCCAGGTTCCGCTATTGGTTATTGACCGGAGACATGTCTCGGTCATGTCTACATAGTTCTTGAACCCGTAGGGTCCGCACGCTTAACGCTATGATGACAGTTATATTATGAGTTTTATGTTTTGATGTACCGAAGGCTGTTCCGAGTCCCGTATGTGATCACAGACATGACGAGGAGTCTCGAAATGGTCGATACATGAAGATTGATATATTGGAAGCCTATGTTTGGATATCGGAAGTGTTCCGGGTGAAATCGGGATTTTACCGGAGTACCGGGGGGTTACCGGAACCCCCCGGGGGCTTAATGGGCGTACATGGGACTTAGTGGAAAAGGAGGGAAGCAAGGGAAGTGTGGGGCGCCCCCCAAGGACCAAACCGAATTGGTTTAGGGCAAAGGGGGCCGGCCCCCCTATTTCCTTCTTCCCCCTCCCAAGTCCTAATCCAACTAGGAAAAGGGGGGAGTCCCACTCCCGGTGGGAGTAGGACTCCTCCGGTGCGCCTCTCCCCTTGACCGGCCGCACCCGTTGCTCCTTTATATACAGGGGCAGGGGGCACCTCTAGACACAAGTTGATCAAGTTGATCGTCTCTTAGCCGTGTGCAGTGCCCCCCTCCACCATAGTCCACCTTGATAATACTGTAGCGGTGCTTAGGCGAAGCCTTGTGTCGGTAGAACATCAACATCGTCACCACGCCGTCGTGTTGACAAAACTCTTCCTCAACACTCGGCTGGATCGGAGTTAGAGGGAGATCATCGAGATGGCCGTGTGCTGAACTCGGAGGTGTCGTGCGTTCGGTACTTGATCGGTCGGATCATGAAGACGTACGACTACATCAACCGCGTTGTGCTAACACTTCCGCTTTCGGTCTACGAGGGTACGTGGACACCACTCTCCCCTCTCGTTGCTATGCATCACCATGATCTTGCGTGTGCGTAGGAATTTTTTTGAAATTACTATGTTACCCTACATCCCCAAGCTTAGGCTCTTGGCTATCCTTGAATATTACCTTGGGGTGCCTTGGGCATCCCCAAGCTTAGGCTCTTGCCACTCCTTATTCCATAGTCCATCGAATCTTACCCAAAACTTGAAAACTTCACAACACAAAACTTAACAGAAAACTCGTAAGCTCCGTTAGTATAAGAAAATAAATCACCACTTCAAGGTACTGTAATGAACTCATTCCTTATTTATATTGGTGTTAAACCTACTGTATTCCAACTTCTCTATGGTTTATAAACTCTTTTACTAGCCATAGATTCATTAAAATAAGCAAACAACACATGAAAAACAGAATCTGTCAAAACAGAATAGTCTGTAGTAATCTGGATCAAACGTATACTTCTGGAACTCATAAAATTCTCAAATAAATTGCTGGACGTGAGGAATTTATCTATTAATCATCTTCAAAATGAATTAACTAAATAGCACTCTCCAATAAAAATTGGAAGCTAATCTCGTGAGCGCTAAAGTTTCTGTTTTTTACAGCAAGATCAACAAGACTTAACCAAAGTCTTCCCAAAGGTTCTACTTAGTACAAACACTAATTAAAAGCATAAAACTACATCTAAACAAAGGCTAGATGAATTATTTATTACTAAACAGGAACAAAAAGCAAGGAACAAAATAAAGTGGGTTGCCTCCCAACAAGCGCTATCGTTTAACGCCCCTAGCTAGGCATGATGATTTCAACGATGCTCACATAAAAGATAAGAATTGTAACATAAAGAGAGCATCATGAAGAATATGACTAGCACATTTAAGTCTAACCCTCTTCCTATGCATAGGGATTTTGTGAGCAAACAACTTATGAGAACAAGAATCAACTTACATAGGAAGGTAAAACAAACATAACTTCAAAATTTTAAGCACATAGAGAGGAAACTTAATATTTATTGCAATTCCCACAAGCATATATTCCTCCCTCATAATAATTTTCAGTAGCATCATGAATGAATTCAACAATATAACCAGCACCTAAAGCATTATTTTCATGATGCATAAGCATAGAATTTTTATTACTCTCCACATAAGCAAAATTCTTCTCATGAATAGTAGTGGGAGCAAACTCAACAAAGTAACTATCATGGGATTGAAAATTAAGATCAAGATGACAAGTTTCATGGTTATCATTATTCTTTAAAGCATATGTGCCATCACAATAATCATCATATATAGGAGGCATGCTTTCATCATAATAAATTTGCTCATCAAAACTTGGGGGACAAAAAATATCATCTTCATCAAACATAGCTTTTGCAAGCTTGTTGCTTTGCATATCATTAGCATCATGGATATTCGAGTTATTCATACTAACAACATTGCAATCATGCTCATCATTCAAACATTTAGTGCCAAACATTTTATAGATTCTTCTTCTAGCACTTGAGCACAATTATCCTTTCCATCATACTCACGAAAGATATTAAAAAGGTGAAGCGTATGAGAGAAACTCAATTCCATTTTTTATAGTTTTCTTTTATAAACTAAACTAGTGATAAAACAAGAAACAAAAAGATTCAATTTCAAGATCTAAAGATATACCTTCAAGCACTCACCTCCCCAGCAACGGCGCCAGAAAAGAGCTTGATGTCTACTACACAATCTTCTTCCTGTAGACGTTGTTGGGCCTCCAAGTGCAGAGGTTTGTAGGACAGTAGCAAATTTCCCTCAAGTGGATGACCTAAGGTTTATCAATCCGTAGGAGGCTTAGGATGAAGATGGTCTCTCTCAAGCAACCCTGCAACCAAATAACTGTTGGAAATATGCCCTAGAGGCAATAATAAAATGGTTATTATTATATTTCTTTGTTCATGATAATTGTCTATTATTCATGCTATAATTGTGTTATCCGGAAATCGTAATACATGTGTGAATACATAGACCACAACACGTCCCTAGTGAGCCTCTAGTTGACTAGCTCGTTGATCAAAAGATACTCATGGTTTCCTGACAATGGACATTGGATGTCATTGATAACGGGATCACATCATTAGGAGAGTGATGTGATGGACAAGACCCAATCCTAAGCATAGCTCAAAGATCGTGTAGTTCGTTTGCTATAGCTTTTCCAAATGTCAAGTATCATTTCCTTAGACCATGAGATTGTGCAACTCGCGGATACCGTAGGAGTGCTTTGGGTGTGCCAAACGTCACAACGTAACTGGGTGACTATAAAGGTACACTACAGGTATCTCCGAAAGTGTCTGTTGGGTTGGCACGAATCGAGACTTGGATTTGTCACTCCATATGACGGAGAGGTATCTCTGGTCCCACTCGGTAATGCATCATCATAATGAGCTCAGTGTGACCAAGTGGTTGTTCACAGGATCATGCATTACGGTACGAGTAAAGTGACTTGCTGGTAACGAGATTGAACGAGGTATTGGGATACCGACGATCGGGTCTCGGGCAAGTAACGTACCGATTGACAAAGGGAATTGTATAAGGGATTGATCGAATACTCGACATCGTGGTTCATCCGATGAGATCATCGAGGAGCATGTGGGAGCCAACATGGGTATCCAGATCCCGCTGTTGGTTATTGTCCGGAGAGTCGTCTCGGTCATGTCTGCGTGTCTCCCGAACCCGTAGGGTCTACACACTTAAGGTTCAGTGACGCTAGGGTTGTTGAGATATTAGCATACGGTAACCCAAAAGTTGTTCGGAGTCCCGGATGAGATCCCGGACATCACGAGGAGTTTCGGAATGGTCCGGAGGTGAAGATTTATATATAGGAAGTCAAGTTTCGGCCATCGGGAAGGTTTCGGGGGTAATCAGTATTGTATCGGGACCACCGGAAGGTTCCTGGGGGTCCACCGGGTGGGGCCACCTATCCCGGAGGGCCCCATGGGCTGAAGTGGGAGGGGAACCAGCCCCTAGTGGGCTGGTGTGCCCCCCATGGGCCTCCCCTACGCCTAGGGTTGGAAACCCTAGGGGTGGGGGCGCCCCACTTGGCTTTGGGGGCACTCCACCCCCCTTGGCCGCCCCCTTGGAGATTCAATCTCCTAGGGCCGGTGCCCCCCCTAGGGGTCCTATATATAGTGGGGGGCGAGGGAGGGAAGCCGCACCCTAACCCCTGGCGCCTCCCTCTCCCTCCCGTGACACCTCTCCTTCTCGCAGTACTCGGCGAAGCCCTGCCGAGATCGCCGTAGTTTCCACCAGCACGCCGTCGTGCTGCTGGATCTTCATCAACCTCTCCTTCCCCCTTGCTGGATCAAGTTGGAGTATACGTCTTCCCAACCGTATGTGTGTTGAACGCGGAGGTGCTGTCCGTTCGGCGCTAGGTCATCGGTGATTTGGATCAGGACAAGTACGACTCCATCAACCCCGTTCTCTTGAACTCTTCCGCACGCGATCTACAAGGGTATGTAGATGCACTCCCCTCTCCCTCGTTGCTAGATGACTCCATAGATTGATCTTGGTGATGCGTAGAAAATTTTAAAATTCTGCTACGTTCCCCAACAGTGGCATCATGAGCTAGGTCTATGCGTAGTTTCTATGCACGAGTAGAACACAAAGCAGTTGTGGGCATGGATATTGTCAATTTGCTTGCCGTTACTAGTCTTATCTTGATTCGGCGACATCGTGGGATGAAGCGGCCCGGACCGACCTTACATGTACGCTTATGTGAGACTGGTTCCACCGATTGACATGCACTAGTTGCATAAGGTGGCTGGCGGGTGTCTGTCTCTCCCACTTTAGTTGGATCGGATTCGATGAAAAGGGTCCTTATGAAGGGTAAATAGAAATTGGCATATCACGTTGTGGTTTTGGCGTAGGTAAGAAACGTTCTTGCTAGAAACCTATAGCAGCCACGTAAAAACTTGCAACAACAATTAGAGGACGTCTAACTTGTTTTTGCAGCATGTGCCGTGTGATGTGATATGGCCAAAAGGATGTGATGAATGATATATGTGATGTATGAGATTGATCATGTTCTTGTAATAGGAATCACGACTTGCATGTCGATGAGTATGACAACCGGCAGGAGCCATAGGAGTTGTCTTAATTTATTTATAACCTGCGTGTCAACATAAACGTCATGTAGTTACTTTACTTTATTGCTAAAGCGTTAGCCATAGTAGTAGAAGTAATATATGACGAGGCAACTTCAAGAAGACACGATGATGGAGATCATGATGATGGAGATCATGGTGTCATGCCGGTGACAACGATGATCATGAAGCCCCGAAGATGGAGATCAAAAGGAGCAAATAATATTGGCCATATCATGTCACTATTTGATTGCATGTGATGTTTATCATGTTTTGCATCTTATTTGCTTAGAACGACGGTAGCTTAAATAATATGATCCCTCGTAATAATTTCAAGAAAGTGTTCCCCCTAACTATGCACCGTTGCGAAGGTTCGTTGTTTAGAAGCACCACGTGATGATCGGGTGTGATAGATTCTAACGTTCGAATACAACGGGTGTAAGCCAGATTTACACACGCAATACACTTAGGTTGACTTGACGAGCCTAGCATGTACAAACATGGCCTCGGAACACGGAAGACCGAAAGGTCGAGCATGAGTTGTATAGAAGATACGATCAACATGAAGATGTTCACCGATGTTGACTAGTCCGTCTTACATGATGATCGGACACGGCCTAGTTGACTCGGATCATGTTTCACTTAGATGACTAGAGGGATGTCTGCCTGAGTGGGAGTTCATTGAATAATTTGATTAGATGAACTTAATTATCATGAACTTAGTCGAAAATCTTTACACTATGTCTTGTAGATCAAATGGCCCACGCTAATGGTGCCCTCAACTTCAACGCGTTCCTAGAGAAAACCAAGCTGAAAGAGGATGGCAGCAACTATACGGACTGGGTCCAGAACCTGAGGATCATCCTCATAGCTGCCAAGAAAGATTATGTCCTAGAAGCACCGCTAGGTGATGCACCCATCCCAGAGAACCAAGACGTTATGAACGCTTGGCAGTCACGTGCTGATGATTACTCCCTCGTTTAGTGCGGCATGCTTTACAGCTTAGAACCGGGACTCCAAAAGCGTTTTGAGCGACACGGAGCATATGAGATGTTCGAAGAGCTGAAAATGGTTTTCCAAGCTCATGCCCGGGTCGAGAGATATGAAGTCTACGACAAGTTCTTCAGTTGTAAGATGGAGGAAAATAGTTCTGTCAGTGAGCACATACTCAAAATGTCTGGGTTGCATAACCGCTTGACTCAGCTGGGAGTTAATCTCCCGGATGACGCGGTCATTGACAGAATCCTTCAGTCACTTCCATCGAGCTACAAGAGCTTTGTGATGAACTTAAATATGCAGGGGATGGAAAAGACCATTCCTGAGGTATATTCAATGCTGAAATCAGCGGAGGTGGAAATCAAAAGGGAACATCAAGTGTTGATGGTGAATAAAACCACTAAGTTCAAGAAAGGCAAGGGTAAAAAGAACTTCAAGAAGGACGGCAAGGGAGTTGCCGCGCCCGGTAAGCAAGCTGCCGGGAAGAAGTCAAAGAATGGACCCAAGCCTGAGACTGAGTGTTTTTATTGCAAGGGAAGTGGTCACTGGAAGCGGAACTGCCCCAAATACTTAGCGGACAAGAAGGCCGGCAACACTAAAGGTATATGTGATATACATGTAATTGATGTGTACCTTACCGGTACTCGTAGTAGCTCCTAGGTATTTGATATCGCTGCGGTTGCTCACATTTGTAACTCAAAGCAGGAGCTGCGGAATAAGCGGAGACTGGCAAAGGACGAGGTGACAATGCGCGTCGGGAATGGTTCCAAGGTCGATGTGATCGCCGTCGGCACGCTGCCTCTACATTTACCTACGGGATTAGTTTTAAACCTCAATAATTGTTATTTAGTGCCAGATTTGAGCATGAACATTGTATCAGGATCTCGTTTAATTCAAGATGGCTATTCATGTAAATCCGAGAATAATGGTTGTTCTATTTATATGAGAGAGATGTTTTATGGTCATCCCCGCTGGTGAATGGTTTATTCTTAATAAATCTTGAGCGTAATGTTACACATATTCATAGTGTGAATACCAAAAAGATGTAAGGTTGATAATGATAGTCTCACATACTTGTGGCACTGCCGCCTTGGTCACATAGGTGTCAAACGCATGAAGAAGCTCCATGCAGATGGACTTTTGGAGTCTCTTGATTACGAATCATTTGACACGTGCAAACCATGCCTCATGGGTAAAATGACCAAGACTCCGTTCTTAGGAACAATGGAGTGAGCAACCAACTTATTGGAAATCATACATACTAATGTGTGCGATCCAATGAGTGTTGAGGCTCGCGGTGGCTATCGTTATGTTCTCACCCTCACTGATGACTTGAGTAGATATGGGTATGTCTACTTAATGAAACACAAGTCTGAGACCTTTGAAAAGTTCAAGGAATTTCAGAGTGAGGTTGAAAATCAACGTGACAGAAAAATCAAGTTCTTGCGATCAGATCGTGGGGGAGAATACTTGAGTCACGAAGTTGGCACACACTTAAGGAAATGTGGAATAGTTTCACAACTCACGCCGCCTGGAACACCTCAGCATAATGGTGTGTCCGAACGTCGTAATCGCACTCTATTGGATATGGTGCGATCTATGATGTCTCTTACCGATTTACCGCTGTCATTTTGGGGCTATGCTTTAGAGACTGCCGCATTCACTTTAAATAGGGCTCCGTCGAAATCCGTTGAGACGACACCGTATGAATTATGGTTTGGGAAGAAACCTAAGCTGTCGTTTCTAAAAGTTTGGGGATGCAATGCTTATGTCAAGAAACTTCAACCTGAAAAGCTCGAACCCAAGTCAGAAAAATGCATCTTCATAGGATACCCTAAAGAAACTGCGTAGATCTTCATAGATTGATCTTGGTGATGCGTAGAAATTTTTAAAATTCTGCTATGTTCCCCAACAATAACAAAGAGTCTCTTGTGTCCCCAACACACCCAATACAATGGTAAATTGTATAGGTGCACTAGTTCGGCGAAGAGATGGTGATACAAGTGGTATATGGATGGTAGATAAAGGTATTTGTAATCTGAAATTACAAAAATAGCAAGGTAACTAATGATAAAAGTGAGTGTAAATGGTTTTGCAATGCGTTGAAACAAGGCCTAGGGTTCATACTTTCACTAGTGCAAGTTCCCTCAACAATAATAACATAATTGGATCATATAACTATCCCTCAACATGCAACAAAGAGTCGCTCCAAAGTCACTAATAGCGGAGAACGAACGAAGAGATTATGGTAGGGTACGAAACCACCTCAAAGTTATTCTTTCCAATCAATCCGTTGGGCTATTCCTATAAGTGTCACAAACAACCCTAGAGTTCGTACTAGAATAACACTTTAAGACACAAATCAACCAAAACCCTAATGTCACCTAGATACTCCAATGTCACCTCAAGTATCCGTGGGTATGATTATACGATATGCGTCACACAATCTCAGATTCATCTATTCAACCAACACATAGAACCTCAAAGAGTGCCCCAAAGTTTCTACCGGAGAATCACGATGAAAACGTGTGCCAACCCCTACGCATAGGTTCATGGGCGGAACCCGCAAGTTGATCACCAAAACATACATCAAGTGAATCACATGATATCCCATTGTCACCACATATACGCACAGTAAGACATACATCAAGTGTTCTCAAATTTTTAAAGACTCAATCCGATATGATAACTTCAAAGGGGAAACTCAATCCATTACAAGAGAGTAGAGGGGGGAATAAACATCATATGATCCAAATATAATAGCAAAGCTCGTGATACATCAAGATCGTATCACCTCAAGAACACGAGAGAGGGAGAGAGATCAAACACATAGCTACTGGTACATACCCTCATCCCTAGGGAGAACTACTCCCTCCTCGTCATGGAGAGCACCGGGATGATGAAGATGGACACCGGAGAGGGATTGCCCCCTCCGGCAGGGTGCCAGAACGGGTCTAGATTGGCTTTCCGTGGCTACGAAGGCTTCTGGCGGTGGAACTCCCGATCTATTGTGCTCTCGGATGTTTTTAGGGTATATGGAGATATATAGGCGGAAGAAGTACGTCAGGGGGGCCACGAGGGTGGAGGGAGCGCCCCCTGCCTTCTGGCCTCCTCGTAGATCCCCTGACATGCACTCCAAGTCTTCTGGGCTTCTTCTGATCCAAAAATAAGTTTCGTGAAGTTTCAGGTCAATTGGACTCCGTTTGGTTTTCCTTTTCCGCGATATTCTAAAACAAGATAAAAACAGAAACTGGCACTAGGCTCTGGGTTAATAGGTTAGTCCCAAAAAATGATATAAAAGTGTATAATAAAGCCCATAAACATCCAAAACAGTAGATAATATAGCATGGAACAATCAAAAATTATAGATACGTTGGAGACGTATCAATCGCCCGCCAGGCGGCGGAGCTGTAGCCACAACCCCATGACCAAGCCTGCGTAATTAGAGACGCGGCAACAGTGGTTAGCTGCCGACAAGACCCGGGAGCGGCGGGGACGGCCTGTCGGCCCCGTATCCAGCCAATCGGTGGGGCCCACCAGGCGGCGGGCCCCAGCAGTCGGCGGAGAAGCCGGCGGCCGAAGAGACTGACAGCCGGGCCCTACGCCCGGCCGGATTACCATTGTACCCCTGGGGGGCAGGCCTATATAAACCCCCCTAGGGCACCCATGCAAAGGGTTCCCAACCTGTTAGAACTAGACCAGATCACATAGGAAGGAGAGAGCTAGCCCTGCCTTCTCCTACCTCTAGCATACAGCTCAAGGAGCACCTTTGTATTCACTTGTGCCTTAGTGATCATGCGGAGACCCCGCAGAGTAGGACTAGGGGTGTTATCTCCTAGGAGAGCCCCGAACCTGGGTAAAGTACGCCGGTGTTCGTGCCCACGCCTCATCCCGCTTCTGGGCACCGACGATGTTCTACTCGCTCCCACCATGATAAGCCATCCCTTGGCATATGTCGCACCCAACCCACGACATTTGGCGCCCACCGTGGGGCGAGGTGCACCATCGTCCGGAGACCTGTTCTGGACAGGAACCCTTTTTCTCCTTGGCGAGTGCAGCCAGCCCGGCACGCAAGAAAGAGTTTGCGCCGACGCGCTGCATGGTGTGGAAGTCGCCTGCGCGGCAAGTTGCCTCGCTGATCTCATTGGCGAGGTCCACCTCTCCGGCGAGCCCGCATCCGACGCGGGCACAGACGGCCCCGAGAGCCTCCTCGCGGGCCTCCTCGATCAACTCCACATCACCAGCAAGCCAGTTGTGGACCTGGAGTCTGTAGGCTCCACCGACCCGATGTTGGTTGACTCCGACACTGCGTCGCTTGACGCGTTCCCCACCAATGTGGTGGTCTATGACGAGCCGCTCCCTCGCTCGGAGAGCGGCGGAAGCACCGTCACAAAAGTGCTTGTCATCGTCACGGCGAGCACTCCAGCGGAGGTGCTCGCGACCCGCTCGACGCGGCACTACAAGACCTAACGGCGCCCATCCCAGAAGACACCGACGCCGAGATGCTGGAAGCACGCCGCATCCAGCTCGTCGAGGGCGCCAAGAGGCTTGCCAGCATGAGACGCCTGTTGGAAGCCTATCAGCGCGAGATGGACCGCGCTATGGGCGGCACGCCGCCTCCAGCAGGGCCCAGCCGCCTTAGCACGGTCCAGCAGCGCACCATCGCCAACTTGTTCGGGGCAGATCGCCTCGTCTACACCACGCCTGCGGAAAACACCGAGCTGCCCAAGCGGCAGCAGAAGAGCTGGGCAAATTCTAGGGCAAAGAACATCGCCAGATGGCGGAGCGCGTCCAACGGCTCCTTGACGCGACTGTCGAGCAGCACGAGGCCGGCTGCCGCACTGAGGCGCCGCAACGGCACAACAACGATCTGCCTCCCTGCCGAGACCAAGGCGCGACCTCTCGGACGCCGACTAGCGATGTCCGCGGGAGAAGAGACAAGGAGCCGACTACTAGCCGCAGCCGGACTCGCATCACCATTGAGCGCGACCAAGACGGCCGCCCAAGAGGAGTGGAACGACGGGATGACTGTCCGCCTCCTCCCCCTTGGAGGGAAAGGCGCGTCACCCCGCCACCTGTTGAGCACCCGACACTTGGCGACCGCCATGGCCGTCGAGAGGGAGTCGGAGAGAACGATGCCCACCACCGGATCGACCATCTCCACCGATCCCTGGCGCTAGAAGAAGGAGATGAGTTGCGTCCGCCGTGTTTCGGCCCCCGCATTCGAGACGAGCCCTTCCCCAGAGGGTTCACGCTCCCAAGAGACACGCCCAAATACACTGGCTCCATGAAGCCGGAGGACTGGCTGGTTGACTACTCCACCGCCGTAAGCATAGCAAACGGCAACAAGCGCGTCGCTGTAAAGTACGTTCCGCTCATGCTCCAGGGCACAACCTAGACATGGCTGAATAGTCTGAAGCCCCGTAGCATCAACAGTTGGGTTGACTTCACCGAAGCCTTCATCCGCAACTTCACCAGCACGTACAAGCGGCCGCCCAAGCCGCGCCAGCTCTCCTTGTGCGTGCAAGGCCCCAACGAGTCGACTCGCGACTACCTCACGCGCTGGGCCGAGCTCCGCAACTCTTGCGAGGGCGTGCACGAGGTGCAGGCCATCGAGTACTTCATCGCCAGGTGCCGAGAGGGCACCCTCCTCAAGCACCGACTCCTCTACGATGAGCCAGTGACCCTCGACGAGCTGCTGATCATAGCAGATAAATATGCCATGGTCGACTCCTCCATGAAGGCAGAGATCCAAGTTGACACCTCTAGCAAAGTGGCCCCTCAGGCTCCCCGAACCCCGACTGGAGACACCAGCCGACGTCAACAGCAGAGCGACCACAAGCGCAAGGCCACACAACTGACTTCCACCAGCCGGCAGGTGGCGACAGTCGAAGACCAGCAGCCGGAAGGGCAGCCTCCGTCCAAACGCCAGAAGGGCGGCAAGCCCAATTGGTTGCCGGCTTTCTCATATGAGCAGACTCTAGATGCACCCTGCAAATTCCACAGTGGTGCGAAGCCGTCCAACCACACCACTCGGAAGTGCCATTGGCTCACCCGGATCGCCAAGGGAGATGGCCTTCCGCCTCCTCCGCCTGCTGGGCAGCAGCCGCCTCCTCCTCCGCCCCAGCAGCCGGCGGTCAGACCAGTTGGAGCCATACAAGATGAGTACCCTGAAGAGCACAAAGCTTATGTTGTGTTCACCAGCATGGCCGACGATAAGCACAGCAGGCGACAACGACAGCAAGAAGTGAATGCAGTAACATCCGAGACCCTTGAGTTCATGCATTGGTCCAAGAAGCCCATCAACTGGAGCAGGGCCGACCACCCGGATGTAATGCCCAATCCCGGTTCCTACTCCCTGGTTTTGGATGCCACCTTTGCCACCGATAAGTGAGCTGCTCGGTTTTCCCAAGTTCTGATAGATGGCGGCAGTAGCATCAACATTCTGTACAAAGATACCATGGAGAAGTTAGGAATCAAACAAAGGCAGCTTCAGTCCAGCCGGACTGTATTCCATGGCATAGTTCCTGGCCTTTCCTGCTCACCAATCGGCAAGATCCAGATAGACGTCCTCTTTGGAGGCAAAGAGCACTTCCACCGAGAGCCAGTCTGGTTCGAAGTGGTGGACCTCAAGAGCCCATACCATGCGCTACTTGGCCGACCTGCTCTGGCCAAGTTTATGGCGGCCCCCCACTATGCCTACCTCGAGATAAAGATGCCGAGTTCCAAGGGTATTCTGACCATAGCTGGCGACTACAAGAAGTCATCTACCTGCGCAGCTGAGAGCAGTCAGTTGGCCGAGTCCCTCGTGATCGCAGCTGAGAAGCGGCTCCTTGACCGGGTTGTGGCGATGGCAGGCAAGCGGCCGGAGATGTCGCCCGATCCCAAGGAGTCGGAAGCTGAGGGATCGTTCAAGCCGGGCAAAGAGATAAAGAAGATTTCCTTGGACCCAGAGCACCCGGAGAGGTACGCTGTCGTAGGTCCAAACCTCGACATCAAATAGGAAGGCGAGCTCGTTGATTTCCTCCGTGAGAATCGGGACATCTTTGCATGGTCCCCCAAAGACGTGCCGGGTGTCCCGACGGATTTCACCGAGCACAAGTTACATGTCCGGCCTGATGCCAAACTAGTCAGGCAGCCCTTGCGCCACCTGTCAGAAGAGAAGAGAAGAGTCATTGGAGAAGAGATAGCCCGGCTGCTAGCAGCCGGCTTCATCATGGAGGTGTTCTTTTCAGAGTGGCTAGCCAACCCAGTCCTTGTGCTGAAGAAAAACAAGCAGTGGCGTATGTGTATTGATTACACCAGCCTCAACAAAGCATGCCCCAAGGACCCATTCACTTTGCCGAGAATCGACCAAGTGATAGACTCCACAGCCGGATGCGAGCTGTTGAGTTTTTTGGATGCATATTCAGGATATCACCAGATCAAGCTGAACCCGGATGACAGACTGAAGACCGTCTTCATCACACCGCTTGGAGCCTTCTGCTACTTGACTATGACGTTCGGTTTGAGGAATGCCAGCGCCATGTTTCAACGATGCATGCAGAAGTGCCTCCTCAAGCAACTTGGCAGAAACGCCCATGTTTACGTGGACGATGTGGTGGTGAAGACGGAGAAGCGTGGAATACTGCTAGAAGACCTCAAGGAGACCTTTGAGAACCTATGCCGGTTTCAGATCAAGCTCCACCCAGAGAAATGCGTCTTTGGAGTACCAGCTGGCCAGCTTGTTGGATTCCTGGTCTCAGAACGCGGCATAGAGTGCAACGCTGTGAAGATCAAGGCCATCGAGAGGATGGAAGTACCCACCCGACTGCTGGATGTGCAGAAGTTCACTGGCTGTTTGGCATCCATCAGCCGATTCATCAGTCGCCTGGGTGAGAAGGCTCTTCCCCTGTACCAGCTCATGAAGAAGACCACTTTTTCAAGTGGAACGACAAGGCGGACGAAGCTTTTCTCCAGTTCAAAAAAATGCTGACTACTCCACCTGTTCTGGCGACTCTGACTCCTAAGGAGCCCATGCTCCTCTAAATCGCCGCCACCAGCCGAGTGGTCAACACAGTCATCGTGGTAGAGCACAAGGAGGAAGGCAAGGAACTACCAGTCCAGAGGCCGGTATATTATTTGAGTGAAGTGCTGTCGAACTCCAAGCAAAACTACCCCCACTACCAGAAGATGTGCTACGGCGTGCACTTTGCCGCCAAGAGATTGAAGCCATAATTTCAAGAGCACCCAATCACTATGGTCTGCACCGCTCCAATGGCCGAGATCATTGGAAACCGAGATGCTTCGGGCTGAGTGGCCAAATGGGCCATAGATTTGGCCAACTACACTATCTACTACCAGCCTCACACTGCCATCAAGTCACAAGCGCTGGCCGACTTCCTCGTCGACTGGGCCGAGACCCAGTACCTACCGCCAGCGCTCGACTCCACCCATTGGTGGATGCATTTTGATGGTTCCAAGATGCGCACTAGTTTGGGAGCCGGCATCGTCCTCACCTTTCCCAAAGGCGACAAGCTCAAATATGTGCTGCAAATCGATTTTGCCGCCTCCAACAACGTCGCCGAATACGAGGCACTCATTCACGGGCTCCGTCTTGCCAAAGAGCTCGGCATTCGCCGGATCCTGTGCTATGGTTACTCTGACTTGGTGGTCCAGCAGTCGTCAGGCGACTGGGATGCCAAAGATTCAAATATGGAGAGCTAACCCTTCCTCGTACAGCAACTCAGTGGATATTTTGAAGGGTGTGAATTTCTGCTTGTGCCAAGAAACGACAACGAGCAAGCAGATGCCCTGGCATGAATCGGCTCCACCCGTCAAGCAATACCAATCGGCGTCGCCCTTCAGTGCCTCCTCAAGCCGTTTGTCAGGCCATCGCCAGAGTCAGATTCTATCTTCGTGCCAGCTCCTCCTGAAGCAGTCCGATCTGACTTGAGAGCTCCAGCGGTTGGGACGGGAATTCTGGCAGGCGGCACGGGGGACGCAGCAGTCGCACCTGGCCCGGGAACTTCAGAACCCGGCCCGGAGACTGCGGCGGCCAGCCCGGGGACTGCACCAATCGGCCCGGGGACTTCGTCGACTCAGCAAGCGGCTGCCGACTCCAATCCGCCGCCTCCCGGCCCAACCACCCTCATCCAAGTTGCAGTCCTGACAATCAAAGAAATCACAGCACCTTCATGGGCCCAGCCCATCCTCAATTTCCTGGTGAACAAAGAGCTACCAACTGATGAGATCTCGGCCCAGCAAGTGCAACGCCGGGCAGCAGCCTACACCATAGTCAACAGAGAGCTTGTGAGGCGCAGTGTCACTGGTGTCTACCAGCGCTGCATGGAGCCGGAGCAAGGCCAAGCGATTCTCAAAGACATCCTTCAAGGAGAGTGTGTCCACCATGCGGCCTCAAGAGCACTTGACGCCAAATCCTTCCGCCATGGTTTTTTCTAGCCAACTACTCTAGAAGATGCCAAGAGCTTGGTCCAGAAATGCAAAGGGTGTCAGAAGTTTCGTTCAAAGCCTCATCAGTCGGCTTCTGCACTCAAGACTATTCCCATAGCCTGGCCCTTTGCCGTCTGGGGCTTGGATATGATGGGACCATTCAAGACGGCAAGGGGTGGCTTGACTCATCTGCTTGTCGCGGTGGACAAGTTCACCAAGTGGATAGAAGCAAAACCGATCAAGATGTTGAATGGTCCGACTGTTGTGACTTTCATCTTCGACATCACCGTCTGGTACGACATACCGCAGAGTATCATCACCGACAATGGCACAAACTTTGCCAAATACGTCTTGGCTCGTTTCTACGCGACGCAGGGCATCCGATTGGACTTAGCATCTGTCGCCCATCCGCAGTCAAACGACCAGGTGGAGCGAGAAAACGGCCTCATCTTGTCCGACATCAAGCCTCGACTGGTCAAGCCTTTGGAACGGTCGACCGGCTGCTGGCTCGACGAGCTTCCAGCAGTCCTCTGGAGTCTGCGTACAACTCCGAACAAGTCAACTGGCTTCACACCTTTCTTCCTCATCTACGGCACCGAAGCCGTCATACCAGCGGACATAGAATTCGACTCCCCTCGAGTCACCATGTACACGAAAGAGGAGGCAGAAGAAGCACCTCAAGACGGCGTCGATCTGCTGGAAGAGGGCCGGTTGCTGGCACTCAGCCGGTCCAGCATCTACCAGTAGATC